>NC_064626.1:801896137-802248637 GCF_023864275.1 Schistocerca cancellata | reverse complement strand
CACTTTTGTGAATGAGTGCCACATGACCGACCAAGGCAGCGAAAGAGTCGCCAAATGCACAAGCGTAGAAGTAGTAAGTGGCTGCCGATTCTAGCAAGGCTAACACATTAAAATTACAATTATTTACTAAATTTCGCCGATGCTAACAATAAACAAAGTACATTGATGAGATCAGGGGTAAAGAGAGCCAGCTTGACATTACAGGAATTGAAATTAAATAAACGTCACTTACATTGTAAACAATAGTGATGTCAAAGTAACAACATGCAAGCAATGCAATTTGGGTTCATTGGTCAGGGTACAACTCTCCTACGCACCCCTCCCACTGCCGTATTTTGCTGCCTGCCAAACCTATGGAATATTCATATCCATACCTTCTGTATCGAACTTCCAGCCCCTTGCCTCATAACTCATATCCTTGCAATACATTACCCCCATACATTCTCGCATCACAACCTCCTATTCCAATCCAGCAACAGGCATCACCTGTCCCATCAAGAGCAAGGCTGCCTATGAATGCAGCCATATTGTCTAAAAACTAAACTGCAGTCATTGTGCTGCTTTCTAAGTGGGTATGACAACTGACAACAGTCTACATGAATGGCCACTGATAGACTGTGGCCAAAAGACAGCTGACCCACCCAGTTGCTGAACTTGCTGCTCTACACAAAGTGCTTCACTTCAGTGCATGCTTCACAGCTTGCAAGAGCTGGATCCCTTCTACCGACACCAGATTTTCTGAATTGTGCAGGTGGTAGCTTTCCTTGCAATATATCTAAGCCCCATGGCCTCAACCTTTGCTGATCCCCATCCTCCACCTACCTATCCCCTTCCTTGCTCCCACTACATAGCCTTCTGTCCTGCCAATGCAGTCACTAGTCTTATTCCTTTTCTATACTTTCCTACTTTTCCACTCCCCTTCTCCCCCCCTCCCAACACAAAACCTTCCAATTGCACCTAGCAACACTACCCTGATCGCACTACATCCCTGCATGCCCCTACAGGCAGCTCTGCGAAGCCCTATGCTGCTATCCCAGCCTCTCCCTATCCGTGCCTCTTTACCCTCACCACCTATGTCAGCATGCCAGACTGCTGCTACCATCACATGCAGTTAATCTCCACAGGCCAACCACTACAGCTGGAAACAGTTGTCATGTGTGGGTAAGTTGTGTGAATGTGTGTGTATTATTTTCAGAAGAAGGCGTTTTGGGCAAAAGTTTAAATGTATAGTGGTCTTTTCAGTATGCCTATCTGTGACTAAACGTCTCCTCTACATGATGAAATAATAAGATTAAAGCTGTATGGGACACTGTCAAATGGGGGACAGGACAGCCAGTCAGTGTAAAAGATACCATAACAATTAAACCAAATGATAATGTTCTGACAGGTAATTCCCAAGTAGTGAGTACTTTTAACAGTCGCCTTATAAATAAAGCAGGAAAAAGGATTAAATGGTTCAGCAGAAGCAGCAAGAGAATATATTAAAAATATCATTCTACAAAACCATAAGCAACAAGTAATTGCGCCAACATCATTCACTGGCATTAACAGAATTCTAAAAATTCTAAAAAACAAAAGCTTATATAGTGTTGATGGATTCTAAAGAAAAATTCTGAGAATTTGTTCTAACTTAACATGAAATGGACTGATGACCACAGATGTTAAGTCCCATAGTGCTCAGAGCCATTTAACATGAAATGGCCTTATGGACAATATTTAATGCATCACTGGCACAGATTAAAATATGCAGTTCTTAAACTTATTTATAAGAAAGATGTCAAGAAGGACTCAAATAATTATTGTCCAATCTCCTTAAGAACATCTTTTTGGAAAATATTTGAAAAAGTAATGTACTCACATTTAAGTAGAAGCAATTTACTCAGCTTATCACAGTTTGAATTGCAGAAGGGTTGCTAGACTGAGAATGCTATGTATGCATTCACCCACCAAATATCACAAGGCATAGATAATAAAAATATTGACAATTAACATTTCTAGTGATCTTTCCAAGGCATTTGAATGTGTACCTCATGTTACAAGCTTACAAAAACTTATGTTATAAGGCAGTGTTGGCTTCACATGCAACTGGTTTGGGTCATACTTAACAAAATGAATACAAAAAGTTGTGCATAATAATTAAAACAATGTTGGAAAGGTAGACAATTTTCATGATGGGGAGAAATCACAAATGTAGTCCCAAAGGATTAAATTTTGGAGCCACTCCTATTCCTTAAGTATGTGAATGACTTTCCCTTAACATTCAACAAACAGATTTGGTAATTTTTCCAGATGGTGTTAGTGTTGTAATAAACTGTATAAAAGAGAATATGACAGAACAGATTGTTAATTATGTTGTTCAAAGAATTATGAAGTGGTTCTCCGAAAATGAACTATTCCTTAATTTTGAGAACTCACACTATATTCAATTCTGTACAAAAAATAGTCATACCAACAACTAATGTATCATACAAAGAGGAGTCACTAAATAGGAAAGACTGCTCAAAATTGTTGGTGGTATGTAATGATGAAAACTTGAACTTTAAGAAGCACGTTACTGAGCTTCTCAAACAATACATCTGGCTACTTTTCCTCCTCATATAATTGCTAGTCTTGGAAACGAACTAATCAACCTTCTGACACAGATTACCTATTTCCACTCAATAATATCTTGTGGGATAGTTTTCTGGAGTACCTCATAATTTAGAAAGAAAGCACTGATTGTACAAAAGTTAAGAGTAAGAATAACACGTGTTCATCATGTAGGTACTTCTTTAAAGATTTAGGTATTTTAACTACACCATTGCAATATGTATATCACTAACGAGATCCGTCATAATTTGAGAAGAACAGTGATGTCCACACCTACAACACTAGAGGAGAAATGACCTTTATTACTCATTATTAAAGCTGTCAGTGGCTCATAAATGAGTTCAATATGCAGCAACAAAAATTTTTGATCATTTACCTTGTAAGATAATCTGTCTGACAGGTAGCAAAGCAAGTTACAAATCTAACCTAAAATCATTTCTGCTGGCTATTCTGTCTATTCTGTGGACGAATTATTATTTAAAAAACGGTAGCCTGCAAAAAATCCTAGTTTTCAAGCATAGTTGTCTGAGTATGACTAAAACAATAATGTTTTCATTAATGTTACACTAAACATCTGCACATACCATGAAAGCTCTTTCATTTCCCATCATTTCGGCAAAGGAATTATTCAAATCATCTAGAGACCATGTAACTAACTAACTATCCAGCCGGCCGGGGTGGCCAAGCAGTTCTAGGCGCTACAGTCTGGAACCGTGAGACTGCAGGTTCGAATCCTGCCTTGGGCATGGATGTGTGTGATGTCCTTAGGTTAGGTAGGTTTAAGTAGTTCTAAGTTCTAGGGGACTGATGACCTCAGATGTTAAGGCCCATAGTGCTCAGAGCCATTGAACTATCCTCTTCACTTCAACCCTCATTAGCTTGTTCCCCAAATAGCATAGCTCAGCTATTACTTTTAGTGTCTCATTTCCTAATCTAACTGCCTCCATATAATCTTATTTAATTAGACTACTACCCTTGAGTTACTTTTGTTGATACTCTTATTAGAACCTTTTTTCAAGACGCTATCCTTCCCATTAGAGTGCAACAAGTGTGATTCTGAGCCACTTTTAATTTATTCAAGAAGTTGGACTCTTCACCCATCCAAACTCCCTACCCCTTGGTGTAGATACAGCAATGTTGTGCTGATGATGACATGGGTTTTTCCCCTTCCCTGCCCCTACCATCCACACCCTCCTCTCCTCAGCCCTGTCCCGCCCAGAAAAAAAAATTGCAGGAAAAGAAGTTCAGTCTTTCTTGACCTGTTGGTGTGGAAGGACATAGGATGTTTTTTTTTGTTTTCTTTATTGTGGGTTATATCCTGTTGGAAAATTTTCTTTATTTCATCATTTTCTGGGTTAAAATTCGTGGTAAATTCGAAATTTTTGTGGGAAGCAGCTGGCTGCTGTGACCAAGCTGTTCTAGACGCTTCAGTCCAGAACCGCACGGCTGCTATGGTCGCAGGTTCGAATCCTGCCTCGGGCATGGATGTGTGTGATGTCCTTAGGTCAGTTAGGTTTAAGTAGTTCTAAGTCTAGGGTACTGGTGACCTCAGATGTTAAGTCCCATAGTGCTTAGAGCCATTTTGTGGGAAGCAGGACAGGCAATTACCCTACATCCTAGGTGTATGACCTACTTTGGAATGCTGCTCTAAATTCAAATTTTTGGCTGGAAACATTTGGTTGTATCCTAATTAAAAATCATGCAATCATCTCCCCTCCCACAACCTGGAAATTGGCGGTAAATACGCTCAGTCTCTGCTAGCCTGTTGGTGTGGCAGGACATATGGAAGTTTTTCTTTATTTTTTCTTGTGCAGGAGCTCACCCTGACGTGTGGAGATCAGATGGCCTTGCTCACATTACTGCCTCCAGAGGGCGTTAGGAAAAGCAACCTCCTCTGGCCCACCTAGAAACTGGTGGGAATGCACGGTTCTTTTGTCGGTGTTACAGATCGTCAGTGACATGTTCACCAGTCGTTCCTTGGCGGATGGAATGTCTTTGTTCCATCCACTAGAGGTTTCTACAAACCAGAGGATGCCACCCGTTTCGTTCTTGGAAATACACTTGGTAGCCTTTGTGAGAGAGACCAGAATGCTTCATTCTTTGTCAGTGTTTCAAGTGGTCAGTGGTATTTATGTGTGCAGCTGTCCGGCTGTTGCATGTAGAGAGAATATTTTCGCTACTAGTCCAGCACTAACAGTTGTTCCGTACAGTCTAGCCAATAGACATAGGTGGGAATGGTGATGATCTACATCTACATTTATACTCAGCAAGCTACGCAATGGTGTGTGGCGGAGGGCACTTTACATGTCACTGTCATTACTTCCCTTTCCTGTTCCAGTTGTGTATGGTTCGCGGGAAGAATGACTCCCGGAAAGCCTCCATGAGCGCTCGAATCTCTCTAATTTCACATTTGTGATCTCCTCGGGAGGTATAAGTACGGGGAAGCAATATATTTGATACCTCATCCAGAAACGCACCCTCTCGAAACCTGGACAACAAGCTACACCGCGATGCAGAGCGCCGCTCTTGCAGAGTCTGCCACTTGAGTTTGCTAAACATCTCTCCGTAACACTATAACGCTTACCAAATAACCCTGTGACGAAACGCGCCGCTCTTCTTTGGATCTTCTCTATCTCCTCCGTCAACCCGACCTGGTATGGATCCCACACTGATGAGCACTACTCAAGTATAGGTCAAACGAGTGTTTTGTAAGCCACATCCTTTGTTGATGGACTACATTTTCTAAGGACTCTCCCAATGAATCTCAACCTGGCACCCGCCTTACCAACAATTTAATTTTATATCATCATTCCACTTCAAATCGTTCCGTACGCATACTCCCAGATGTTTTACAGAAGTAACTGCTACCAGTGTTTGTTCCGCTGTCATATAATCATACAATAAAGGATCCTTCTTTCTATGTATTCGCAATACATTACATTTGTCTATGTTAAGGATCTGTTGCCACTCGCTGCACCAAGTGCCCATCTGCTGCAGATCTTCCTGCACCTCGCCGCAACCCTCCAATGCTGCAACCTCTCTGTACACCACAGTATCATCCGTGAAAAGCCGCATGGAACCCCCGACACTAGCCACCAGATCATTTATACATACTGTGAAAAGCAATGGTCCCATAACACTCCCCTGCAGCACACCAGAGGTTACTTTAACGTCTGTAGACGTCTCTCCATTGAGAACAACATGCTGATAACAATAATAACAGGACAGTAAAGTATTACTGAAGTGCAGGAGAGTGGCATCCTCTGATCTGCAAGTGAATAGCTGCTGGGTGGGATGTAAGGATGGATAATAATATTAGGACAGCGATCCACTGTCCCAGTGCTGCTGTAAATCCATACTCCCTGTATACAGGAGTCATGTAGCAACAGCATTGGGAATGAAACACACTTGTGCCTGTTCACGAATCACAAGTTACATCCTAGCCAACAGAAACGTGGGGAAATACATCATGCGATGGTTTTTTTTTAAAGTGTAATGCTGATTGTCTTACTTGAACACAGCATCTCAAGACGAAAAATTGGCCAGTCATCTGCACTCTGGTTCAGCGCCACATACCGAGTGTATTGTATACCTGAAGGGCTATCTGGTCGGAGCCTTTCTTTGTACCCACAGGATAAGCCACGGATTCCGGTCGGCCAAGCTCTCGTGACCACACCTGCTGCTGCCCATCGACCAGCGTCACTAAGTGCTAGGATGAAGAGCAACTATGAGGGCAGGTGCGTCGTGCGCTCTTGCAGGGAGAGAGAGGGAAGATATGTTGCGAGGCTGCCAATTTCAAATGGTTCAAATGGCTTTGAGCACTATGGGACTTAACTTCTGAGGTCATCAGTCCCCTAGAACTTAGAACTACTTAAACCTAACTAACCTAAGGACATCACACACATCCACGCCCGAGGAAGGATTCGAACCTGCGACCGTAGCGGTCTCGCGGTTCCAGACTGTAGCGCCTAGAACCGCTCGGCCACCCCGGCCGGCACTGCCAATTTCCTTCCGTCAGTTCACGCACTGAGACAGCTGACGGCGCCCTAGCATAAACATCATTCCACAGTGAACTTTAAGAAATGCGTTCTTGGTAACGAGAATCCTTATGCGCGTGCGCACACACCACACAACCTTCCACATAGAATTAATTAATGCTGAATTCAATCACAACATTCCCAATCGTATAAAATGCCGAGATAAATAATTTCTCCACATTAAGTTCTATATGGTTGAAGACGACAGACTCTGAAAGTAAGACAGCTGTAAAGAAAAACATAAAAAACAGGAAAACCACTGCATGTGGTAACAAGGTATACATGAAAAACTTTATGCTGTTTTGAGATTTGTAAAAACTTTCTTAAAACCTCTAATTTATATATTTATAAGTAGCAACGAATATTTTTCCTATTGTATAGCAGAAAGCAAATGAAAGCCCAGCGATGATGCCGAAACCTCAACGAAATGTCTCTGTGTTAGCACAAAAAGAAACAATTGTGTTTTGCTCAAGGCAGATCCCTTCCAAAAGTACAGTTTTATTTGTAAAGCAGACACAGACGGAAGAGCTTCAATTTCAAGATGATACACACTATTTTGTCAGTAATCATGATGTAGCTTCATTCTTTCTCTAAATACCGTAAATTTTTAATGTTTCGTCTTTTGACCGACGACAATTTGTTTCGTTAATCAAACGAATTTTGCATTGCTTACATTAGGCACCTGCAGTGATTGAATACATTTAAGACATTTTCAAGTTTTAATAATTTGTGAGCAGGATATCAGAAACAGATCATCTAATGTGTTACTAAAAGCTAATTTTCATTCATTGTGAAACCTGCTATGGCGTTATAGTATGTGTACTTAGTTGAACGAAATATGTTTTATAAAAAAATAAATAAAAAAATAAAAAATAAAAATAAGAAAATTGCGTTAGTAGGTCAAAGATGAAACTTGAGCTACTAATAATTTTTTATGCTGCTGCAGGCACAGTCACACAGTCATAAGTAGCAGTAATTGGTACTTACATACTTCACAGCAAGAAATCCACGCCATTGTCTTCTCTGTCCGACATACATGAATCAGACTCAGCAAAATTTATGACAAATGGTTCCATAACCGTGTCCCTACCAATTTCCCTGTTGTCATCTTCATCTTGCAGTTTTTCTGTGCGTCTTACGCAAGCTGCCCATGCAGATGTTGAGATGCTGTCTATTGCCTCATGTGTAAGTCTCTCAACATATGCGATTTTGAATGTATTGTTATTTTTTGCAATATATGCTTTCACCCGAGGCCATACCAGCTCTATTGGGTTGTAATGGCAATCCCTCTCATCTGTTCGACCGCTTTCTCTCTCCTGCTATTCTATTGGGACACGTCTGACATGCGTAGCCTGCATGTGCGCATAGTGACGTGACATCTCTATCTAAATAAGCGTCAAGTTTCCTCTGGGCCATGTGCCTGCGTGTTCACCGCTGCTGACGTCATTCCCATCTATACCTGCACTCCATCGAAGACTTATTTGCAGAGCGACTCACCCTTGCAGACGCTATAGAAAAACTGTTCCACCACACACGACATATGTGTGTGACGTGCATACTGATATTACAGATTATGCAATAGAAATGTGCTCACGATTCAAATGGAACACATGCAACGTGTAGCTGATGCATCATGCATCTAACAAAGTTCTCATGTCACATAGCTATGTAAAATAAGAACTACATCGAACTCTCCAAAATTATACACTGCATAAGAAATACTTAACGTCCACTTTCTTCATGTCTCAGCCTGTCTGCATAAAAATTTACACCCTAACATTAGCTGTTTACCAAAATAGCCCAGAATTTCATCTTTTCTGCTGTACACCATTCCTAATTCACCATTTTATCATCTCGAGACTTTCTAAATCCTTGATCAAGAATATATCTAATTGCATCCTCATCAGATGAGTTCGTAATATACACACAATGACTTCAGATTCAAAGGTTGAATTTAATATAATCCAGCGAGTATTCCAAATAGCATCTTCACTCATAGTATGGATTCTTTCGCTGTAAATCGATAAATTATCATAGATTGCGCCTCGAGGTACTGGAAGCATCTGGCTAGTTCAGCCTTCAGTCACTAGAAGTGTTAGTGAGCTCAGCCCCCACCCACAAAATGTTCAACCCTTATTGGTTCACACTGAAATCATGTGATACTGCGTTATCACATCTATATAAGGAACCACTTTCCATTAGTCTTTCTCACTCGTCCCTTGTTCATGGCATCGTTCGTTCGTTCATGTGTTTGCTATTTCTTTTATCCCTACAAAGATGAAGAAGAGTGCAAACAGTCTTGCTCACAGTTCCTCCGAGCTCAAATGCGTCCGCTCATCCGAGACCCAGCGTAAGTTATCATTATCTTTTTTTACGTGTGATCAATCTTCTGCACTTCACACTGAAAATTGTTTCAGTTCATGTGCATTTGTCTAGCTCAAATTTTATTTCTCTCTCTCTCTCTCTCTCTCTCTCTCTCTGTCCTACACCATATTCAGCCCTAGCGTTGCAGCATTCGGGCTAGACGTTTCAGGAGAAATAAATGAGAAGGTTGTGGGGGAGATGAAGGAACAACAACAGTCTTCATCATCATTCCAAAACCGTGAGTTGGAATTTATTTATCTTCTTATATTGTTATTCTGTTTGTGCATTCTACTTTAGATTAAATGTACAGGCAACTGATGTAGACGCATAACCTTGCTCAGTTATTGTTTTAGAGCATATCTGTTTAATGAACTTCCTTTGCTTAATTCATGCGCTTCATGTTACAGAGTCTGTAGATCCATGTCCATCCTCCTCATCAGTGCCCGAGTGGGTGCATGAAATGGCCGAGGAGCGGGGATATACAACACCCAACTTCGCGCAAGATGTACTATTCGATGCAAATATTTGGGAGGAAATGCTGTCCTGGCAGCAGGGTGAATTAGGTAATTACCATTATTATTATTATTATATTATATCAACATGTGTTCTATTTCTAATATAATATCGATCTTACTAATTATCGCCTCTATCCTATCTTTACAAAACCACCTTCTCAGCGCATGTTTTGCACTCCTGCACCCTCCGTAGATGCACACAGGTTGTGAAAGCGGCAGGTCCCCGCTGTCACACGTCGCTGGCTCGCACCCCTTTGTTGGCTGCTCGACAGAGGTTGCAGGAGGCTGCAGGCACCTCTGCAAGTGGCTGCGGGGTAAGTGACGGTAGGGCAAGACAACCGAAAAGACCCAGTGTCATCTGCTTCGCTCCACCTGCACCTGCTCCAAGCCCAGGCTGCTCTCACTGGGAAGCAGCTACCGTAGCCGCCCCCTCCGCTGCTCTGGGTCCCGCCCCAGCCGCCATGATTGGAGCAGCATCGCTCTGGCGTCCATGGACTGCTCTCCCTCAGGCTAGCGGTCTAGGGCTGCAGCAACCAGACTGCTCGCAGCAGTCTGATTCCACACCGCCTCCTCCTCAGCCATCATGTCATTGCCGTCAACGAAAGGTGTGTGTACCAAGGTGCATACACCTCCCTACAGCTGACGCACCCTCACCAGCCCCATCATCTATGGGATGGACTCCTAGTTGTAGTATTAGTAATAGTAGTATTGATTATCCTATTGCTAGCAGTACTGCTCTCCCCCATCCTATTGATAGTGAAGGACATCAGAATAGTGGTATAATGACCGTCTAGAATACTCAGCAGACACTAGGGATTTTTAGGGGCGCATTTCATTCACAATTCAGATTCTGGGAGGGAGGTATCGCGACCCTTTCAGGTTTTTGGAAGCATGCCTCTCTGTCTTGGAGACTGAGCTCCTCAAAGTCTTAGACAATCCGAGATTTAACGCCACTAAATGCAGTGTAGTACTATGCTGTGAGTTGAATCACCCACCTAAACATCCAGGTGATGCAGAGGCTACAACTCTGCTCTATATATGGGGTGATAATGGCGTTATTTCTCGAAGCACATCCATTGCTGTGTGGTATCATGAATCCACCTTGAGCACTGTTGCGGCCCGACTTTCTGAGATGGAAGTATGTGGATCCACTAAAGTGCTCAGCCATATACCACACCTTGAAATCCATATACATGTCTATGATCCGGTAAATGGAGGGTCCAGTTATATTAAACTCCCTAAAGGTATATCAAACAAGAAGGCATGCATTAATGTCGAAAATCGGTATGACAATGCTTGTTTTGCATGGTCAATCCTGGTTTGTGAGATAACATAGAAGAAACATGTGCAGTGTCCAAACAGTTACAAAGTCTGTGATATTAAGACATGCATGGTATAGAGTTCCCTATAAAGATCCAGGACATACCTAAATTTGAGGCGCAGAATACTGGAATATCGGTTCACATTTATGACCTGGAGAAAAAAACCAAGTCAGATGAGCAAGACAAGCACACCGTCATTGGCCCCCTCCATTTCTCGAAATTTGAAGTTGAGCGAGAGTTGCATGTAAACTTGATGCTCTTCTCTGAAGGTGATAATTGTCACTATGTTTGGATCAAAGACATGTCCCAACTCCTTTCCTCCCAACTGTCAGCTAGTCATCGTCCAAAACATATTTGTTTATGGTGTCTGAATTATTTTCATCAAAGGATTTATTAGCGATACATCTGTTAGATTGTGCTTCCAAGGACCCGATACATGTTATTATGCCCACAGAGGAAAACAACTTCATTAAATTTCAAAATGCTCACCACCAGCAGTGATGTCCTTTTGTAGTGTACGCCGAGTTTGAATGCCTGCTGGCTCCTATTACTCGTGAAAGGAGCCCCTTAGCCTCACATACAACCTTCATACAAAAACATGTACCTTATGCAGCAGCACTCCAAGTTGTATGTGGATATGATTCTAAACTTAACCGCTATGAGTCTTATGTCGCAGATGATCCTGTAGTTTGGCTCTTCACTGAACTCGAAAAACTTTCATGGGAAGTTGATAAGCTCTACAGCACCAACATTCCTATAACCAAATCAAAGGAAGATGATGAATTGTATGAAAAGGTGGTTAAATGTCATATTTGTGGGCTAATGTTACACAGAAAAGCGGAAACTCCCCGTAGAGATCATTGCCATCTTAAAAGAAAGTTCCACTGTGCAGCTCATAATGCATGCAATTTAAAGTATAAGCTACCACAGAACATATCTGTCTTTTTTCGTAATTTGAGTGGGTATGATGCTTATTTTATCGTTGAGCACTTGGCTATTTTCGGTATGAAGGATGATCAGGTCAGTGTCCTGCCTGAAAGTGCTGAGAAGTACATTTCTTTCCCAAAATGAATGACGCCAAAAATTACGCTCTGCTTCCCTGACTCTTTACACTTTATGCAGACTTCACTCCAGAAACTCGTTGAAACTTTGCCTTGGAATGATATGCATATCACTCGATCTGCATTTCCTGATGAGGAAAAGTTCCAACTTGCGACTAGGAAAGGAGTTTTCCCAGACGAGTATCTTGATTGTGTGGTAAAACTCAATGAAACCAGGCTTCCCGACATATCAGTATTTACCAGTACTCTCACAGGCGATGTCGTAACTACAGAAGATTATGAGCATGCCATGAATGTCTGGCGGGAATTCAACATCCCCAATTTGGGAGAATATGCAAGACTATACATGGACACACAGGTGCGTTTGCTTGCAGATGTTTTCGATAAGTTCCGGTGTGTATGTATGGCCATGTACTCTCTGGACCCTGCTTTTTATTACACGGCACCTGGGTTGTCCTGGGACGCTATGCTTAAAAAAACGGGGCGCAGCATTGAACTTTTGACTGATGCTGCAGTGCTTCTATTTTTTGAGCGCAGGATCCATGGGGGACTTCGTCAATGCATTCACAGGCATGCCAAGGCAAATGACCCATGGATGGGTGTCGGGTTTCATGCATCCCTTGATATGAGTTACATTATGTAGTTAGGTGTGAACAACTTATACGGGCATGCCATGATGCAGCCACTGCCGGTTGGTGGGTTTCGATGGGTGCCCGAAAATGAACTGAAGGGATTAGGTGGAAAAATAATGGGTCTTGTGGCCGATTCTGGTGTAGGGTATGTGCTTGAGGCAGACATCTCATATCCTAATAATTTGCATGAAGAGACAAGCGACTTGCAGTTCTGTCCAGAGCAACAAATTCCGCAAGGAAGCAGCATCCCTAAACTGTTGGCTACTGTTGGAGATAAGCAGAGGTATTTATTCATTATCATAATCTCCAGCAGTGCCTCACCTTAGGGATGAAGCTTGTTAGAATCACCCGGGCTATCTCCTTCAAGCAATCCCCCTGGTTGAAGGAGAATATTGAACTAAATACCGAAAAGAGGGCAGTCGCAAGTAATGATTTTGAAAAAGATTTTTATAAATTAATGAACAATTCCATTTTCAGGGAATCTATACATAATGTAGGAAATGAACGCGATATTTTGATTAGAACCCCATGGGAATGGTACTATGGCGTGAGAAAGTGTCTCGCGAGGCCAAATTATAAGTATGCCACCATCTTCAATGAAAATTTTGTTGCTGTGCAGATGTCGACGACTGCAGTAGAGTTTATGAAGCCTATTTATTTGGGGATGTGCATACTGGATATCTCCAAATTCTACATATACCGTTTCCACTACAAGTCTGCAAGACCTTTTCTCGTAGAACCAAAGTTGCTTTATATGGATACAGACAGTTTTATCTATTGGATCAAGAACTGCGATCCATATGAAGTAATTAGGTGCCATGGTAAAGAATTAGACCCGTCTTCTTATGAGGTCTATAATCCTTACAGTATTGTTCCTAAGAACAGGAAGGTTATCAGTCTCATGAAAGACGAGGCGAATGGTTTACCGATTGTAGAGTTTGTGGGTTTGAGGTCCGAAATGTATGCATATCGAACAATAGATGGGGGCACCCAGGGGCGGGCAAAGGGTGTTAGACGTGTGGCATCTCGTTCTCTCACAGTTGATTACTATTTTCAGTGCCTGTATGGTCACAGCGTTCAGGGCGCTCCTCCGCAAACTAGTATTCGATCGCGAGCTCACGAACTGTGCACTGTACTGCAATCTAATGTCGGATAGTCTCCTCATGACGATAAAAGAGTCATTGGTGAGGATGGGGTGGAAACCCTCCCATACTCACACTATTTACTTGAAGCGAAAGAAGGGTGGGGGACTCTGATTTAGCGATAGAGAGAGAATAAGTGTGTGAATGTGGTGGGATGGGTTTATGCATCATATAGTATGGCTCTTTTACCATAGTGTAAGTATTGGTTGTGTGTATGTGTTTTTATGTGAGAGTGTAAAAAAAAGGTTCAAATAGCTCTGAGCACTTAGAACTACTTAAACCTAACTAACCTAAGAACATAAGGACATCACACACATTCATACCCGAGGCAGGATTCGAACCTGCGACCGTATATATATATATATATATATATATATATACTCCTGGAAATTGAAATAAGAACACCGTGAATTCATTGTCCCAGGAAGGGGAAACTTTATTGACACATTCCTGGGGTCAGATACATCACATGATCACACTGACAGAACCACAGGCACATAGACACAGGCAACAGAGCTTGCACAATGTCGGCACTAGTACAGTGTATATCCACCTTTCGCAGCAATGCAGGCTGCTATTCTCCCATGGAGACGATCGTAGAGATGCTGGATGTAGTCCTGTGGAACGGCTTGCCATGCCATTTCCACCTGGCGCCTCAGTTGGACCAGCGTTCGTGCTGGACGTGCAGACCGCGTGAGACGACGCTTCATCCAGTCCCAAACATGCTCAATGGGGGACAGATCCGGAGATCTTGCTGGCCAGGGTAGTTGACTTACACCTTCTAGAGCACGTTGGGTGGCACGGGATACATGCGGACGTGCATTGTCCTGTTGGAATAGCACGTTCCCTTGCCGGTCTAGGAATGGTAGAACGATGGGTTCGATGACGGTTTGGATGTACCGTGCACTATTCAGTGTCCCCTCAACGATCACCAGTGGTGTACGGCCAGTGCAGGAGATCGCTCCCCACACCATGATGCCGGGTGTTAGCCCTGTGTGCCTCGGTCGTATGCAGTCCTGATTGTGGCGCTCACCTGCAGGGCGCCAAACACGCATACGACCATCATTGGCACCAAGGCAGAAGCGACTCTCATCGCTGAAGACGACACGTCTCCATTCATCCCTCCATTCACGCCTGTCACGACACCACTGGAAGCGGGCTGCACGATGTTGGAGCGTGAGCGGAAGACGGCCTAACGGTGTGCGGGACCGTAGCCCAGCTTCATGGAGACGGTTGCGAATGGTCCTCGCCGATACCCCAGGAGCAACAGTGTCCCTAATTTGCTGGGAAGTGGCGGTGCGGTCCCCTACGGCACTGCGTAGGATCCTACGGTCTTGGCGTGCATCCGTGCGTCGCTGCGGTCCGGTCCCAGGTCGACGGGCACGTGCACCTTCCGCCGACCACTGGCGACAACATCGATGTACTGTGGAGACCTCACGCCCCACGTGTTGAGCAATTCGGCGGTACGTCCACCCGGCCTCCCGCATGCCCACTATACGCCCTCGCTCAAAGTCCGTCAACTGCACATACGGTTCACGTCCACGCTGTCGCGGCATGCTACCAGTGTTAAAGACTGCGATGGAGCTCCGTATGCCACGGCAAACTGGCTGACACTGACGGCGGCGGTGCACAAATGCTGCGCAGCTAGCGCCATTCGACGGCCAACACCACGGTTCCTGGTGTGTCCGCTGTGCCGTGCATGTGATCATTGCTTGTACAGCCCTCTCGCAGTGTCCGGAGCAAGTATGGTGGGTCTGACAGACCGGTATCAATGTGTTCTTTTTTCCATTTCCAGGAGTGTATATATATATATATATATATATAGTCTGTTCTGGGAAAAGTTGTCGATTATTCAAATTCAATTCGCACTTCTATAGGTCCAGACTTAATTATCTCAATCTGTTTCGAGCAGTCTATTACGATGATCAGTGGAAGCTCTTTGAACATATGCGGATTGAGGAGACACCCTCCTCCCTCTTCTTCGGCAATTTCATAGAAAGAAAAAAAAAAGGTTCAAATGGCTCTGAGCACTATGGGACTTAACATCTGTGGTCATTAGTCCCCTAGAACTTAGAACTACTTAAACCTAACTAACCTAAGAACCTAAGGACATCACACACATCCATGCCCGAGGCAGCGAAACTTTGCATACATGTCATACGCTAGACTGCATACATCTTGATTCCACAGCAGATGTAGATTGTCACATGGGTAGAATTCTGAATTGAGGCAGACTTTGGCATTAGTTAACTTGCAGTTGTCGAACACGGTGGAAACATTTGCTATATCACCTCTTCTATCACTCTGAAACGCAAGTGTGATGAATCTAGGTGTCTCTAGATGGCTGTAGGTTTTAATAGCCCCTGTTTGTTTGCTCGCAGCTGGTAACACTGGATACTCGAAAATCTCCCATGAGCGAAATGTCAGTGACAGAAATGTACCTGAATTCAGGACTTTTAAAAGCTTCAAGTGCCCCTCATCTGGTACATTGATGTGAAGCATTTTCCATATTATCTTGCTGATTGTGATGACATTCTCCTCTTGAGCTCCTTGAACGTATTAGTTATTGTCCGTCGCACTCCATATCAGAATGAGTTCCTGTTTAGCGTTCATAATAATCTGTCTCATGTCCTCAAAGTACCCCATAAGCATTTTTAGAGGTATGCAGGCTGTAAATCGCTTGTATTCTGCAACTTCTCTATCCTCTGGATCGTCTATGAACCATCCTGCATTTTCTAAACTATGCAAATCTGCTGGTGATGCAGAGACATATGTTTTAAGGGTTGATGTTATGCTGACATTGCGTGTGCAGTCGATCTCAGACCCGTTGAGTTCATAGCATATCTCTTGGAACAGCAATGTTAAAGCGTTACGTGTCAGCTTGGATACCACTGTATTGCTGCTGTCAGTTTTCTTGAGTGACCCCTCTAGATATATGAAACTCTTGCATGGAAGCATGAGTGCGTCTTGGTGCTGGATGACAATCCTCATTTCATCGTTCTTGTTAAACGTGGTTGAAGTGTAAGGTTTATGAGAGAAGTATTCCTAATGTATAATTTTCTCATCATACTGTACTGGACTGGTAATATTGAGTGAGGACATCACTGTGCGGCTTCAGGCCAACTGATTTAAGAAACACGTAGTTCACACTTGTTATCACTTTGCTGTTCGCTAGCGAAGTGGCATGCTGTCGATTGCATGCACTTGTTTTATACCGTAAGCCTGTCCTTCCTTAGATGTAATTGTACAATGATATTCTCACCACAAAAGTCGACAAGTCGATTATTCTGGTCCACAATGCGCAGCTCAGAATAATCCAATGTCTGAGCTGTCACTGGAAGGTATAGTGCATTGGCAGGGGTCTCAACAATCTTATACCCCATTGCAACAAAGGGGAAGAATCCGTAAATAGTGTGAATCAGACTATCCTTGAGACAGGAGTTCGTTGCAATGTTACACTCAACAAAGATTGTGCTGACGGGGAGTATGTCCACAGTCTGATCTGACTTGTAAAATTTACTTACATCATCATCATCATCATTTAAGACTGATTATGCCTTTCAGCGTTCAGTCTGGAGCATAGTCCCCCTTATAAAATTCCTCCATGATCCCCTATTCAGTGCTAACATTGGTGCCTCTTCTGATGTTAAGCCTATTACTTCAAAATCGTTCTTAACCGAATCCAGGTACCTTCTCCTTGGTCTACCCCGACTCCTCCTACCCTCTACTGCTGAATCCATGAGTCTCTTGGGTAACCTTGCTTCTCTCATGCGTGTAACATGACCCCAACATCTAAGCCTGTTCGCCCTGACTGCTACATCTATAGAGTTCATTCCCAGTTTTTCTTTGATTTCCTCATTGTGGACACCCTCCTGCCATTGTTCCCATCTACTAGTACCTGCAATCATCCTAGCTACTTTCATATCCGTAACCTCAACCTTATTGATAAGGCAACCTGAATCCACCCAGCTTTCGCTCCCATACAACAAAGTTGGTCGAAAGATTTAACGGTGCACAGATAACTTAGTCTTGGTACTGACTTCCTTCTTGGAGAAGAGAGTAGATCATAGCTGAGCGCTCACTGCATTAGCTTTGCTACACCTCGCTTCGAGTTCTTTCACTATGTTGCCATCCTGTGAGAATATGCATCCTAAGTACTTGAAACCGTCCACCTGTTCTAACTTTGTTCCTCCTATTTGGCACTCAATCCGTTTATATCTCTTTCCCACTGACATTACTTTTGTTTTGGAGATGCTAATCTTCATACCATAGTTCTTACATTTCTGATCTTGCTCTGAAATATTACTTTGCAAACTTTCAATCGAATCTGCCATCACAACTAAGTCATCCGCATATGCGAGACTGCTTATTTTGTGTTCACGTATCTTAATCTCACCCAGCCAGTCTATTGTTTTCAACATATGATCCATAAATAATATGAACAACAGTGGAGACAGGTTGCAGCCTTGTCTTACCTCTGAAACTACTCTGAACCATGAACTCAATTTACCATCAACTCTAACTGCTGCCTGACTATCTATGTATAGATCTTTAATTGCTTGCAAAAGTTTGCCTCCTATTCCATAATCACGTAGAACAGACAATAACTTCCTCCTAGGAATCCGGTCATATGCCTTTTCTAGGTCTATAAAACATAGATACAATTCCCTGTTCCACTTGTAACACTTCTCCATTATTTGCCGTAAGCTAAAGATCTGGTCCTGACACCCTCTAAGAGGCCTAAACCCACACTGATCTTCATCCAATTTGTCCTCAACTAATACTCGCACTTTCCTTTCAACAATGCCTGAGAAGATTCTACCCGCAACGCTGATCAAAGATATACCTCTGTAGTTGTTAGAATCTTTTCTGTTTCCATGTTTAAAGATTGGTGTGATTACTGCATTCGTCCAGTCTGATGGAACCTGTCCCGACTCCCACGCCATTTCAATTATCCTGTGTAGCCATTTAAGACCTGGCATTCCACTGTATTTGATGAGTTCCGACTTAATTTCATCCACCCCAGCCGCTTTATTGCACTGCAATCTACTGACCAATTTCTCCACTTCCTCAAATGTGGTCCTCTTTCCATCATTCCTGTCCCATTGTACATCGAAATCTGAAACATTACTAATCGTATTTTCACCTACATTGAGCAACTCTTCAAAATATTCCCTCCATCTGCCCAGGGCATCAACAGGATTCACCAGCAGTTTTCCTGACCTGTCCAAAATACTTGTCATTTCCTTCTTACCTCCCTTTCGAAGACTGCTAATTACACTCCAGAATGGTTTTCCAGCAGCTTGACCCAAGGTCTCCAAACCTGCTTCCAAAGTCTTCCCAAGAATACTTCTTGGATGCTGTAATTATCTGTTTGGCTTTGTTTCTTTCTTCAACATAACTTTCTCTGTCTACCTGAGTTCTAGTATGTAGCCAATTTTGATATGCCTTCTTTTTCCTTTTACAGGCTGTCTTGACTGTGTCATTCCACCAAGCTGTTTGCTGCATCCTACCTTTACACACTACTGTTCCAAGACATTCTTTGGCCACTTCTGGTACTGTGTCCCTGTACCTTGTCCATTCCTTTTTCAGTGACTGCAATTGACTACATTCAACTAATTGGTACCTCTCTGAGATCACTGTTATGTACTTGTGTCTGGCTTCCTGAATCCCCTGAATACACGTGTGTCCCTCACAGCCTTCCTGAATTCCTGATCTGTTATTATATAGTCAATGACAGATCTGGTTCCCCTGCATTCCCAAGTATACCAGTGAATGTTCTTATGTTTAAAAAAGGAGTTTGTGATTACTAAGACCATACTGGCACAGAAATCCAAGAGCTGTTTCCCATTCCTGTTGGCCTCCACATCCTCTCCACATTTACCCATAACCTTTTCATACCCTTCTGTTCGATTTACAATCCTGTCATTAAAATCACCCATGAGCAGAACACTGTCCTTGTCCTTTACTCTAACAACTACATCACTGAGTGTGTCATAAAAACTATCCATCTTATCTTGATCTGTCCCTTCACAATGCGAATATACTGACACAATCCTAATTTTCTTGCTAGACACTGTCAAATCTATCCACATCAGTCGTTCGTTTACATACCTTATTGAAACTACACTGGGTTCCATTTCTTTCCTGATGAAAAGCCCTACACCCCATTGTGCTATTCCTGCTTTGACTCCTGACAGGTAGACCTTGTATTCTCCCACTTCCTCTTCTTTCTAACCCCTTACCCGAATGTCACTAACAGCTAAAACGCCCAATCCCATCTTACTTGCAGCCTCTGCCAGCTCTACCTTCTTCCCAGAGTAGCCCCCATTGATATTAATAGCTCCCCATAGTCGTATCTTAGGAGTCCCTGGTTTGTCAATTAGAGGTGGGACTCCGTCACCTCCAAAGGTCCGAGGCATTTTGCTCTGATTGTTGCCAGCATCATATTTATAGTATCAGGGAAGCAGGTTGCTAGCCTTACTTGCCCTGGGTCCCATTGAGTTTTACCCCTAACGGTTGATGGACTAACCGGTGGATTTGGTAGTCTTTGCCGTCTGAGCACAAAGGTGGCCAGGACTCGGAATATGTCCGATATGCCCAGCCTTATTCCAAAGTAACTGGTATCCCGACTGTCAGGACCACTTATACGTTGCCCGTGGTTCTTGAACTAGGACATGATACCAGGAACTCACACCATGAACCCCTAAATTTACTTACATCCTTCTTCAAAATCTGTACTTTTGTGAGGCCCAGCAGGCGCCCTATTGAACCATTCTGGTTAAAGTCAATCGTTGCATTTAAAGTCCTTCTTTCAGATTTAAGTGTATTGATGTTTGCACGTAGTTCAATACCTTTTCCAGACTGTTTTAAGACTTTGTTTCAATAATTGATATCGTATGCACCCGGTTCTATTTCCACAATACCTTTTTCACCATTAATATCCAGATGCAGTTTATTGTTAGTCTCAGTGATATTTGGGATGCTGTTGTACGTCTCCAGTCCAATCAATGCAATACTCCTTTCACCAACGCTCAAATCAATTGGAGGGAATGTCAAAGTGTACGACATTGCATCTGTACCTCAACTGATGAATGAATGTTTAAATCTCCTCCTTATATAGCATGCTTCTTCTTCTTTTTCTTTGTGAACGTCAAGAGAAACATGATGCATAGATGTCCACAGAGGTGTGTATTGAAGTCCTGATAGCGTCGATAATTGTAGAGCACACGTTTTCTGTGAGTGAAGTATCGTTGTAATTCTTCTGGTAGTTGCGGGTCACCAAATGAGTCGAAATAGTAAATGGTATCATCATTATTCAGAACATATGATACCCAGTGGGTACGGGTCTTCCAGCAACATCTAAATTCACAATATCGCATTCACCAGTTTTCCACATACTCTTCTGTAATGTATCCCGCATAAACACACCACAGAATCTTGGTATCTTGTATTTGGCTCTAAAAACTTACGAAGATCTGTATTTGTGAGTGGTCGATGTGGTAGGACCGCTAATGTGCTTTTTTTATTTATGAATAGACCAAGCCCTTTCCTGTATAGTCCTTTTCCGATGCCTGCGGCTTCCATCATGCGGTTATGCCTTCTTGCCTTTCTAACTGTGCTTGGGAGTTTTGCGCATTCTTGACCGTTCGTGCGGTAGCTGCAGCACCACCAGCTAGGGAACCTACCGCCAAGAGTGCGGAGAGGCCTGGGATGAGAAATGGAATAAAACCGCCAGATGTCTTGGGTATTGGTAGAACTCGAGGTGCTTTAACCAATCCTCCTCTTATTCTTCTCCCCACATCTTTTTGTTTCAGTGCGTTTTTAGCTGCATGCATCGCTGTCAGGATACAGTTCTTCAAACAGCCCTGCTTCCCGCCCTTCTTGTTCTTCTTCTTGTTTAGTGCACAACATTCATAACTCGCTTGAAATTCATCTCTCCTAAACCCAACTTAATTTTTCCATGGATGGTTTTATCAACTGCAAATGCTGCCATGCGTTGACCTATGCCAATATCCCATCTTCTCCATATCATCTTAACCTTATCAGCTAAAATCCTATCTGCAATGTGATGACTCAATAGATCTTTATTTGCAGCGTATGCAATGTCATGTTCCATACACACTTTGTCGAGAAGATTAACTCCCTTATCACCTTGTGCCAAGTGTTTCTGAAGCTTTGTCCCAGGTCCATAGTAGTTATACCCAGGGATGTGTAATTCCACTGGTATTTTTTCTAGAATACCACCACCTCCTCTAATGCATCTCCCACGCATGTTACGCTACTGTGGTGGTTGTGGACAATGCATGCCCAATTCATAGCAAATCGCCGGCATCAATCCAGCTGTTTTGTGTAACAGGAAAACCAAGCCAGTTGACTAGTGCTTTATTTCCCCGACGTCTTATGACTCTCTCCACGAGAAAAACATCCGGTTCTGAGCTTTTCTGCATCTCCTCAGTGTAGAAGCAGCCTGTAATTTCTTCACCTTTACTATCCTTCAATATATAAGTTCTAGGATTCGTTCGTTGCACCTTTGAAACTCTAAATACCTCAGTTGACCAGTTCGGTAGGTATGATTTCTCAAATGCCGTCTTGTGTTTTGAGATACACACCAAATCACCTACGTTAAATTTCTGTTTGCGTGGATCCAGCATCTGAATGCGATACTACACCATATCCATGAGTCCATTATCACAAACATCGATTGGTCACATTTTTATTATGCTATGTTTGGTTCGATTGTACTGAGAAATTATTTCTGGGAGGATATATATCCATTTGTATGAGCTGCGAAGGTTAAAACGCTTCCACAATTTCTGGGAGGATATCTGTCCATTTGTATGAGCTGTGAAGGTTGAAACGCATCCACATTCGACCTTTTATTGTTCTGTTCAGCCGCTCCACGATACTTGCCTTCAGGTGAGTGAATGTCAAGTAGTGATGTATTCCGTACCACTGCATCACAGTCTTGAAATACCTATTGTAGAACTCCCCACCATGATCAGTTTGGAGGTTGTCTGGGCATCGATTCGTCACTGTCTGTAGCAAACGCCCAAAAACATCTGTGACATTTCCACCCGTTTTTGTTTTGACAGGTAATGCCCAGGCAAATTTGGAGTATGTATCAATAACCATTAATATATATTTGAATCCATTATTCTCGCGTGAATATTCCCTCATATCTACAAGATCAGCTTGCCACAAGTCCTCCAATCCTTTAATCATAACATGCAAGGGTATGTTTTGCACGCTAGCTTATGCAGTTCTCGAACTACTGTCTCCATACTTATTTGATGATACCTCTCCCTCTACGCCCTGAGATTTTTGAAGCAACCACATTCGAATGACCTGTATTATGTGCAGCAGATGGTGCCATGACCAGTCATAGTCGATCTATTAGCTCGTTGGGGTCGTCATAGCATACATAATGAGGGACTCGATTGTTCACTGCTTTACGCTCAATATCAATACCATCACCGCTGCTGCTGCAGTTGTTTTTTTTACCGTCAAGTATTGGTTTTATAATGGTTTAATATTTATTGTTACTCAGGCTTTTCGTGATCTTGTGAACACCAGTCATGTGCAGTATTTCATGATACGTTTCTCTATCATTAACTGAATAATTTATAGGTCTTGTGGTAGGTCTTAGAAAAATAAGATTCATTAAGCCGAGCGTTCTCTCAAACTGTCTATCAACAATCTGTATTGCATCATCAGTTACAGTTATAGGATGCGTACCCAACATATATGGTCTTCTCCTGCTATCGCAGAATGTTGTATCTATCTGACTGGGGTGTGACGAATAATGAATTCATCAATGGCAACACCCTCGTTATCGTGTGTTTTTGTTTTTACTGAGAGCTGTCAGAGAGATTCAGTGACGGGCTTAAAGGTCTCTTTTAGTGTTTGCTGTCGATCCATATGCCCTAACCTCAGCAGCTGTAATTTCTCACGAACTGCTTTAAGTGCCTGAATCATGTTCTGCTTTGTCGACATCTCGGTGTATACTAATCAGACATCTCTGCAGCATGAGGCTCTATATATCCAGTCATTTTTCTTTCTCCTCTTACTATGATCCTGATCGCCCTTCTCAACAACAAGGAAGTCTACATCTATTTTCCCCTCAATAGCATCGACCTTTTCAGTTAAGTCGGTTACTTTCTTACTGACTTGATTAACTAGCCCATTTAACACATTCACCGTTCTCAGAAGAGTCTGGTAATACGTCTCTAGTTCCAGCACATACCTGTGACTTTATGCGCAATAGCCTGAATTGTCGCATCAATTTACAGGCCAATGTTCTGTCTGTGTACACCCATCCTCTAGGGTTGAGAGGTAGACATACGCGCGAATTTGTCCATGGAGTTGCGTAGACTGATGTACCAACATCTCTTACTGTGCTATATGTGCAAAAACTCTTGAAAGTTTCGCCTGTACCTACCATCACTGAGTTTTCTTGTTTTATCAATAACGAGAAACCCATACTGTGAATGATTCCAGCAATCTGCACATATCTTTACAAAATCATTGAACGACATGTCTGTTTCGACATGTGCCTGGTAAATGTGTTTTAAATTCAGGTTGTCTTGTTTGAAAGCTATAATGAGGGTTGCGTTATTCCTAACCAATTGTTTGGGGATTCTGGAATATGTTTAACTTAGATAAAATACATCAGCACCCATATGGCAGCTGAAACAGAAGTATTTTCGAATTTAGTCTTGGTTTTCCACAGCAACATCGTCAAGTATGAAGATGGTGTTTGGCTTTGCTCTTTCAGGTGGAGGGATATCACTGCTTTCACTGAATGTCGTGTATGTAACACCATCTACACCGTGCAATAGTTGATACTTGAGTTGAAACAGTGTTTTTGAGAATACATAAACATGTTAAAATCGAACCCCATCTACATGTGTTAGCAGAGTCATGAAGGCATTAGTTTTCCCACAATTGGATGGACCTACAATAATTGCTTGTATTTTATCAGGAAGGAGAATTATATTCTTCTTTAGGTCTTCAATTGCAGCTTCACAGTATATAGAAAAATACACTTGAAAGTATAATAATAGTATATGTAGCCAGTATAGTTCCATCTCTTAACTGACAGCTATATTGACTACACAGAGAAAACAGCTACATATTTTACCCATGAAGAGTAACTTGATCAATGATCATCTCAGTAACTCGTAAAGCATTGAAAAAATTAATAATTGTAATACTTTGATTATAACGAGAGAGGTATAAAATAAAACACAAACACGGTTTGAGATTATATATACATAAATTATTTATTTAAATATCATACATGGGGTGTAGTATTTCAGGAAATCATTACAATCTGTATGTATTGTCTTCTTCACACCTGCACAGTATTTACCAAATAAAGCTTTTTGACATGCAATAAATTCAGTGCATATCTCACTCAAGCCAATTGATGACTCACAGTACTCAGGTTTTTCACACACACATTTATTCTGTTTCTCTTTAGATTTAGCGTTCATGTGCAAACAAAGGTGCTGCTTAAGATCTTCTACATGTACACTGAGCACACATAGGGACTTTGAAACATCATTTTATGCAGAGTCTATGCTAGGCAACCAATGGTTCAGTCTGTCCAGTGCAAGGCGTATGGCAGTGTCCAGATCGTATAACTTCATAA
This sequence comes from Schistocerca cancellata, assembly GCF_023864275.1. Lineage (NCBI taxonomy): Eukaryota > Metazoa > Arthropoda > Insecta > Orthoptera > Acrididae > Schistocerca > Schistocerca cancellata. The sequence goes on along the minus strand of NC_064626.1, from coordinate 802,223,319 downwards.
CTGAGTCATGTCTTATTATAAACACAGATGTCACCCGATTTCACACATAATGAACAGTCTTCATACACTGTTGTAATAGAAAGTGTCACACCAGTAAGGCGAATGGCTGAAGGAGAACGAATTGGATAATATTCTGTAGTCATCTGCTGACTGATGTAGTGCTCTGCACGACATATTTCATCCCAGTCGATCTCGGAAATTGGCATTTTAACACACTTGGATACATTTTCAATCTCCATTCTTGCAAGCAATCGCCAGACATGAAGCGCTTCTATAACAATGTTCACACATTTCGATCCACTGGGAGTTAAATTGTATGTGCACTCCACGCCCTCTTATCCACAGTATCTTCCCTCTGTGGTTGCACTGTCACAGGGGTGTTCTGCTGGGATGGGTCATATGTTGGCAACCAGTACTGACCTCCATCTTGTTGTTCAACACTGCCAGTGACAGCATTTGATATCCTGGAGGCAGCTCACGTGTCCTCATCTCACAAATCAATGAATGGAATGGCTAACAGCAACTCCTTGTCCTGCTCCATCAAGTGGGCTATGTGCACTACTGGATCCCACATGGCGACTACTGATTCAGACACGCTGGATGCTGTTGCTGCAGGTCTCGACAAGATGGCAGCCGAGGTTGCTACAGGCCCAGACGTGGCAGCAGAGCTTGGCATGTTGGCGCTCGCCCATGTTGAACAAAGACGAGGAAGCATTACACTTGGACCAAGATGTGAAAACATTGAATAATAATAATAATAATAACAATAATAAGGTTAACAAAAGAGAAAGATGTGATAAGGGAGACTTACTTTTCCATTTAATCCTGTTCTGCATGACTGTGCTGGAGTGCGACGTGTTGGTGCTTCATGGTGGTTCTTTTGCTGCTGCTGCAGCTACTGACTGACTTGACAAGACTGAGGTCCAAGAGGTGCTGAGCCTTCCTACAATGACATCACCAGATACTACCATCCTACTGGCTGAAGTCGAACACGTGAGTGGATTAAGGGTTCTTATTGGTTCCCTCCATTTACCTCACCCAATAACGTCATCTTGGATTATATCATGGAACAGATGATAGCGCTCTCTAGTGGTGGTATGTGTACTAGGGCCAGATCTCGTGGTGAACACACTGTTTGCCGCCATTTTGGATAATGGTACTGGCGTCATCAGATGATGTCATGCCTGCCATCTTGGACGACAGCAGCCTCTAGCGGTGGTACTGTGTACTAGGTCAGGTGGGCTCTGGACCTTGTGGCGAACACACCGGATGGCAGTAGTGGCTCAATTGGTTAAATAAAGACTGATGCATGATTTTGACAGTTGACGATTAGCAAGCATGTTTGCAGAATCTTTTAGTGGTTCGCATGTCTGTAGGCTGTGTGACATGACCCCAAGCATGTCAAAGCATGTGTTTTCTATCAATGTAATAAATATACTCCACCCCTAAATAAATTGTTCCAAAAATAAATAAAGTACACTCCTTCCTCTCTCCACCAGCCCAGTGCAGGCTGAGTCCTTTTCTCACCAATCCCTAGGAAGAGGTGGCAGTCGGATGACTTAGGTTAGTGTAGGTAGGCCAAGTGTCCTTTCTTTCATACCATTTTCTTAGCTTAATAGAGATACGTGAATTGACCTATCTTCCCGCCAAAATTCAAACTTTGCACCAGTTCCTGGAATGAGGTAGTGTTTGGCTGGCTTAGGTCAGTGGAGGTAACCCAACTGACCTTTCTATCCCGCCATTGCCGGCCGCGGTGGTCTAGCGGTTCTGGCGCTGCAGTCTGGAACCGCGGGACTGCTACGGTCGCAGGTTCGAATCCTGCCTCGGGCATGGATGTGTGTGATGTCCTTAGGTTAGTTAGGTTTAAGTAGTTCTAAGTTCTAGGGGACTTATGACCTAAGATGTTGAGTCCCATAGTGCTCAGAGCCATATCCCGCCATTTTCTTAGGGTAGTAGAGGTTGGATTGTCCTGATGGAATTTGAAATTCCCACCTGGTGAGGGGGGTGTGTGGCAGGGAGCATGGCAGGGGGGCATGGCACTTTCCCGCCATCTTGGATAACGGTATTTTGGGCCAGAAACCAACCGCCTTGGGGTGGGGTGACATCACGATCGCCATCTTAGATGACGTCATCAGATGATGTCATCGCCTCCATCTTGGATAACGATACTTTGGGCCAGAAACTGCTTTGTCCCAATACTCATACTTTGCAGTTTTGTCTATCTCATAAACTCTGTATACAGGCTTGTGTTGATTGACAAGAACCAGCAATTCTACTCTGGTATGCGACGAGTTACGACGTATTCCGTTAGATGACAGTCATGCAATAATGTCTGTCTTTTTGGAGTTCGTATTTGGAGCTTTGTTCCCTTGCACTGAGTGGATGCTCGCATTGTTCATGATTATAACTGAAGACGCAGGAATATGTGGCAATAATTGTTGTGTAAAACACCTTTTGAAGACGCTGTACATCATTTCAGAGAGGTAACCTTCAGAATTCTTAGCTTTAGATGCCTTAAAAATCAGCTAACCCTGGGTAATGAAGCCAGTATCTGCTGATCCGACATGAAGCACTATAATTCTGTTGCCCTTACCAACAGGAACTTTTAATCCGCCATACCCATCGCTCATTTTCCAGCACATAGCCCTTTTGTGGTTCTGATTAACGATAGTTTCATCTAAGTAATAAATTCGAGATGTGCCAGCTTCTCTGATCTCCTGCATTGTTCTCAAAAACACAATCCTTGGAGCTACCATATCGCTTTGTTCCATTAATAATTCCTACCATCGGTCATTTTCTGATACCTGAACCTCATATCTTTCAATATCCTTAAAATGGTCCATTTCCGTTAAAATTTTCAGCTTGTTTCATACGCGAAAATTATTTCTCTGCTGCTGGATACTCGCCTTCAGCATAGCTGCTGAACACTATGCGCCGCAAAACGTTTTTCGCGAAATCGTCTAGTTCACCCACTTCTCTTTTGCAGTTGTGTTGCTTCTCTGGTGATTTGAAAACAGATGAGCCGCAGGCTTGCATAGACGTCTTAGCTTCGCTGGATATTCTCTGAACGGTCCTCAAACAAACACCACAGGCTTCAGTTGTCTGCTCCTGGCATTTGCCAACGGCGCGACCCGCGCCTTGTGCCGGCGTGGATTCAGCAGGATTGTCTCTTAAAGTATTGGTACATATGGAACACTATTCCTCTTGCCTGTTGGTGTAGCAATTGGCGTGATTGCTTAAACAGTTGGAACTTCCGAACACAGCACGACCCGCACATAACAAAGACAAGAATGTCACTGGCGCGCGATTGGCTGTGAGTCACTTGCTACACTTTCGCATGCTTCTGCACATCCGACCTTCACCCACCTTCGTAGCTGCTCTCCACTTAGCATATTACGATACAAGATGGTGCAGCCTGGAGATAGAGTTCTAGCTGCAATTTCTATCCGACATAAATTCCCTAATTTAAAAATCCATTATCCAACCTGAGAACAGAATACTGTTGTTCACACACCTCGAATTTTTCATACGAAGTGTAGAGTCCTTCCTTTTATACGTGTTATTTCTAAAGACAGAAGAAATTGGAGCATACACGCTTTTTGACATTGCTAAATTATCGTCACTTGTTGATACCTAGTGTGAAACCCTGAACAACAGTATGGCATAGGTTATACTTCACCTATGTATTCTCTCAACTGGTAAAAAATATCTGTTCCTAAAAGTTTAACATCTGTTACATCCTGCATCACAGGACAAGGATATTAGACTTATCTTTGACTCATGAAGTAATGCTAAGAGCATGCTCTACCTCTGTCACAAGATGCCTCCTCACTTTCGAACTCTCTTAAGCTAGTCAAATGCCTCACCACCTCCATAGTCTCTTAAGGCAGCCAAACAGCAGCAAAGGGAGTTGTAAATATCTAGTTAATACCACGTATAACTTTATAAATTCGGTAACATACCGTACGTAATTTTATTTCGATGGCCATCCCTCTCTTTGTAGGTGGGAGATTGAAATCTCGTTAAAAGATCTCACCACAACGAAAATTGCTTGATTACCGCTCCAACTCGCGATTCATATCTGTGGTATTCTGACTTTCGCTTCCACACGGCTGGGCGGGCGTCACTGAAAACATGTTGGTCAACTAATTAATTAAATTGATCATGAGAGTTGTAAGGTGTCAGGCAAATCCAACACCTTCCATGAAAACCCTGACATGACAAGCAAATCCAGTAGTATGTCACATAGCTCCGAATAAATCGTGACATTAAATTAACCAAAGTAATACAAGTAACGAGTGAGCAAATGGAATACCACAGACTAACACAAGAATGCCTAAATGCATGTCATACCGTCCCACCGTGAGACAGACGCAGTTGCGAGGGGAGAAACGAGAACAGAAGCCGAGATCAGAACCGTGTTAAGCGAGAAGGCCCTACGATAAGGGACGGACACCCATGTCGCCAGCTAACCGCTACGACCACACCACCCGCAAGTGTTTAGCGTGAGACTTTTTTGCGTCTCTATTGCGTTAGGACCACCCCCCAGCCCATGTTAAAAGCTAGAGCCCTCCAGAAGAACAGTATAGATCTTACGATAACGCTAAAAGGACAACACCAGCTGCAAGTTTCAGTGTGAGACTTTTCCGCGTCTCTGTTACGTTGCAAACTTTAAAAACATTGCCCCACCACGAAAAGTATAACGTTTCTCATTGGACAGACAGAATTTTTGCAGGCGGAGCTTAAGGTTAACATTGAGACCCTGATTGGTCAGATGAAAACACAGCCAGATAGTTTTTTTTAAACCAACTTTGGTAAATTGTAGTAAGGGGAAGTTAAGAGGGAGTTGCTTCCGAGAGGGCGAGCTGCCGACAAGGTAATGAACGCACGCAATGCCGCATTTTTGAGCGCATAAGGCTTCACTCAGAACTGCAGAAGTCTCATCTGTTACATCCCCTTTTTGCGTAATACTAGTGTCGATCGTCCATTAAAGCTCATGGTGTTCACATTTGCCACTTGAAGTAAAAATTTGAAACGCGATGATTTTTCTGTTATATTGTTATTGAGAAGCCACATCAGCCACTGTAATTTACGACAAGTTAGATAAGTAATTAAAGATAATTGAGGGTCACTGTAGACCATTTTGATAGTTTTCTCTTTTGTGAAACTTAAATGAAACCTAGATTATAGATGTGATATGGCATAGGTCATCCTTCGATCCATTGTAGAACTTGGAAACCCTTTCAGGGAATATTCGTTCACATTTTTGTTGAACGCAGTCGGTTTTTACCATCCTGTATTAAAACATTTCCTTTTATCAAATGGTTCAAATGGCTCTGAGCACTATGTGACTTAACTGCTGAGGTCATCAGTCGCCTAGAACTTAGAACTAATTAAACCTAACTAACCTAAGGACATCACACACATCCATGCCCGAGGCAGGATTCGAACCTGCGACCGTAGCGGTTGCTCGGCTCCAGACTGTAGCGTCCAGAACCGCATGGCCACTCCGGCCGGCTCCTTATATCAATAGTGCAATTTATAAACAATGTTTTATGAGTAGAATAAAATTTCCAATGGTAAACTTAACTGCTTTTTCGACGTTATTTTACCAGCTAACCTAAAATAGGAAAGCCTTGAACCCCTTCCACTAAATTTAGTTAGTATTAAGATTCATTTACAGGGAGTGCAGTGGAGCTGACGCTGAAATCATTAAGTATTTGGTTATATCATCGCTAGTCTCACTGAACTCTTCTGAATTCTACATGTCATGTGTGGTCTGACTTCTCCTTACCAGCAACAGGTCCCAGGTTCAAACTAGTCAATTCCCTAAAAAACACGCTCAGAGTGTCGTTGCGCGAAAGTGGTAGGGAGACACGATATAGAACAAACAGACACCACGCAGAATGTTTAGAGAGTCCCTTTGCATTGTGAGTGATGTTTTTTGTGCTGTCGGACTACACTCGCCAGGTAACTCAAATGGGAATCTCAGGAGGAACGCTATTGAGAAAATTTAGAGAACCGACATTTGAAGCTGTCTGCAGATGGATTTTACTGCCACCAACGTACATTTCGCATAAGGACAACGAAGAAAAGACACGAGAAATTAGCGCTCATACGAAGACACATAGGCAGTCTTTTTTTTTCCCTCTGTTTGCCAGTGGAATAGGAAAGCAAATGACCAGTAATAATACAGGGTACCCTCCACCATGCTCCGTACGACGGCTTGCAATGTATGCATATAGATGTAGATGTAAATTTCGTCTACTTATTAAAATGTCAGTCCATCCATTTATAGGCACACTAAAGTCATGGAAAAATGTAGTCACTTACTTATTTAGAAAACAAAAGACGGAATGGGACTGACTTTCACTAAAAACCTTTGTATTAGTCTCTAATTTCCTCATGTTAGAAGCTGTAATGTATTTGCTTTCAACACTTAGAGGAAGCAATATAGAGCACTTCTTTCAATTCCCCTTTTGTCGGAGTATCACTTACCCGCCATATTCTCATGAATCTTCCTGTCTTTGATGCATAGGATTTGAATCCACCTGATTCTGACGAGTAAGAGCCAAATCACAGATCTCTGCTAATTCTCTTGATATCCAATCACTTTCCGACAGCACTGTTCCAGCAGTTAGAAGACTGTCTAGTCCTCCACCTTTCACCGACAAGGTAGAGAGCTATCACGACGAAAAAAATAGCACTTCACATTTTTTTCCTGCAGGTATATCGCCGTGGCTACTCTGCACTTCCTATTTATCTCGGTCCTAAGGCACTTATACAGGTCCAATACCAATTTCCATGAACATTTTCATACTTACTCGATCAGTTTGTCGATCTGTTGAGGTATAGCCGCTAATTTTCTCATTGCAGTCACCAGTCACTTCACGAGACGCATGTAGGAGAGAATAGTACGTTTTCTCACAACGATTAGAAGAAGCATTAGAGATCACCTCCTAGCCTCCCTCTTGTCAGAATATCGCTCACTCCTCAGATTCCCACGAATCTTCCAGTCTTCGACATATAGCGATATATACCACAGCCAAGTCACAGACCCCACGCTAAATCTCACGGAACCTCATCACGTTGCGACAACACTGTTCCCTTAGTTCGAAGGCTGTCTATCCTTCTATCCATCGCTGGCTATGTAGCGCGCTACCACAACAAGAAAAAATAGCACACTAACTTTCAGGGAGAAATTTACCACTATAGGGATGCTCACGATTGGTACTGCTTCTAGTGATTTGTAGTCAAAGACGCTATAGGACCGCAGCATATCTCGTCGGCTATTTTAGATTCAATAGTTACATTTATGTACATTCAGCGCAAACACTCACCAGTCCTCATCGTCTGCAAATCGCAATGACGTGCTGATGTCGCAGCACTGCTATAAATACGTATCCTCTAAATACGTATTCTGCAAACCACTGCACTGTGAGGACTATGCCTTAGCAGTATTACCGATTTCTTCGTCCTTTTTAAATCCAGAAGTAATGCTCGGCTAAAAATGAATGTCCCTAATCTTTTCTATAATCGCTACGTCAGATTTACGTTTTTCTAATGGCCAAGGAAGCCCTACTGCTGCACCTTTGCTATACGAGGACTGCACAAAGAAAATCTGATACATCTGCAATTCACTGATATTGAATGATTGTCTATAAATGTGTTCCCGTACATGTCTCAACCTCCTTTATCGTATTCCAATGATCACTACGCTAGATATGCGATGGTATAATCGCATCAGAGTCTTAGTTGACAGCATAATGTTTCATGAGAAATACATCACCAGTTTTTCAGTTGGGATATACCTCTGTAATACAATTTTGAGAGTAGCACAGAGCTTCCAACACGCGCATTATCCACTGAATCATTTACATTGGTGCAACAGTCTCGCACCTCCACTCACAATTCAGAGTTACTGCAAGAGCAGGGAAAGATTCAGGGTTTAATCATAGCGCTGTTCATTTTTCCCACACACGCTCCTAGGGTATGGACCGACCATGACAACACATTCCATCTAGAACAGAGTACACTCAGGTGACAAAAGTCGTGGGATAGCGACATGCACATTTACATATGACGTAGTATCGTGTACACAAGGTATAGAAGAGCAGTGTAGTGGCAGAGCTATCATTTGTGCTCGGGTGATTCATGTGAAAAGGTTTCTGACGTGATTATGACAGCATGACAGGAATTAACAGACTTTGAAGGCGGAAACGTAGCTGGAGCTAGACGCATGAGACATTCCATTTCGGAAATCGGTGGGGAATTCAGTATTCCGTGACACACAGTGTCAAGAGTGTGCTAAGAATATCAAATACCAGGCATTACCTATGACCAATGACAATGCAGTGGCCGACTGCCTTCACTTAACTACCGAGAGCAGCAGCGTTTACGTAGAGTTGTGAGTGCTAATAGACAAGCAACACTGTGTAAATACCTGCCGCTATCAATGTGGGATATATAAAGAACGTATCTGTTAGGACAGTATGGAGAAATATGACGTTAATGAGCTATGGTAGCAAACGATCAATGCGAGTGCGTTTGCTAACAGCGCGACATTGCCTGCAGTGTCTTTCCTGGGCTCGATGACCGTATGGGTAGACCATAAACGACTGCAGAATCGTGCCTTGTCGAATGAATCCCGATTTCAGTTGATAAGAGCTGATGGTACGAGACACGTGTGACGCCACGAAGCCATGGACCCAGGTCGTCAAAAGGCAATGTGCAAGCTGATGGAGAGTCCATAATGGTGTGGGCCGTGTTTTCATGGAATGGACTGGATCCTGGTTATGCTCGGCTATTTGGAGACCATTTACAGCTTTTTATGGACGTCAGGTCCCGAAACAATGATGGAATTTTTATGGATGGTAATGAGCCGTGTCACTGGACCACAATTGTTCGTGATTGGTTTGAAGAACTTTCTGGAGAGTTTGAGCGAATGGTTTGGCCATCCAGATCATCCAGCACGAATCCCATTGAATATTTATGGGACATAATCGAGAGATCAGGTCATGTACAAAATCCTACAGCGGCAATGCTTTCGCAATTATGGACAACAATAGATGCAGCATAGCTCAATATTTCTGAGGGGACTTCCAATGACTTGTTCAGTCCATGTCACACTGAGTTACTGCACAATATCAGGCAAAAGGAGGTCCGACTAGGTATTAGGAGGTATACCATGAATTTTTCATCTCAATGTATATCCACGTGGTAGTATATATATGCGTAATGCAGCTATTTTTTAGAAGCAGCCGGTCGCTGTGGACGAGCGGTTCCAGACACTTAAGTCCGGAACCACGCGGCTGCTACGGTCGCAGGTTCGAATCCTGCATTGGGCATGGATGTGTGTGATGTCCTTAGGTTAGTTAGGTTTAGGTAGTTCTAAGTCTAGGGGACTGATGACCTCAGATGTTATGTCCCATAGTGCTTAGAGCCATTTGAACCATTTTTTTTTAGAAGCAACCACAGTTCCTACACGCTTGCCCAACTATCGTACAATGAGAGCCAGCTAACCAACAAGTACAAGCCAGACAAAATCAATGTCCATGTTTTCTCCAGCAACAGCAATCTTAGAGCCTCTTACATCTCGATCTGAATCGTAGTGAGACAATCTCCAGGTGACATGCCAACGGAAACTGCAATCACTCGCCTCCCACACTATCACTGCTTAGCAGATGGATTACACCTGCTTAAAAATCCATCTTCTTCTGATTTAGCTCACTGACATGTCAGTCCTCAGTGTTTGGGTTGATTCCCTTAAGATTCCAGTAAATAAATCTGACCCTGACTAAAGCATTCTTCTTCAGCTCGCTCCCGACGCCTAGTGTTAAGCATTTTACTGCAGTTATCGCTTCCAATGACAGCATACGGGATATCTAGCTCTATTAATTTGCAATAGATCTCGTTACGTTCAGGTCAACTACAAGCCCAACCATAGGTCTTCCCACCTGCTTGCAGATAACTCTATCATCTCTGAACATCATGCGTATAAAAGAAATACACCACAAGCTGCTGTACAGTGCATGGTGGAGAATACATTGCACCAGTATTATGGATTATCCTTCCATCCCAATCTCAAGCACTGATCTAGTAAAAAAATGATTATCTATATACTTCTATACATACTCTATTCCACCCTTATGGTTCTGTGAGAAATAGGTCATCTTTCACAGAGTTTTTTTTCTGTTATGTATTCGAACAGAGTATGCCAATCCATGTGATCCTAGCAGCACCAACATGATGCTTTTGCTTCGTGGGTCACCCAAGTAACATGAACTGATATGGGCTCACATGATTGGTGGATGGGGACAATCCAGTGTTGATGTTACTGTTCGATGTTACTGTTCATCAGTACGTATCATTTAACCACAAACGAGTCTACACATGTTAATGTGGAGTTGATAGGTGACAATGACCTCAGTTATAGTGGAAGTTAAGAATGTATGTTGAGATACGAAGGTGGAGCTCGTTCACATAGATTAGAAGAAGCAGTGTGCCAAAGTGCCATATATATCGTAGGGCAGTTGACGGATAGGTATGACACACTGTCTTAGTATTCCTGTCTCTGACAGCAGCAGTGTAAATGTGTCATTACTCATTACGCTTGGTGTTGCTGTTTTAAAATCAACAGCTCAAGAGGCATCATAGAACGTACTCTTAAAGGATCAAAGTGTTGTACACGTACATGGACTGCAGAACGCGGTATGAGCCGCAGTGGAGCGAGAGTAAATACAGAGTACAGTCTTGCTTAAGATAGCGAGCGCATTGAGATGGAGATGCGCTTTTTGTGATTTTGGTCACTCAGTCATTCTAAGATTAACGATAGTTCAATGCATGGTGGCATACCTACTCTATCAGGTTTTGGATGTAATAATGTCAGAGTGTACAAAACGACTATCTGTTAAATACAGTCGCGTAGTCTTCAAACGTAAGTCACTATTATTTTAAGCACAGTGGTGTGTGTGGTACTTCCTCCGACCCTTAACACATGTTCCATTAAAACTACAGTCTTACATATTATATACATGCATATAGACTTCATTCCAATTTCAAAATGTAATTTGCTTACGAAGAAAAGAAAACCAGTAATACAGCGGTGCAATGGAATCAGTTGCACGTTAGATAGGTTCCAAATTTCTGTCAGGGCTATTTAAGTGCAGTGATGCTGTGTAGGTACTTCCATTCATCACTAACAAATGTTCCACGAAAACTACGGTCTTCCACATCATATACATCCCATACTGGTTTCTGAAATGTACTTCCATATCGCTAGCATTTAGACAAAATCAAACTCGAACAGTCCCTTCCCGTAGTTATAAATCAAAGCTTAAAAACCATGTTCTTTTAGAGGAGGAAGATGAATGGGGAATGGGCTACAGAAGCCCAACTCATGTAAGGTGGAAAGGATGCGGTGTAGCCAAGTGGTATCATAAGCTTTACGCATATCGAAGAGGCCTTCAACAAAGTGTTGACGCTGGGCAAAAGCCATTCGGATAGCAGACTCCAGGTGGATAAATTATCTGCAGTAGAGTGACCTCGGCAGAAGCCCCTCTGGGTTGAAGCCTAAAAGTCCTGGGATTCAAGGATCCAATACAGACTTCGACTCGCCGTATGTTCAAGTAACTTGCAGAGGATGTTGGTTAAACTGATCAGATGATAGACACTTTCTAGCCATTGTGAAAGGAATTGCCCCTCACTCTAGAGAAAGTTAAAAAGGGCAAGTATATAAGGGGTACTAGGAAAGTTTTGCTATACAACGTAACAATAAGTCGCAAGAGGCTGAGTGTTGAGAACACTTCATACTGAGAATACTTCATACTTGAACTGTAGCCTCTGGGCCAAGTCTGTGGGTGCATTCGTTCACTAGCAGGATGGCATAGTGGCCACGAAGTGAGATTTGGGCAGTTTTGCAGTACAACTTCGTGCATGGTTTAAACGTAGACAGCTGCTTTGAAGAAAAGACTCTTGCACTCTGTGATGTGTGTCCACATCGTACAACTATATTCAGATGGTATAGAAAATTCCAAAGAGGAAATTTCGTATGGAGGACGCTGTGATGACGGGAAGGCCACGATCATCAGTTGTGGAGTAAAACATTGATGCTGTCAGGAAAATGCTAGCCGAAGACAAACGAGTGACCTATAAGCAGACAGAGGATACCTTAGGGCTAAATGCACCAGCAATTTGTTCGATTCTGCATGATCATTTGCAAGTAAAGAAACTTAGTTGTCTCTGGGTGCAGCATAGACTCACAGAAAGCAGATGACATGACGTCTGACTTGGTGCCAAGAGATGTTAAAAAAGATTTCTAAACGACAATCTCAATAAGTGAATAACATCATGACAGGTGACGAGACTTGGGTGTACTATTATGACATGCCGACTAAGACAAAGAACAAAGTTTGGGTCTTGAAGATGACATCACACGCGTAGCAGTCAGGAAATCCCGATCAGTAAACAAGAAAATGATAGCTGTTTTTTTTTTTTTCAGATCGAGTTGTTTTGGACACTCATAAGACAGTCACAGCTAAGTGGTTCACTGAGCAGTGACTGCCAACTCATTCAATCCTTGAAGAATCTGCGACAGAAGTCGAGAATAGACACTTGGTTCCTCCATCATGACAACACTCCAGCATTCACCTAATATTTGCGGAATACAGGAATGAAACTTCTCGAGCATCCTCCTTCCAGTCCAGACCTTGCTCCTTGTGACCTTATATTGTTCCTGCATGTGAAAATGAAGCTGACAGCAGTTTTACTGAGGGTTTGGGACAACGAGTGCGCCTAGGGAGGTCTGGTTTAGGGATTGGTTTTGAAGGATGGAGAGGTGTATTTAACGTTGCGGAAATTACTTCGAAAAAATTAAATAAAAAACTTTCCTACCATCCTTTGTATGGCGCTGGCTAGCCACCGGTAAATGTTTAAGTATTGGTTGTGTACCCAGTCTGGTCCAGGAGCCATGTCAGGGCAGAGAGCTAGGGCGCTGGTAAATTCTCACTCGCTAAACAGAGGCAGGGGTAGATGTGGACTCTCACCACAATCTATTGGTTATGAACTGTAGATTAAAACTGAAGAAACTGCAAAAAGGAGCGAATTTAATGTGATGGTACTTGGATAAACTGAAAGAACCAGAGGTTGTAGGGATTTTCAGAGAGAGCATTAGGGAATGATTGACAAGAACAGGGGAAAGAAATACAGTAGAAGAAGAATGGGTAGCTTTGAGAAATGAAACAGTCAGGGCAGCAGAGGATCAAGTAGGTAAAAAGACGAGGGCTAGTAGAAATCCTTGAGTAACAGAAGAGATACTGAATTTAATTGATGAAAGGAGAAAATATAAAAGTGCAATAAATGAAGTAGGCGAAAAGGAATACAAATGTCTTAAAAACTAGATCGACAGGAAGTGCAAAATGTCTAAGCAGGGATAACTACAGGACCAATATATAGAATGTAGAGGCATACATCACTAGGGTAAGATAGATACCGCTTGCAGGAAAATTAAAGAGACATTTCGAGAGAAGAGAACCACTTGTATGAAGAACAAGAGCTCAGATGGAAAACCAGTTCTAAGCAAAGAAGGGAGACCAGGAAGGTGGAAGGAGTATGTAGAAGGTCTATTCAAGGGGGATGTAGTTTAGGATAATATTATGAAAACGGAAGAGGACATAGATGGGGATGAAATGGGAGATATGATACTGCGTGAAGAGTTTGACAGGGCAGTGAAAGACCTACGTCGAAACAAGGATCCGGGAGTAGACAACATTCCATTAGAACTACTGATAGCCTTGGGAGAGCCAGCCCTGGCAGAACTCTTCCATCTGGTGAACAAGATGTGAGAGACAGGCAAAATACCCTCAGACTTCAAGAAGAATATAGTAATGCCAATCCAAAAGAAAGCAAGTGTTGACAGGTGTGAAATTCACCGAACTATCAGTTTAATAAGTCAGAGATGCAAAATATTAACACGAATTCTTTACAGGCGAATGGAAAAACTGGTAGAAGCCACCTCAGGGAAGATCAGTTTGGATTCCGTAGAAATGTTGGAACATGTGAGGCAATACTGACCCTATGACTTAACTTGGAAGACAGATTAAGGAAAGACGAACCTACGTTTCTAGGATTTGTTGACTTAGCGAAAGCTTTTGGCAATGTCGACTGGAATATTCCCATTCAAATTATGAAGGTGGCAGGGGTGAAATACAGGGAGCAAAAGGCTATTTACAATTTGTACAAAAACCAGATGGCAGTTATAAGAGTCGAGGGCCACGAAAGGGAAGAAGTGGTTGAGAAGGGAGTGAGACAGAATTGTAGCCTATCGCCGGTGTTATTCAATCTGTATATTGAGCAAGCAGTAAAGGAAACAAAAGAAAAATTTGGAGTAGGAATTAAAATTCATGCAGAAGAAATAAAGACTTTGAGGTTTGCGACGACGTTTTAATTCTGCCAGAGACAGCAACGGACCTGGAAGACCAGTGAACACAATGGACAGTGTCATCGAAGGACGATATAAGATGAATATCAACAAAAGCAAAACGAGGATAATTGAATGTAGTCGAATTAAATCAGGCTGTGCTGAGGCAATTAGATTAGGAAATGAGACACTTAAAGCAGCAAATGCGTTTTGCTATTTGGGGAACAAAATAACTGATGATGGTCGAAGTTGGAAGGATATAAAATGTAGACTGGCAATGGCAAGGAAAGCGTTTCTAAAGAAGAGAAATTTGCTAACATTGGGTATAGATTCAAGTGTCAGGGAGACTTTCCTGGAAGTATTTAGTTGGAGTGTAGCCATGTATGGAAGTGAAACATGGACGATAAATAGTTTAGACAAGAAGAGAATAGAAGCTTTTGAAATGTGGTGCTACAGAAGAATGCTGAAGGTTAGATGGGTAGATCATGTAACTGCTGAGGAGGTACTGAATAGAATTGGGGAGAAGAGGAATTTGTAACATGACTTGGCTAGAAGAAGGGACCGGTTGCAGGACACGTATTGAGGCATCAAAGGATCATCAACTTAGTATTGGAGGGAAGTGCAGAGGGTAATAATCGTAAGGGGAGACCAAGGCTTGAATACACTAAACAGATCCAGAAGGATGTAGGTTTCAGTTGTTACTCGGAGATGAATAAGCTTGCACAAGATAGTGTACCATGGAGAGCTGCATCAAACCAGTATCTGTGCTGAAGACCACAACAACAACAAACAGGGTGTTATAAGACTCCAGACGGCAGGGAATGAAAGATGAAGGGACTCGTTCCAGACATCTTTTGAGAAGACTGAGCAGGGGCATATAGTGGAGGGAGGAATGCTGAGCAATATGCTCAGCGACAGAGTACGAGCTGGTGAGGGAAATTCCCAGGATACCTGTAGGATGGTGGCAACCAAAATTGCGCCTGATCTTTGTCTATAGCTGCAAAGAGGGAGTATGGAGTCCTTTGGCAGAGACATATCGTTCCCAAAAATTCTGTTCCTGGCGTTTAAGAAGCTAATCGGCCCAGGCCCAAAGCCATTTAAATGGTAGGAGATGGTCGAAAAATGGATGCTGTTTGTAGCATAGGAGAGCACGACAACAGTCTTTAACACCCACAGCAGTTATGGGGGTCCAACAAGGGACAGTCTTCCATCAGAGAAAATCCGAGGAAGAAGCAATTGCTGAAATAATTGCCAAAATGATGGTCTCAGTCAAACTCAATACACACTCATAAATACTGTCATGAGGTGGAGCAGTTGGGATAGCAGCTGTGGAAAAGGGATCCCAATCCATGTTAGCGAAGGCTCACCTGGGAGGGAATCCAGGTAAGTGATACTGAAGAAGAGATAAGACCGTCATAAAATGATCACAGTCACACAAATAGTCACCAATTTCAAGGATCGGAGAAATCCAGGGCAACAGATGGAAAGATCAATGGCCAAGAAATTACT
This sequence comes from Schistocerca cancellata, assembly GCF_023864275.1. Classification (NCBI taxonomy): domain Eukaryota; kingdom Metazoa; phylum Arthropoda; class Insecta; order Orthoptera; family Acrididae; genus Schistocerca; species Schistocerca cancellata. The sequence goes on along the minus strand of NC_064626.1, from coordinate 802,207,394 downwards.
ACGTGGCACACTGAAGTGTGTGGGGGATCCAGTGTTGTGGAGGCAGACATCAAGCTCTGCCTGCAGATCTTCAACAACCCTGCCCCAGTCAATCATTGCAGTACCACCCCTCAGAGGGTTATGAGGGTTAAGATCCCCAAGGGGAAGGAAGGGGGGATGGAGCTGTCATAGAAGGGCAAGAAGAGTGGGGAGTGTAGGATGCCAGTCTGAGAGGAGCCAGAGATTGCATATAGTTATTGCTAAGTCTAAATGTATCACAATGGGGTCCACTCCCTGCAGTATGAAGAGGAACCCTGAAACCAACAATGTCTGTGTAAACCAATGTACAGACACCACTGGATGTTCACAAAGGACCAACCCGCTTCTGGCAGAAGGCTTGGAAACCATGAAGAATTGACGAATAAGTACCCACAAACGAGATCCTGCAATACAACATTGGCTTGAATGTAAGATCAGACCCTTATTGAGAGGAAGTGGGCGACACATGCTGGGATGTTGGAGGAACTTGTCCTAAGACTTGTGAATCTTCGTCTTCTTCTCCTCCAGAGGGTGAATCGAGGTGTGGTCAGGAAGAGAGCAAGTTGTGACACTATTGTGATCCGAAAGAAAAAAAAGTAGACTTAACGCCCACAGAGCCTGCATCCTACATCTGACTCAAAGTAAGAGGGTTTTCGTCCTGTAGATGCTGGGGAGGGGGATTTCTAGATGGAGCCACACCGCTGGCAGGTGCCAGGGAAGAGGGTTTCTCCTCTGGCTGAGAAGGAATGGTTCCATGAGAGGAATGAATGGGAACTACCAGGGAGGAGAAAAGGGAACGGGGCAGGATGTTGATAAGAACGGAAGAGGAGGAAAAGACGTAATGGAAACAAAGGTAGACATTAAAGATACCGAGAGGATACAGTCGAATTTCTGTTGTGCATCAGAGTAGGATAGATAGTTGGGAGTTTTGAATTCCTGAATCTTGCTTTACAGTTTATAGACTGAGCAAGTAGAATGTGCACCAGAACAAATAGCACACTTAGGTGGTGCGGTGTGAGGACTCCCCACATAGAGAGGGTGGCCACAGTTGCTGAAAATAGGATTTGCCTTAAATCATGAAGATGTTTGACCAAAATGGAGCCCCAGAAAGAGCACATGGGAGGTAGGATATAGAGCTTCATGTTGCAATGGTAAACTGTAACTTTCACTTTTTCTGGAAGGGTATGCAGCCTCAAAAGACAGAATGAAAGCGCTGGTATCGACTTGACTGTCCTTAGGACCTCTCTGTACTCGCCAGATGAAATGAAGGTCACGCCATTCCTGATTAGTCTTGCGAGCCTCGTCAGACTGAAGGAGTAGGTCCCTTTGCAAAGTAATGCCCTGGGTTATACACTGACAGAAAAAAATTGCAGCACCAAAAATAATACTGAGGAGCATGCTTGTTGCATTTGGTCGATCAGTACAGGGACGATTAATGCTATTTGTTGGTTATGCTGGAATTCACATCCACTGATGTCCCACGTGCTCAAATGGAGACAGGTCTGATGACTTAGCAGGCCAACAGACATGTCGACACTCTGTAGAGCATGTTGGATTACAACAGCTGTATGTAGACAACCGTTATTCTGTCGGAAAATACCAACTGAAATGCTATTCTTGAATGGCAGCACAAGAGGTCGAATCACGAGATTGACGCAAAAATTTTCAATCAGGGTGCATGGGATAATCATGAGAGTGCTCCTGCTGTCATACCTTTTTGCATCCCAGACCATTACTCCAGATGTAGATCCAGTGCGTCTAGCATGCAGACAGATTGGTTTGCAGGACCTCAAGTGGCCTCTTTCTAACCAACATGCAGCCATCACTGATACCAAGACAGAACCAGCTTTCATCAGAAAAGACAACAAACCTCCACCCTGTCATCAAATGAACTCTTGTTTGACGTCACTGAAGTCGCAAATGATGGTGGTTTGAAGTCAGTGGAATGCACACTACACGGCATCTATCTCAGAACAGTCCTTGAAGTAAATGTTTGTAACAGTTAGTTATGTCACTGTGGCGCTGACTGCTGTTCAAATTGCTGCTGCAGATGTAGATCCAGTGCGTCTAGCATGCAGACAGATTGGTTTGCAGGACCTCAAGTGGCCTCTTTCTAACCAACATGCAGCCATCACTGATACCAAGACAGAACCAGCTTTCATCAGAAAAGACAACAAACCTCCACCCTGTCATCAAATGAACTCTTGTTTGACGTCACTGAAGTCGCAAATGATGGTGATTTGAAGTCAGTGGAATGCACACTACACGGCATCTATCTCAGAACAGTCCTTGAAGTAAATGTTTGTAACAGTTAGTTATGTCACTGTGGCGCTGACTGCTGTTCAAATTGCTGCTGCAGATGTGGTCTGATGCACGAGAGCCACATGCGGTCTTCCATTTTGGTAGTGCCATCTGACTATCCAGAGCCAGGTCTACATGCAACCATACATTCTCATGAGCACCACTCCAGCAATCATGTACAGTGGCTACATTCCTGCCAAGTCTTTCTGCAGTATCACAGAGCCGTATTGCAAGATCTTGTTCAAACTTAGGGAGGTACTGATAATGGCGTCTTTGTCGTCTTAAAGGTATTCTCGATTAACATGAGCTCATCACATCTGATCTCAAAGGTAACTAACGCTCATCTGCATCTACATCATGCTCCGCAAACCACCTAATGGTGTGTGGCAGAGGGTACTTTCCGTACCACTATCTGATCTGTCCAACCCTATTCCACTCGCGAATAGTGCATCGGAAGAATGATCGTCGGTAATCCTCTGTATTGGCTCTAATTTCTCGAATTTTCTGCTCGTGGTCAATGTCAGCATGTATTTAATGCAAAGCTGATTCGTATCCTCACAGTGTCACTACTAACGCCACTTGTATGTGACTGGCGCGAATTTTGGATAGGCATCAGCTTTCAGATGTAGAAACATGCCTACCAACTTTCGTTTATGTTGGACAACTCCACATTAGCATTGTAATTTTTTCTGTCGTTTATTTAAGGACTGATGAGTAGTAATGCTCACTGGGATGTCTCCTAAATGCTCACAAGTACCAGGGGAAGCCAATTGACTGGCAGAAGAGGTTTTAATCAGTAGGGACCAGTTTGCATCTTACAAAGTGAGTCAACTTTACCAAACTTATCTTCAATATGTTCTATAAAAAAACGGTTTGGTAGGGGTGAAAGTCTCCCTGTCTATCATGGAACAAACCAAATAGGGGGAAAAGGGGCTCGCCACAAACTGGCAGGCCTGATCCTCCTCCCACAGGGTGGGCAGGTAAGGAAAATCTGAGGAAGCAAAAGTAGGAGCACAGAGAGAACCATTCCTGTTTGAAGAGAGGTCTACAGAAGCATGGCCAGAAGTATGGATCTTTGCACGCTTCTTGTGCAGAGTGCCTGCACTGGTACCAACCACTTGATCAGGAGCTCGCTCCTTGTGTGCGACCCACTCTGTGGAAAAGGCTGCCTGGCACAGTGGTCGTTGTTGGGAGTTTAGATGCCCCTTACCACTCCTAGGCACAATGTGGTGACAGCTCAGGTATCAGAAATATGATCCCTGCGTCGGCTCAGTCAGATGGGTACATAACAGCCCCACTACACAGACTGTCTACATGTGATAGTGAGCTGGGGAAGAAGGGGGACTATGGCAGGAAAGGAGGGGTCTGGGGACCGCATGCCAGAGAGGCTTGGGAGGGAATTCCTCCCCCAAATGACTCACAGTACCGGAACATAATGTACAAAGGGACGTCAAACTCCAAGGACGACCACAAAGGGCAGGAAAAAAAGGGAGAGTTGAGAAATGAGACCAAAAAGGTAGTGGAACCGAAGCAGTAGCCAAGTTGTCACAGAGAAAAACACTGAAAGAGAAAGGGGGGCAGGATGGGAAGGGGCTATGATGGGAAGGAATGGATATAGGGAGGTAAATCTTGAAAGTTTATGTTTGAGAGCTCGTCTCCAACGATGCTATAAGTTTACACTGGAATATCTACTTTCCAGAAAGTCAGTGATTACATTTAATTTTTTAGAGATAGTATTTTATGATTTTTGCATAAATGACAAGTGTTAAGGTGTTTTGTATTTATCATGATAATTTGCCTTTTTTCTTTTATAATGTCAATAAATTTTTCAGTGTACTTGTTTTGTTTATCATGTGGTTTGTTTGTTAAGGATGTCTTCTGGATAATTTTCTGTATGAGTGTGAACTTCCATTTCCTCCAAAATGTTCATGTATACTCTTTAGGTAACTGAGTGAACTTTTAGCACATTTCAACTATTTTCTGCTTTATGTTCTTAGTTCCTTAAATGCAAGTATAATGTGGACTGCTTGCTTTCACAGTTTCACGTTCATTCTTTAGATCAGATTGCGAAATATCTACCTGTTATTCTGATATAAAATTTATTGCATTTGTCACTGGAAAGTCTGTACACATCATAGTTGAAAAAGTGAAGATATTTTTTGTTGATCAAATTTTCTCCTTCAACTTGTTATTTGTACAAAATGCTGAAATAGATTTGTAAGGACATGCAAATAAAAAAACACATAAATAACATGATATCATAACAAAAGAAAAGGAGCGAAATTTGTGCTCCAAGTTGTCGTGTGGACCACGTCATAACAGCTACGATGTAAGCATAAGGCGCATATGCAGATATGGAGTAACATGAGGAATAATATACCTATTGCACCATCTTCACAAGTACACCTGATAATGACAAAACGCCGAAACGAGCTCCTTGTGTAAGTTGTATCACTATTAGTAAATAAATAATGCTGCAAAAACTGATATTTAAAATAAAATATGTCGTTCTTCGCTCTTATATATGAAAGATGTTTTTTATTCTTCAACTGTAGTACTATGTCATGTTTAGTATTCTTCTAAAAGTGATCCAGGTGAGTAAAACTATTACTACTTCTATTACTAAAAGATTCATTCTCAGTCAGTACTATATCTCTAAAGACATCCTTGTCAACAAGATGTTAAACTAAATACTAACCTTGCTACCTGCTATACAAAAACAACTTCCAGGTTCCAAGCAACATGGAATTCCCACAAGCTCCCCTAGCCGTAACTCGCTCATACCTACAGGTCCATTACCATAACACACTCATACTCGTCACTCTCACTTGCCTATTCTTACTCAGTCAGCCCAATTCATTGCCATTATATCTTTGTGTCTCTCTAAGTGTCAGTCTCCTGCCCCACAGCCACAGTATCCCTCGTTCTTTTGTACCACTGCTGTCACTGTCTCCCTCTTACCGCTACTATCTGCCACTAACTCTCTCTTCCTCGTTGTCCTTGTCATACACTCTGTATCTCAGTATCATTGTCTCTCACTCACTTCCACTTTCTCCTTCTTTCATTCCTGTCCCAATGGCACAGTCTTTTTCACTCTTTTCCTAGCATTATTCTTTCACTGTCAAATATGTTCCACTGACACTGTCTCCTCCTCCTTCTCTCTACTATCTCCCTGTATTTATTATTTTTCCCACTGCCATTGTCTTCTCACTTAGCATAAAAAAGCGTGAATATTTCCATGTCACAAAATTTTTGTAGGTGTCCATGAAGGTAGAATGAGTCAGCTCGTACCCCACTTATCAGGCAGAATCTTTAAACAGAGCATGTTCGCCTCTTTTGTGCTGTGACAGGAGCATTTTGACATTTTACTGATACGAAATTTAAATAACGTAAACAAATTTTATACCTTAGACTGGATTTTGCACGCAGAAAAATTTTACATGGCATTCAGTCCTACATTGTGGGGTTCCCAGAAACCTTCTGATGATAACAGACACACTTTACAGTGTATTTCTCCATGCTACGTCACTTTATAAACTATCGGATTTTATGTGGGCATATTACGCTTCAACAGATACCTACGTATCTCAGAACTGTTTTTGAGATCAACAAAATTTTCAAAGTTTTAGGCATTGGGAACTTACGAATGTGTAAAAATTACACCCATGTGCTGTCCATAGCCGTCATGTAATCTGTGGCTTGGTTTTGGTACCCATAAACAGTGTTTTTGGGGTTTTCTCGATAACGGATAAAAATTTCTGAAAATGAGAAGATAGCACTTCTAGATAAACACGGTCATTTATTATTTAGAGTTCGGTTCAAACCGTATTCTACGCGCGTATTTTACATGTAGAAGTAGGGTAACTTCGAACTTCAGTATCTCGGAAACGGATATAAATATCTATTAACTTTTCAAGGATGTTCGAGATCGGGATCTTACGAATATATCGTTAAAGTTTCAGCCATTTGCTGTCTATAGCCGTCTTAGAATCTGCAGCTAGAGTTTTGGTAAGAAAAAATGGTAAAAAACACCACCAATAAAATCCAAAGTATCATCACCAGAAGAATCCCATTTTTTTGCATGGCGTTTTGGGCCCTGCAAAGTCGGAGGGGGCAAGAGGGGGAAAAAAAGGATTGAGAGGGCGCTGTCATTCGTACACGTAGTACACAGTTCTTCCACTAGCTGGGATTGGTAGAGACCTTCACGAAACAACTCTGTTGACAGCGTCAGTGCGTAGGTGAACATAGTGTTGTTTTCCCCCGACTGTTGGTGTCCTCTGCTTGCAAAGTCGTTACAGCAACTTTAAAAGAACAAAGAGTATGTGTGAAATTTTGTTTTCTGTTCAAAAAATCGGCGACGGATACTCACCTAATGCTTCAAGAGGATTTCCAGGAGAATGCTATGAGCCTCGCACAAGTTTTCGACTGGTTTGGGTACTTAGAACGTGGTGAAATGAGAGTTGAAGACCAAAATCCTGTAACATCGCGAAGTGAGAAAACTTTGGAAAAAAGTCCACCAAAAAATCAACGGAGATAGACATTTCAGAATCGATCAAATTTCATCACAGACAGGCGTGAGTTGGCCGGCTGTTGTGACCGAGCGGTTCTAGGCGCTTCAGTCCGGAACCGCGCTGCTGCTACGGTCGCAGGTTCGAATCCTGCCTTGGGCATATGGATGTGTGTGATGTCCTTAGGTTAGTTAGGTTTAAGTAGTTCTAAGTCTAGGGGACTGATGACCTCAGATGTTAAGTCCCATAGTGCTTAGAGCCATTTGAACCATTTGAACAGGCGTGAGTTGGAGCTCGTGCCAGCAGATTTTGAATGAGGATTTGCACATGAGATGTGTTGTCATTAGATTTGTCTGTTTCCACCTTCTGGATTCGCCAGACCTAGATCTATGCTACTGTATCCTGTTCCTGTGAATGAAAAAAAAAGGTAAGGGTCATAGTGATGTGGAGGCAGTAAAAACAGCTTCACAAACGGCACTGGATGATATCAAAGTTGGAAGAGTTCCAGACATGCTACAGTGGGAAAAAAACTTGACAACTGCATCACATTTAACGGAGAGCCGTTTGAAGATGCCTGAAAGAATTTCGTAAAAAGGTTCATGAATAAATTTTTTATAATAAAAATCATTTTCTATGGGTTCTCCCTCGTGTTATATAGCACGTGCTGTTGCATGCATACTGATCCTCTTGGCGTGTTCAACAATTTATGATGACCCATCATGGACTGTAATTGTGAACTATGAAGTGACTACAGCGTGTACCTATTTTCTGTTAATAAACAGTTTGTTGTAGCACTGATATACTTCCAACGAGGGTTTAACTTAGCATGTGTGTTAGGGCAACATATGAGTGATTGTGGAGCAGCTGGGGTTTGCAGCAGCAACAGCTGCAACTTCAAATGCAACAGCAGGCATGAGAAGAAAAACTACAAATGCAAATCCTGGAACAACAACAAAGACAACAATTGCAAAGTATAGAAGAGGAGCAGCTTATGCTACAGCAGTTTGTCATGCCAGAACAGCATCTACCACCACCATTTGTGCCATTTCACCCAGAAGACAAAGACTGGGACTCTATGGAGGGCAAGAATGATCCAGCAGATACACTAATAAAACGCTTACATCACCCCAGATCAATTATTCACGAATCTAAACAGAGCACTGGAGACATATTTGCCACCCAAGAATTCCATACAGCACAAAATTTCACTTCATAATGGACAACAAACCGTTAATTTTCTTCTTCAGTCCTAAGAACAGTCTCCCCCCCCCCCCAAAAAAAAAACGACAATGCCTACAACACTGAGTCCTCTTCCTCATGCTAACGCTGATGCACTGTCCAGACTACCTATGGGTCCAGGTCCCACATTTGCCTCTTGGGAAATACTGTACTTCCAAACAGACGACACTTTACAAAACCACCTCCAAGAGTTTTCTGTCACTGCATCCATAATTGCGAAGGATACACCTGAAGACCTCACCCTCAAACAAGTTACGAAATGCGTTTTCCAAGGTTGGCTGGAAAAATCCCACCCCACTCCCATCCAGAACGCCGCAAATATTTTTCGCTAACAAACAGGATTCCGATAGTAGTGATAATATTGAGACTGATATTAGATGATGACGATTGCCACTGCATTATACACCTCTTGCACACTGCCCAATTGGGGGATGATACACATGAAGGCACTCACAAGGTGGCACACTTACAACTCTGACATCACACAAGACATCAAGGGAACAGCCCACTCCTGTGAGATGGGTACCACCCCTGTAAGTACTACTGCAACAGTTTCACATCTGGTCAACCACACCAATACCCATGGGAGTGCGTCCATATAGAGTTTGTTGACCCCTTTCTCAGAGAGATGTTGCCCATCGTCATATACTTCTTTTCAAGTTTCCTTTTATAGTTTGAATGTGAAATACCACAGCAAGGGAGACAATAATTTGCAGGAAATATTCACCATTGATGGGAGCCCAAATACAATCACTTCGGACAATAGCCTATAAGTTTCATCAAGTACATTTCAAGATTTCTGCTCTCAGAACTGCATAACGCCCCTGACAATGGTGTCGTACACCCAGCCTCCGATAGTGAACCTGTTCATTCACACCTTTGGGGTGCAAATGTGGATGATGTCAGCAGCATCCGAGGCTGAGGTCCTGCCCCAGTTCCTGACCTCCTGCAGGACCACAGTGGTACAGAGTACATTCTGGCAAAACTGCCACAGGACCACCAACACTGGACACTGTAGCACCTCCTGAGGCCTACAACATGCTCATATCACTCCAACCGTTTCCCATTACTTGCTGGATACAGGGATTTGGAATCAGATTACCAGAAGAGTCCCAGGGTGGATACCAGGCATTACCAGAGCTGCGCAGAGATGACTAATTTTCACAGTGGATGCAGTGTTCATAAGCCATGTTAACCCAATGTGTGCAGTCTTAGTGACTTTGACCTCAAGTCAATCACCATTGCCCCAGAAGCCAGGTCGATGCAACTTCAGATGCCTGGCAGATCCACACCAATGCCTGGCAGATCCACACCCCTAGGTTCAGCACCATTAGAAGTGACAGACAGACAGTGAAGTGCTGCAGGTTAGATGGAGGGCATGTGAGAGGTGGGGAGGCGGTAGTGGAAAAGAAGAGAAGTAAAAACACTGGGTGCACTGCAGGAATGAGGGCTGTGTAGTGCTGGAATGAGAACAGGGAAGGGGCCGGATGGGTGAGTACAATGATTAACGAAGGTTGAGGCCAGGAGGGTTACAGGAACATAGGATATACTGCATGGAAAGTTCCCACCTCAGCAATTCAGAAAAGCTGGTGTTGATGGGAAGGATCCATATGGCACAGGCCGAGAAGCAGTCACTGAAATGAAGGATGTAATTGTTGGCAGTGTGCCCGGCAACAGGATGGTCCACTTGTTTCTTGGCCACAGTTTGTCAGTGGTCCTTCATGCAGACAGACAGCTTGTTGGCTGTCATACCTACATAGAATGCAGCACAATGATTGCAGCTTAGCTTGTAGGTCACATGACTGGTTTCACATGTACCCGTGCCTTTGATGGGACAGGTGATGTTTGTGACCAGAAAGGAGTAGGTGGTGGTGGTAGGATGTGTGAGACAGGTCTTGCATCTAGGTCTATTACAGGGTTATGAGCCATGAGAAGGGTTTCGGAGCAGGGCTTGTGTAGGGATGGATGAGTATATTGTGTTGGTTTGGTGGACGGCGGAATACCACTGTGGGAGGGGGCAAGAAGGATAGTGGGCAGGATATTTCTCATTTCAGGGCAAGACGAGAGGTAGTCGAAACCCTGGTGGAGAATGTAATTCAGTTGCTCCAGTCCTGGGTGGTACTGGGTTATGAGGGGAATGCTCCTCTGTGGCCAGACGGTGGGACTTTGGGAGGTGGTGGGAGACTGGTAAGATAAGGCACCGGAGATTTGTTTTTGAATGGTTGGAAGGATAATTACAGTCTGTGAAGGATTCAGTGAGAGCCTCGGTATTTTTCGAGGGGGACTGCTCATAACTGCAGATGTGACAACCATGGGTAGCCAGGGTGTATGGAAGGGACTTCTTGGTATGGAACGGGTGGCAGCTGTCAAAGTGGAGGTATTGCTGGTGGTTCGTAGATATGATATGGATGGAGGTACTGATATAGCCATCTTTGATCCACATCACAAAGATATTATCAATGAATCTGAACCAACTATTAACTACGATTAACTTGTGCTCTGTGCAGAATTCTACCAGGTGGCTTCCTCTTCCATTCCTTACCCCCAGTCCATAATCACCTACCACTTTTCCTTCCCTTCCCTTCCCTACTATCAAATTCCAGTCCACCATGACTATTAACTACCTGAATAATTTCTTTTATCGCATCATACATTTCTTCAATCTGTTCATCATTCAGTAAAATTTCAATATCTTACCTACATTTCACACTCAGCAATGTAAGAGCTAAAATCAACTATACACAAAGTTAGGCAATGCATTTTTACCTTAGGTAACTCTTTATAATCTCGTGCACTGTTTTAATTAATTTGATGCAATACACTAACTATCCCCCCCATGAACCATGGACTTTGCCGTTGGTGGGGAGGCTTGCGTGCCTCAGCAATACAGATAGCCGTACTGTAGGTACAACCACAACGGAGGGGTATCTGTTGAGAGGCCAGACAAACGTGTGGTTCCTGAAGAGGGGCAGCAGCCTTTTCAGTAGTTGCAAGGACAACAGTCTGGATGATAGACTGATCTGGCCTCGTAACAATAACCAAAACGGCCTTGCTGTGCTGGTACTGCGAACGGCTGAAAGCAAGGGGAAACTACGGCCGTAATTTTTCCTGAGGGCATGCAGCTTTACTGTATGATTAAATGATGATGGCGTCCTCTTGGGTAAAATAGTCCCCCATTCGGATCTCCGGGCAGGGACTGCTCAAGAGGATGTCGTTATCAGGAGAAAGAAAACTGGCGTTTTATGGATCGGAGCGTGGAATGTCAGATCCCTTAATCTGGCAGGTAGGTTAGAAAATTTAAAAAGGGAAATGGATAGGTTAAAGTTAGATATAGTGGGAATTAGTGAAGGTCAGTGGCAGGAGGAACAAGACATCTGGTCAGGTGACTACAGGGTTATAAACACAAAGTCAAATAGGGATAATGCAGGAGCAGGTTTAATAATGAATAGGAAAATAAGAATGCGGGTAAGCTACTACAAACAGCATAGTGAACGCATTATTGTGGCCAAGATAGATACGAAGCCCACGCCTACTACAGTAGTACAAGTTTATATGCCAACTAGCTCTGCAGATGACGAAGAAATTGAAGAAATGTATGATGATATAACAGAAATTATTTAGATAGTGAAGGGAGACGAAAATTTAATAGTCATGGGTGACTGGAATTCGAGTGTAGGAAAAGGGAGAGAAGGAAACGTAGTAGGTGAATACGGATTGGGGCTAAGAAATGAAAGAGGAAGCCGCCTGGTAGAATTTTGCACAGAGCACAACTTAATCATAGCTAACACTTGGTTTAAGAATCATGATAGAAGGTTGTATACATGGAAGAACCCTGGGGATACTAAAAGGTATCAGATAGATTATATAATGGTAAGACAGAGATTTAGGAACCAGGTTTTAAATTGTAAGACATTTCCAGGGGCAGATGTGGACTCTGACCACAATCTATTGGTTATGACCTGTAGATTAAAACTGAAGAAACTGCAAAAAGGTGGGAATTTAAGGAGATGGGACCTGGATAAACTGAAAGAACCAGAGGTTGTACAGAGTTTCAGGGAGAGCATAAGGGAACAATTAACAGGAATGGGGGAAAGAAATACAGTAGAAGAAGAATGGGTAGCTTTGAGGGATGAAGTAGTGAAGGCAGCAGAGGATCAAGTAGGTAAAAAAACGAGGGCTAGTAGAAATCCTTGGGTAACAGAAGAAATATTGAATTTAATTGATGAAAGGAGAAAATATAAAAATGCAATAAATGAAGCAGGCAAAAAGGAATACAAACGTCTCAAAAATGAGATCGACAGGAAGTGCAAAATGGCTAAGCAGGAATGGCTAGAGGACAAATGTAAGGATGTAGAGGCCTATCTCACTAGGGGTAAGATAGATACTGCGTATAGGAAAATTAAAGAGACCTTTGGAGATAAGAGAACCACTTGTATGAACATCAAGAGCTCAGATGGAAACCCAGCTCTAAGCATAGAAGGGAAAGCAGAAAGGTGGAAGGAGTATATAGAGGGTCTATACAAGGGCGATGTACTTGAGGACAATATTATGGAAATGGAAGAGGATGTAGATGAAGATGAAATGGGAGATACGATACTGCATGAAGAGTTTGACAGAGCACTGAAAGACCTGAGTCGAAACAAGGCCCCCGGAGTAGACAACATTCCATTGGAACTACTGACGGCCTTGGGAGAGCCAGTCCTGACAAAACTCTACCATCTGGTGAGCAAGATGTATGAAATAGGCGAAATACCCTCAGACTTCAAGAAGAAGATAATAATTCGAATACCAAAGAAAGCAGAAGTTGACAGATGTGAAAATTACCGAAGAATCAGTTTAATAAGCCACAGCTGCAAAATACTAACACGAATTCTTCACAGACGAATGGAAAAACTAGTAGAAGCCGACCTCGGGGAAGATCAGTTTGGATTCCGTAGAAATACTGGAACACGTGAGGCAATACTGACCTTACGACTTACCTTAAAAGAAAGATTAAGGAAAGGCAAACCTACGTTTCTAGCATTTGTAGACTTAGAGAAAGCTTTTGGCAACGTTGACTGGAATACTCTCTTTCAAATTCTAAAGGTGGCAGGGGTAAAATACAGGTAGCGAAAGGCTATTTACAATTTGTACAGAAACCAGATGGCAGTTATAAGAGTCAAGGGATATGAAAGGGAAGCAGTGGTTGGGAAGGGAGTGAGACAGGGTTGTAATCTTCAAATGTTCCCTAATTTTGTTTTTGACATTTTCGTTTGAAGTAAGATGAATTTTTACTAAGAAATAGTGAATGCTTTTGAAACCCACATTTTGATTTAAATTTGGACAGATTTCTCAAACTCCAAGGCTTTTAATGAACAATTCGATATGGTCTTCCACATTACACAGATTTCTGTTTGGGCTGTGAAACAATGAATTTCAACTATTGATTTTTAACAAAATTTCTGTCAAACAGGCCACATTCTGAAGCCAGACTTTGCTTGGGGAAAGGTGTACCTGGTGAAACAGATTGATGTCATATGTTATGAGAACAGTTCTGCTGTGATATAACCATCTTACATCCATGTTCGTCAAAAAATACATAGGTTAGCATTACAGAAATTCGCTAACTAGTAGGATGATTGTTAATAGAATTAGCTATTTCCACTACATTGTAAGATATGGGGGTTTTTACATGTCCATAACAATAAGCTGATTTAAAAATGACAAGCAACAGTGGATATTTAAGTAATCACCTTGTTGCTGATGTTACAGTCATCACTTATTTTAATATAATATCAGAGGTGTTGTACTGTATTGGTAAGTACTGTGCAACATAACAAACTGCTTACAAATGGGCCACAGGGGTTTCATTTCACTCCTGCAACTGTGTGGCAGGCATGCGACTCGATGAGCAGCCAGGCCACGCAAGCTGCCAGGTGGGCTCAGGTTCTGGCGGGGTGCCATATGGCCTAGCAGGCCTCGGTGCAGCTCGACCAGCTGACTGGGCAGTGTGTATCAAAGCTTGCCATGCAGTCAAGGTTATGGTCCTGGGAGGGCCACACAGGCTCAGCACACTCCTCTGTTAGTAATGTATGTAGTAGTAATTCTTTCATGATTTATGATCAACAAAATTAGTTTTAAACTATATTTTGATCACAAAAACATATGATTTTTCAACGCCTGTTGCTTCTATCCCAACTTCAATGTTTGGTGTACTTGACATTACAAAATTTGGTGGTCAGTATTGCTTATTGCTGCCATCCAGAATTTTGTCACACAGATAGCCTCTTTATGTTGTTTATGTACTTATTTATTCTTGCTACTCGCTGTTCCAAACAACAAACACCACAGTCCAAGTACACAGAATCTATGTTTGTTCTGTTGACACAATCCACATTATAACATTTATCATGAATTTGGTCTATGTAACAAGTAAGTAACTAAGGCACCATTCAAACTTGACTTCAGCTGTACGCATATGCATGAGGCTGCTGCTCAAATGAACATATGTTGTTTTGTGCTATAACTTTTACAAATATGCAGTATTTGACCTCTAGCATTTATATACTGTTCTTATTGTGGATAGTGTTTGCGCAAACTCTTAACTGTTGAGCAATACACTTCACTTCCTGGGTGTGTCCATAACACTTTTCTCAAATTCTTGTTATAATCATACCTTTCTTCACACTCTCAACTTCTACTTGTGATGGCATGGCCTTAGTTCGGATTCAATAAAGAGATGGTTTTGCTCCACACCACAAAAAATTCACGGTATGACAAGGAAGAGTACTCATGTAGTAGATACAAAACAGACTACTTGCATTACAAGGTGTTAGCCATCAAGTTACTGAATAACAAGTAGAGTTTCAGCCATGGCTACCTGCATGATAGACACAAGTTGAAGTGGGCATAGGCCGGTGAGCTCAATACTAAGCTCGAGAGACTACTACACATAGTAAAGCCAAAGTCTAATACAACAGTCGTGACACTTAGTGCTGTAAAAGTTGTTACCATTTGACAGCTGGAGCGACACTAGTGCTCTAAGCAGCGAGAAAGGAGAACATTAGATGCATTGCAAGCATAATGTTTGTTTTGCATCATGTGATTTACAAAATATTTGAATTATTTTTTTGCCTCTAATAGTTTGGGTAATATCAGAAGACATGGATGTTTCTAAAATAAGTGAAATTAGGGATAAAAATCATGAATCCAGTGGCAAGTTACAACACATTCGTGAAAAAACAGATGTGATGTTGGATAGAACTGCAGCTTACCACATTGATATCAACGGATTATAAACACATAGAGTCATATATAAGAAGTACAGGCATGTACCTCTACATCCAAAAGGGATCGATGCCCCATTTGCCATTCCATAGACCTACTGTGTTTTAGTCATTGTCGCCTGTTGCCATAAGTACGACCTTCATCTTTATATTATTCTAAGGGAGACAAACAACTGCAAAATAGTGGGAGAAATATACTGTGAGTGTAAATCCTAAGCTCTCAAAGCCAATAACACTCACAGAAGCGCTGTCATATGTCAAATTTGCCGTTAGAGACCTTCACCCAATGAAATAGGCACTAGTTTTTATTTGTATGCCTTCCATATACCTCTGTAATGTACCCACTGAGGGAAACGTGAAACATTCTGAAAAACCTGTATGCCTGTGCGCTGTCATATAATAAATTTAGCGCAAACAGCCTATTTCTTTCTTTCCATCTTGCAGATGGCATGCTAACCTGGCTCAACAACAAGCCAAGTGCATCCTCTTTAAATGTCGGGATCCTATAGTCTTCAAAATTTGTGTGTCCTCCTTTACTTGATCCTTCTGAACCAGTTTCTGTTGCTGTCTGTACTTAAACTGATAGTCGCTTTCCTTGTCCTGTAATAGTTTTGCACAAAGTCTAGCAATCTGCACATTCTGATACCCCACACATTTTTTCTAGACACAAATAACTGCAATTAATTTTACCACTTCATCTTCAAAACAGGTCTGTGTTGACGACTCAGATGAATCTGACACTGATATATGCAGAGTTAAACTGGCTGCTTCTGTGCCATAGGAATGTTTTACAGCTTTAGACAGATTGTGGGACCTCTGTGGCAGTTTCCTCTTCATCATCAATTGAGATGGCTCATTTGGGATATCAAACAGTGTGGATATTGCTTTCCACACGAGTTTATGAACTGGTTCTGTTTGACATGTAGTGAACAAAACTTAACATTATTATAAAGGCAAGCAGGGTCTTTTTCATAATATCTTCTCGTCTGCTATTCTCTAGCCATTTTCTGCTTCTAAAACGAAACATTAATCATCAGTATACATGTAGTTTGCAAGTGAATCCTGATGGCACAGTTTAGTAACAAGACAGTATATACCTCTCAGGGTCCTTAGGAAGACAGATGTGGCGCCTCCTTCATGTTGTTATTACATTTTATTGCGCTACACTCCCATTTGTAAAAACCATTGTACAAACCAAAATAAACAGCTACCGGTACTATTCACTTTCACAATCGCGCCGAACTTGACAGTTTTACTTACTGGCCGCTTGGCGCGCTGCTGGCGCAGTAGGCAACAAAATCGGGGCCAGGTGCCGCGACTGTTATGCTAGTCTATGGTAAAGCCGTGATGCCTGACATCACAGTCGCCACATTAAACTGGGGCAAGGTATCAAACTGTTCTGCTACACAGAAAAATGCAATTACCATTTATATACACTATGTGATGCTGTGTGTGTGTAGATCATAGTTAACTGTTAGCTATTGCCTTGTACCTTTTACACATTCCGTGCAAGATTAATTTTGCAATTATTTTGCTGTGTTTACATATGTAGTTTCCATACTGCTGCTAAGGCTCCTGACAAAATTAGGCTTCTCCAAAATCTTAGCTCTATCCAAAAGACTTTATTCTTTCACTTTTCGCATTTTATTTCCTAAATGATGAAACTATATAGTGATACAAAATGCTGACATGACAAATTTCTTATTATAATTACCTCATCAGATATGTGGCGATCTTTCACAAACACATTTGATGTAAAGTGCATTTCTCTTTGCACCTAACAGGAAAAGTTCTGTACACATCATTAGGCAAGAACATTGCTAAACCATTGCTTTGTTGCTAATTTCAGCTGTTAATGGGGGGATAATGTTTTAATGTTAATACGAATCACTTTATAGGTTTTTACATTAACATTTTACAGACAAGAATTTTGGGGAAGGGAGGAGATGGTCATATTTGTAACATGCAAACATCAAATTTTTATTTTTATTTATTGTTGTGCTTCATTCAGTATATACTGAATATATGTCATACATAGGCAAATGTGATTAGCTTCCCCAACCACTGCTTCATGCCAGGAATGTTACCCTGTGCAACAGGCTTCAGTGGCCAGTTCTTCTGTACATATATTCACAATGTTGCTAAAATCAACATTGCAGGCAGACACATTTTTGCTGTTGTTTCACACAAGTTGCATCCTGATTGACATACTACCAAAAATAAGTGCACACTCTTTCAGATATTGTTTGTCACTCGTATTGTGTTTTAGACAGTTGAAAACCTATTGCGGATAGCCATATTCAAGACTTACTGATGACACCCAACCATGAATAACACTGCGGTGGAGCAAGGGAACTCAGAGCATACGAATCTATATGCCCTTGGAGAACAGAAATGCAGGGTGAGGGCAAATTGGTCGGTCAGTTCACTGTATCGCCTGGACTGCTTCTTTCCACCACTGTTTTTCAACTGGAGAACAATAAAGTCTAAAAGAAATCCACTAAAATGCTGGGTCTAGTGAAGCAGGGTATACAACCCGTCGGCTTTGACCAATGACATCATACATTACTCATAGATAATAATGTCTTCATTTTCAGCCATAGATAATAAAACAGTTCTGTGTTCCACATAAGCACTATCATTGTATATTAAAACAATTGAATATGAGTTTTAAAGAGATTGCTACATATTGCTCAAAATATTCTTCATGTTCATTTATTTAAATAATTGGTTGCCTGCAATTCATTCGGTAACTAATTTCATTCTTAGTGATATTGAGGTAATTTGGACTATTAGTTTCCTATTTTACGACTATGTTTAGTATCTCATTTTCGTTTGTAGTATTGGATTTATCTGTTCTGATGAACTTGGATGATTTGAGAGAGGCTATGGGCGTAGACAAGTTGGCCACGATTTGATATTAGAAATGTGTGGTTTCGTTGCTGAGTATGTTCGATGTCGTGATTGTGGCGAACATATGCGCCTCACAAGTGTATCTCATCACCGTACTCACGACTTATTTGCATGGCGCTGCAACAGAGATCAGTTGTGGCAGTTCATTAGACGAGGGACGTGGTTCGAAAAATCTAAGCTTGCCTTGAGAGACATCATGAAAATCACGTACTGTTGGTGTTTGAGATACCCTGTGTGGCTGTGTGTCCATGAATGTTGTGTGAGTAACCGTACAGTTGTGGATTGGTACTCTTTTTGTAGGGAAGTTTGTGGGGAATACATGAAATATAGGGGGCCGTTGGGGGGGGGGGGGGTTATGGTCGAAACTGACGAGTCGCATTTTGGCAAAAGGAAGTACAACAGGGGGGCAACCTCCGGTGGGATTATGGGTCTGGGGCTGGGGGGGGGCTGCAGTTTCAGGTCAAGAGTGTGAGGATGTCGTGTTTAAAGTAGCACCCAATCGTAGGAAGGAAGTTTCGTCAACTTAATTGAAGATCACGTTGCAGAGGGTTCCATTGTAATTTCAGATGGTTTTTCTTCATATAACGATTTAGGGGAAAGGGTGTTATCAACACCTCGTAGTTAATCACAATATTGAGTTCAGATCATTACCCACAGAGGCTTGCACAAATAACATAGAGGATTATTGGTCAGCCGTGAAATCTCTTGTAGGGAAGGGGAAACGCCAGATTTCCGCACTTCAAAGTCACTTGGACGAATATTCATGGAGGCGTAGTATTTCCCAAACACATTGCCCATTTAAATGTTTTGTTAAACGCATTGGGCAAATGTACCGTCCGAAGATGTTAGCTAATTTCACATTAGGATGGGAGGGGGGGGGGTGAATGTATGTATGTGTGTGTGTGTGTGTGTGTGTGTGTGTGTGTGTTTTCGTAATGTTTTGTTTGTTGTGTATGTGGGTATGTGATTTTGTTTGATGTCTTTCTATGCGAGCTTCGGTTCTTTTAAGAAGTTCCCGTGTGGTGAGTTCAGTTTTCAGTTTTTTTTTTCTTTTACTGTATTTGACTGTTTTGTCGTATTTCATTGTTGTATTACACCATTACACATGTTTTCGTGTACTCCAGTATGTAACAGAAATTTCGTAGCTGTCGATCTTCTTTCGTTTCCCAGCACTAGTATCAGTACGATTTTTTCGAATCTGTACTAGCAATATTAAAGGCGAAACTCCCTACACAACTAAAATTTGTATCCCGTCCTTCAGTTGACCTTTACACTGACACTACCTGTTCGAAAAGAACGACATATGTAACATTGATGAGATTTACCTATGTCAATTGGAGAGCAGGATATAAATATTGTGTATAGCTATATCAAACCTTTTAAGCAGAATAACAGTCCAGGTGAAGATGGAATTCAGGCTGAAATGATCCTGGCAGGAGGAGAGAAACTTGCAGAAAGAATACACCAACTGATACAGGCAATGTGGACCAAAGAAGAACTACCAGCAGAATGGAAAACAGCTCTGATTTGTCCAATACATAAGAAGGGCGACAAACTGAAATGTGACAACTATCGAGGAATCGCCCTGCTTAACGTATGCTATAAGATCTTGTCCAATTGTCTCATACATAAAATTCAACCAGTGGCAGGGTCGGTGATTGGGGAGTACCAGTGAGGTTTCCGGCCAGTACAGTCAGCAGTAGATCACGTCTTCAGTCTCCGGCAGCTCACTGAGAAACTGGGTGAATATGGTAAAGATTTGCATATTTTATTCGTTGATTTTAAGAAGGCCTATGATTGCATACATCGCAAGAGCCTGCTCAGCTGTTTAAGGGAATTCGGCATGGCAGAGAAACTCATCGATCTGATAAAGATCTGTCTGAGCGAAACACGTGCAAATGCAGAGATGGAAAATCGCATAACTGAGGAATTTGAAATTGTGACAGGGCTCAGGCAAGGAGATAGGTTGTCCCTATCCTGTACAACTTTGCCCTCGAGAAGTTCGCATGCGAGACCTTCCAAGAGAACGAAGGGATTGAAATCGAAGGAAAGAGACTGATATACTTAGCCTATGCAGACGACATCTTTTTACTCTCTAGGTCTGAAGAGGAGTTGGAGCAATTGACCAAAGCACTAAAGGAGGCTGCCAGCAAATTTGGGATAAACATAAACGAAACCAAGATGGAGTACCTCGTTATGATGCGTGGTCATTGTTAGACTGCTGGTCATCTACAATCACTGCTGGTTGGAGACCAGTCCTACAAGAGAGTGCATGAATTCAAATACTTAGGGGCACTTTTCACTGAGAACACATCATGTGAAGCAGAGATCAATACTAGAATACAGGCAATAAACCGATCTTACCACAGCCTAGCACAACTGCTTCAGTCCAGATATCTCTCCAAACAGTTCAAGATTCGACTGTAGAAAATCCTGATGCAGCCTGTTGTTCTATATGGCTGTGAGACATGCCGTATCCGGAAGCAGGACTCCCATAAGCTCCTCGTTTTTGAGAGAAAAGTGCTTCGGAAGATCTGCGGTCTGGTTCTGGATGCAAATACAGGGGAATGGAGGATCAGATACAACCAAGAGCTTGAGATATTATACCAGCAGCCCAACATAGCAGGAACTGTCATACCCAAACGAATGCAGTGGGCCGGCCATGTGGCCCAGATGGTGGCTCACAGATGGCCTCGGAAGCCCCTTGATTTCACATCTACAGGAAAGAGACCTCCAGGGAGACCCAAGAAGCGTTGGAGGGATAGCCTCCATGAAGATTTATACCAAGTGTCCATAAATATGGTGGATGGCGGATAGCAGCAATGGACAGAATACAATGGAGGAGGAAACTTGTAGAAGCATGCGGTCCACTAGGCATGATCACATAGTAGTAGTAGGTAGTAATAGCTATATAGATCAACTAAAGAATGGGATACTATTGTCACTGTGATCAAAACTACAACTTTCAGTCGATACTATTAGCATCGAAGACGAAAAAAAATTATGGCCCATAGTGAAATACGGGATACAAATTGTATATGTGTTGCCTTATTGCCCGTTCGCGTAGTTCAACTGAGGTACAGGTTGCAAATGTAATGTATGTCCATTTCTACGTTTTCGTTAGCAGTTTATATATATATGTACGTAGCTCCTTCTGCCATCGGTAATACTACTATATACGTAAGAATAGACTATTAGGGTAGTGGAGGCGAAAGAAACAACACATGTAAAATTTGTATCCCGTGCTTCAGTTGAACTATGTAGTTCAACTGAACAACAGGATATTAATGATAACGAAAACGAAGAAATCGACGTACGCTGAGGTTCGAGATACAACCCACATATATGTGACGTGAGGTATTCTATGCTACCAATATTTCCATCAATATTTTTCCCTTCATTTTCCACATATATAATACGATACAAACACGCGATATCCTTAACGTGAAAATACTACTTGCTTTGATATATGTCAACTATATTTTTCGTCTCTCATATTCCTTTGTTTGTGAACAGGCTTGTCAGCTCTTTCATCTGTGTAATAAATGCTCTCTGGCTAATTCTGAAATCATTGGTCAAAGCCGATGAGTGGTATCCCCTGCTTCACTAGACGCAAAATGTCCTGAAGAACACTTTCCAGGTTGTCATTTACATAGTTTTTTTCGGATCTTTAATCAATTCTGCCATTGTTTCCGCCAATTTTTCATGCCGCTTCAGTTTCATCTACAATCGTTGCACTTTTTCCAAAGAGTCACATTCTATGAGAGACATCAGTTTGAGCACTTGCATCACATTTCTCATGATTGCCATCGGATTAACACAACGTATTTGTCGTTTGGATCTCATTCATATCCTGAAACAAAATTAAAAGAATTTATCTGCAACAATTACGAGCTACTAGAAGTTCAGAATGACACATTAACAGGATATGTGTCCTTGTTGCTAATCAAATACATCGTTTTGGCTCAGAAACTGATGGTTTATTCCGAACAAATTGCCTTCTCCGATTGATTGTCACTTGCAAATGGCCTGGAAAACTGAATAAACTTGGTATAGCGTCATCCTTCAACACCTGTCTATCAGCTCCTTGCTGAAACAATTGGCTGCCTTTCGTAAAATGAGAATTACAAATGTCGCTATGTTTCGATGGAGTCCAGTATTCCTTTTGTACTGCATGCATCCTTTTCTTAAAAAATTCTGGATGTGAGCGAGGAAAACTGGAAAGATTTTAGATATCCTTTTACAGTATTTTGAGTTTACCGAACACTATTTCCTTTATCATATATTACGTCATATGTAACTTACAGGTGGAACTGGAAACCACTTCCTGTTGTCCATCGATTACTACATCAGTATGTGTTGCAAATTATTAAGTCTGAACAAAACAGTTTCATTTTAAACGGTATATTTCTATAGGATACAGATTTGGCACTTAATTGAAAAAACGAACTTTGATGAGATCCTATATACAAAAATCATACTTCATGAAAATACGAAGGAATACTACATTGAACGCAAAAAACATTTTTCCTTTTTTACAACACTTCGTCCAAAAGAATAAATAGAACAGTCGTATGAAAACAAAGAGTTACTCTTTGACTTCCTTCACACCAGTCTCTGCACGTAGCAAATTAAATCGAACTCACTCAAGTGGCTTTGTCAGCAGATCAGCTAACTGGTTTTTTTCCATCTATATGTTCTACCAAAAATTTCACCATTCAGAAATCTTTCACGAACATAGAAGTGTTGGACCTCCTTGTGTTTTGACAGACGACGACATTCAAGGTTTTTTTGCCAATTTTAATGCACTGGCATTGTTACTATAAAGTGTTGGAGGTTGTTCTGGTATTTCAACCAAGTCACTTAGTAAACAACGTAACCAAACTAATTCTTTGACTCCTTCACTTGCTGAAATGATTTCTGCTTCAGTTGTAGATGTAGCCACTACCTTCTGCAACTGACTTGTCCATCATATTGCCCCTATACAAGGATCTATACAAGGGTCTATACAAGGGCGATGTACTTGAGGACAATATTATGGAAATGGAAGAGGATGTAGATGAAGATGAAATGGGAGATATGATACTGTGTGAAGAGTTTGACAGAGCAATGAAAGACCTGAGTTGAAACAAGGCCCCCGGAGTAGACAACATTCCATTAGAACTACTGACAGCCTTGGGAGAGCCAGTCCTGACAAAACTCTACCATCTGGTGAGCAAGATATATAAGACAGGCAAAATACCCTCAGACTTCAAGAAGAATATAATAATTCCAGTCCCAAAGAAACCAGGTGTTGACAGATGTGAAAATTACCAAACTATCAGTTTAATAAGTCACAGCTGCAAAATACTAACACGAATTCTTTACAGACGAATGGAGAAACTGGTAGAAGCTGACTTCGGGGAAGATCAGTTTGGATTCTGTAGAAATACTGGAGTACGTGAGGCAATACTGACCCTATGACTTATCTTAGAAGCTAGATTAAGGAAAGGCAAACCTACGTTTCTAGCCTTTGTAGACTTAGAGAAAGCTTTTGGCAATGTTGACTGGAATACTCTCTTTCAAATTCTGAAGGTGGCAGGAGTAAAATACAGGGAGCGAAAGGATATTTACAATTTGTACAGAAAGCAGATGGCAGTTATAAGAGTCGAGGGACACGAAAGGGAAGCAGTGGTTGGGGAGAGAGTGAGACAGGGTTGTAGCCTCTTCCCGATGTTATTCAATCTGTATACTGAGCAAGCAGTGAAGGAAACAAAAGTAAAATTCGGAGTAGGTATTAAAATCCATGGAGAAGAAATAAAAACTTTGAAGTTTGCCAATGACATTGTGATTCTGTCAGAGACAGCAAAGGACTTGGAAGAGCAGTTGAACGGAATGGATAGTGTCTTGAAAGGAGGATATAAGATGAATATCAACAAAAGCAAAACGAGGATAATGGAATGTAGTCGAATTAAGTCGGGTGATGCTGAGTGAATTAGATTAGGAAATGAGACACTTAAAGTAGTAAAGGAGTTTTGCTATTTGGGGAGCAAAATAACTGATGATGGTCGAAGTAGAGAGGATACAAAATGTATACTGGCAATGGCAGGGAAAGCGTTTCTGAAGAAGAGAAATTTGTTAACATCGAGTATAGATTTAAGTGTCAGGAATTCGTTTCTGAAAGTATTTGTATGGAGTGTAGCCATGTATGGAAGTGAAACATGGACGATAAATAATGTGGTCAAGAAGAGAATAGAAGCTTTCGAAATGTGGTGCTACAGAAGAATGCTGAAGATTAGATGGGTAGATCACATAACTAATGAGGAGGTATTGAATAGGATTGGTAAGAAGAGAAATTTGTGGCACAACTTGACTAGAAGAAGGGATCGGTTGATAGGACATTTTCTGAGGCATTAAGGGATCGCCAATTTAGTATTGGAGGGCAGCGTGAAGGATAAAAATCGTAGAGGTAGACCAAGAGATGAATACACTAAGCAGATTCAGAAGGATATAGGTTGCAGTAGTTACCGGGAGATGAAGAAGCTTGCACAGGATAGAGTAGCATGGAGAACTGCATCAAACCAGTTTCAGGACTGAAGACCAAAACAACAACAACAACAACAACGTGGTACTTTGCCACATTACCAGTTGTTGAACGTCTTGTCTGTTTGTCAGCAGCAAAATCAGCATCACTGTAAATTCTCAGATTTTCTTCTCTATCATAGCTAATGCCATAATTTAATGTACCTTACAGGTACCGAAATATGCGTTTAACTCGGTTCCAGTCTGAAGCAGTTGGTTTTCTCATAGCTCGAGCAGCTTTACTGACTGCAAAACGTATGTCTGGATGAGTTGCTATTGAGAGATACATAAGATATCCAATTGCCTCACTCTAGGGAACGGAGGACGTAATTGCTTCTGTTTCATTCTGATCATTTTCTTCATATCCAATGGGAGTTGAATTCATGTTAGATTCTGCCATTCGAAATCTTTCCAGTATATCTTTCGTGTACTTTTCTTGACTTATCATAATTGCTCCATTTTCATTTTGTTTTATTTTTATATCAAGAAAACTGTCAAGAGTCCCGAATGTTATATCAAATTCACATTGTAAAGTGTTCA
Source organism: Schistocerca cancellata (assembly GCF_023864275.1). Taxonomy (NCBI): domain Eukaryota; kingdom Metazoa; phylum Arthropoda; class Insecta; order Orthoptera; family Acrididae; genus Schistocerca; species Schistocerca cancellata. Next base: position 802,182,049 of record NC_064626.1, on the reverse strand, counting down.
GAAATGCAGTTATTTCTTCTTCGTCACTGCCAACAATTAGGCCGTGATCAATGTAAATAGCTACATAAAGTCTTTTTTCATTGCATTTGCGATAAAACAAACAAGGATCTGCAGCACTTTTCTGGAAACCTGCTTTCTCCATAATTCCCATAAACCGTTTGTTCCAGCAGTGTGGTGCTAGTTTTAGTCCATAGAGACTCCGTTTCAGGGAACACACTCGATGCTCACTATCTTAAAAGCCTTCTGGTCGTTCCATGTACACTTCACCTTGAAGTATTCCATTTAAAAATGCTGTCTTCTCATAAAATTGTTTCAACACCAGTTTTTTTGAAGCAGCTACCGCTAGCAAAACTCTAATGGTGTCATAACGTGCAACAGGACTAAATGTATCTTCATAATCTATTCCTGCTTGCTGAACATATCCTTTAGCAACTAATCGGGCTTTGAAGCGAGTGTTTCCATCAGCTGAAACTTTTCGACGTAGAACCCAACGATTTTGTAATACTTTGGCATTCATAGGACGTTCAACTAACACCCAAGTATTGTTTCTCTTTAGTGATTCTAGTTCTTCATTGATAGCTTGCATCCAATTTTCTTTCTCATTCGACTGTCATACATCATAAAAACAGTTTGGATCTTTTTGTTCGCCAGCAGTAAGTTTTGAAAACATCAAGAACTCACCACTTTCTATCCAGGCTGGTTTTCTTCGTAGTCTTCTGTTCTCCAGTTCATCTACGTTAGAAGATTCTGATGCTTTGGCTTTCCAGAATTCTGCTGATTTTTTGTTATTGCCATCTGATTCCTGACTTCCTCCAGATTCAAGTCTGTTAAAGTTTTCTTCACTTTGACTGCCTCCAGAAGCAGACTGCCAAAGAATGTCTAAGGTAATGTGATCACTGCGGGAGCTACACACTATCTCTGGTTTAAATTTTATATCATGACTCAAGACAACTTTCCTTTTGGAAGGAACCCATACCCTAAATCCATCTTTGTCATTGACATACCCAACGAGTTGTCCAAAAACAGCCTTGTCATCAAATTTTGAACGGAATTGTTTGCTTATATGAACATAGCAACCTGTGCCAAAAATTCTGAGATGCTCAAGTTTTCCCACTGATCGATTGTACCACAGCTCATACGGAAATTTGTCTGGAACCGAAGACCTTCCAGTACGATTTAAAATATAGACTGCCATATTGCATGCTTCTGCCCACAGTCCTCTTGGTAGCTTACTTGTGTTTAGCAACGAATGTGTGGCTTCAACAATTGTTCTGTTTTCATGTTCGGCCCCACCGTTTTGTTCAGGAGTATATAGTGGAGAAATCAGTAATTCTATTCCTTTATCCATGAGTAATTTCTTAATCATGTTGTTGTTAAATTCCTTGCCTCCATCACATCGAAATTGTTTAACAACATGTCCTCTGGTTTGTGCTTCATTTAAAAACTGCTTAAGCATATCGTACACTTCATGTTTGTGCTTCAGAAAGAAAATTCGACGAAATTTACTGAAATCGTCTTTAAACCATACATAATATCGAGCACCTCCAAACGACTCTTTACTCATTGGACCATTGACATCTACGTGAATTAATTCGCCAGTAATTGTGGAGCGGTTTGTTCGTTGTTTGAATGGTATTCTATGCGTCTTTCCTAATGCTCAACCGTCACAAAATTCATCATTACAACCTTCTACACTGATGTTAAGTTTCTTCAAAATGTTCTTGATGTGTTGCTTATTTTGATGACCGAATCTTTCATGGTACATTTGCAGTGTTTCAGATGTCGCTATATTTACTTGATCACTGTTTTCTGGTCTGACAACACGCATATTCAACACGTACAGACCATTTTCCACATAGCCTGTCATGACGATGTCACCGCTGATTTTTTTTTAATCATAACACCTTTATAATCTAATGTTATACTGTAGTCGTTACCTGCAGCTGCTCTGGCAGAGAACAATGAGTGCTTGCATCGGGCACGTACATTTCCCAACACAGCCCTATACCACTTATTGTTTCGTCTTATTTCGATGTAAACTGTGCTTTTACCAAGGGCATGCATGTTAGTACCTTGTCTTCCTAATGAAACCACTTCTGGAAACATCAAATTCGCTGTACAAGACGAAGTATTGTTTTTTCGGGGTGATATGCTTCGTAGCCCCACTATCACAATACCGTTTATTTATGTTGGAATTGTGTGAACAATATATTTCGCGTGTGACGGCGCAAAGTGAACTGTGTAAAATAGACCTCTTTGGCATTGTCTAACACTCTTTGTGTGCGCTAATTATTCTGTTGTGTTCGCTGTACATTTTTTTTCTTGAATGTGCAAATATAGTTATTAGTAAAATGTCCTTTTTTTCTCCTTAATACTTATTCAGCTGCGCAAATTCCAATAGGTTATGGGCCCAGGCCGCATTTGGAATAAGTATATCAATAAAATAGTAGGGAGAAAGTATTGGAAAAGTTCCAATTTACGTGAAGTGCGAGTTATCCTTACAAGACGATCGCAATTTTTTCCGCATTATTTTTCGGTGTTCTTTACGGTAATAAAAATCAAGTTACCGTTAAGAATGAGTGCGGCACAGATTCCACAGATTGAAAAACTGATAAGTCGCGAAAACTATGCAACCTGGAAGTTCGCAGTAGAAGCGTATTTACGTTTAGACGAGCTATGGGACGTGGTAGATGGGACAATGAAATCCACAGATCAGAATTATTCAAATAAGGATAGGAAAGCAAAATCAAAATTGATATTACTGATTGATTCGGTGAATTATGTTCACGTTGAAAAAGCTGCTACAGCGAAAGAAGTCTGGGACAATTTACAAAGTGCATTCGAGGATGGTGGTCTTACGAGAAAAGTAGGATTATTATGCGAGTTAATTACCACTCGTCTGGACAAATGTAAGAGTGTAGACGAATACGTTAACAAAATAACAACCACGTCGAACCGACTGAGAAACATCAGATTCGAGATCGCTGACGAATGGATAGGACCATTGCTGTTGCCAGGACTGCCCGAAAGGTATGCACCTACGATTATGGGACTTGAAAGCTCAGGTATACCAATCACAGGCGACAGTGTTAAGGTGAAAATCCTGCAGGACGTAAACAGTGCTCCAAGCTTTTGTACATTGCAGAAGGAAGGTGCGTCTGCTCTCTACTCAAAAAACAAAAAGAAGAAATCGGTGAGGCACTATAAATGTCAGAAGATGGGACATATTGCGTCTCAGTGCAAAGAAAAAGCAAGCCCAAGATCAGACACTCTGCAAAAGAGGTATATTACTGATAGCCCAGAGAGAAGGACCAATAACAAAGGTAAGGCACTCTTATGTTTCTATTATTTTGGTGGGATGAGTAATCGTGATATGGAATGGATTTTAGACTCAGGTGCATCTGTGCATATTGTTAAAGATAAATCACTTCTTTATGACATCAAAGATAAGACTCATATAGGGATATCTACTGTTGATGGCAACAAGCTCCAGTGTCACCTGGCTGGGAAACTAGATCTACATGTAAGTGTAAATGGTGAATCAGATATGGTTACAGCACACAATGTTCATTATGTGAAAAATGTGGCAACTAACCTGCTGTCTGTAGGGGAAATTGTCAAGAAAGGAAATACAGTCACTTTTGACGAGCAGAGTGCAAGAGTAATCAGTGAAAGTGGTGAAGTTACAGCTACAGCAAGTAACGAGAGGGGTATTTTATGTTGGATACCATTGACAGTAAACATAAAAATGTTAGTGATTCAGTATATTCAGCAGAAGGTTTTTTATGGCACCAGAGGCTTGGACATCTAAATAGAAAGAGTATGTCTATAATAAAGGATATGGTAAAGGGAATACAAAATTTTAGTGTGTCCAAGGATCCTTGTGAGACAGGTATAAAGGGAAAACAAGCAAGGTTACCCTTCAAGACTAGTAAGAGTAAATCCACAGAAGTCTTACAGTTAATCCACACAGATGTATGTGGCCCGATGGAGTGTGAATCCATAGGTGGGAGTAATTATTTTCTTACGTTTATTGATGATTACTCACGATATAGTCATGTTTATTTTCTTAGTTCTAAAGACCAAGTGAGAGATATCTTTGAGGAATATTGCAATATGGTTGAAAGGTGGACGGGAAAGAAGATCAAGATCATCAGGTCTGATAACGGGAGAGAATATATTAACCAGAAATTGAAGAAACTTCTGGCAGAAAAGGGAATCAGGCATCAAACTACCATAAGGTACAGCCCATCTCAAAATGGGGTTGCTGAGAGGGCTAATAGGACCATTGTTGAGAAAGCAAGGAGCATAGTGACTGACGCTGAATTATCCAAAGATTTTTGGGCAGAGGCAGTGTCAACAGCTTTATATTTGAACAACAGATCACCTACAAAAGCATTAAAGAATAGAACCCCTTATGAGATATGGATAGGAAAGAAACATGATCTAAGCAATATAAGGGTTTTTGGGTGTGATGCAATGGCACATATTCCAAAACAGCTAAGAGGAAAATGGGATCCAAAAGCTAAAAAGTATATTTTTGTAGCCCATTGTGAAAATTCAAAGGGCTACCGATTAATGGATCCATTGACTAAAAAGATGTAATATTCTTTGAAAATAGAAAGGACTCAAAAGAGAGCAAAACCACTAAGTCAACTGCACCTAGTTCAGAAGGTGAAACCTTGTGTGAGGAAATAGAAAGTGAAGAAGAGGAAGACGACAGCCAAGGACAAATGGATACAATTTATAATGACAATGAGTTAGAGGATGAAAAAATGAAGAAAACAATGTAAGGCGTTCTTCTCGTGTACCAAAATCGAAGGGATATCCGGATTTTGAGATGTATACAGCAAAGTCTTTTAATGATGAGCCAAGAACAGCAGAAGAAGCAATGAGTGGCCCAAACTTTCAAGAATGGAAAGAAGCGATGAAGAGAGAATTAGAATCTTTATATCAGAACGAAACCTTTGAATGGGTAGATATGCCAGGAGATAAGAAACCACTGCAGGCAAGATGGGTATTCAATTTGAAGAACCATGAAAGCTCATCACCAAAATACAAAGCAAGACTTGTGGTAAAAGGATATTCACAAAAACAAGGGGTAGATTACGAAGAAACTTTTTCACCTGTAGTCAAGTATGCATCATTGAGATATTTTTTAGCCTTGGCAGTAAAACGAAATTTAATAATTCATCATATGGATGTTAAAACGGCATATTTAAATGGGAAATTGGAGGAGGAGATATATGTCATTCCACCAAGGGAAGCCATAAAAACCAGATCAGAAAATAAAAAGATTTGGCGTTTGAGAAAAAGTATTTATGGACTTAAACAAAGTGGACGTTGCTGGAATCGATGTCTACATGAAACTCTAATAAATATGAATATGAAGCAATCCAAGGCAGATCCCAGCATTTACTATAAAGAGAGAAAAGAAGAAATAATAATAATGGCGATATGGATGGACGATTTCTTTATCCTGACTGAAAGTGAAGGCCAAATGAGAATTTTCAAGGAACAGCTGCAAACCAAGTTTAAGGTGCATGATTTGGGAGAAGTCAAATGTTATTTAGGTATGCAGATTACTAACGATGAAGAAAAACAAGAATTGAGCATAAGTCAATCATCATACATGGAAAAAATATTAAAGAAATTTGGCATGAGTGATTGCAAACCCATAAGTACTCCAATGGAAGTAGTAGTGAAGTTAAGTGTAAATGAGACTGATGTGGAATGTGACAAGTATGTTCCTTATTTGGAAGCAGTAGGGAGTCTGTTATATTTGTCTCAAACGTCACGACCCGACATTGCTTTTGCCACCAATGCAATGAGCAGATATTGCAGAGACCCAAAGGAAAAGCACTGGAAAGCTGTAAAGAGGATATTCCGATACCTAAGAGGAACCTCAAACTATGAGTTAAAATACCATAGAGATGGTAACGCAAAACTAGAGGATATAGCGATGCGGACTGGGTGAGTGAATTGGGAGACAGATACTCCACCACTGGCTGCTGTTTTAAATTAATGGGGGCCTCACATCATGGTCCTGTCAAAAGCAAAAAACTGTTGCATTGAGCACCGTAGAGGCCGAGTATATGGCACTATCTTACACCACACAGGAAGCATTATGGCTACGAACATTAATAAGTGAAATAGAACCCAATTTAATTGAGGAACCTACCACCATCTTCTGTGACAATAAGGGAGCCATAAACCTAGCTAAAATGATGTTACTAGCGCTAGGACAAAGCATATTGATATACAGCACCATTTCATTTGGGACCACATAGAGCGACAGGACATTGCCATGGACTATCTGCGCACAGAAGACATGTTAGCTGACCTTCTGACCAAACCATTGGAAAGGGAGAAGTTTGAGAAGATTGTGGGACTATTCGGTTTATCTTGTGGAAGCAACACACAAAATATAAGTTCAAGGAGGGGTGTTGGAATTGTGTGAACAATATATTTCGTGTGTGACGGCGCAAAGTGCACTGTGTAAAATAGACCTCTTTGGCATTGTCTAACACTCTTTGTGTGCGCTAATTATTCTGCTGTGTTCGCTGTAAATTTTTTTTGTTCTTGAATGTGTAAATATAGTTATTAGTAAAAGTCCTTTTTTTTCCTTAATACTTATTCAGCTGTGCAAATTCCAATAATTTACTTCAATATAGTTTACAGTAGACGCACCCATGGCACACGAAGTAAACACAGCGTTTTCACTTACCTCATCTCCTTGCCGCTCGTTATTGCAGTCACAAGGGTTCTGTGGACACTCTGTTGCCCAGTGTCCTAGTTGTTTACATTTGTTACACGGAAACTTTTGTTTTGGTCGCTCTTTTGACATCTTCTTTTTTCGTGAGTTATTCGCAACCAATGCAGTTACATCTGTTGTACTTTGTTCACGCAGTTCAATAGCACAATGTTTTTCAATAAGTAAGTTCAGATTCTGGTTTTCAGCCGGTATTGTGTCCCAGAGATCTTTAAAATTATCAGATTCCCTTCCCAGCGTAGATAAAATTTGACCATTTAATATTCTTTCAATGTATTCCCTTTATGTTTCGTTAATTCATTATTTAAATCTACAAATAACTTTTGTAGCTTAGCAACATGTGAGCTAATATTTTCTGCTTCGTCACGTTTGACACGGAAGAATGTTTCAATTAAAATGTTCAAGCGTTGCGTGCTACTACGTTCAAATCTCGCATGTAGTTTGTCCCATATTTCTTTAGCGTTTCTGCACGTCAATACAAGTTCAGCTACTAGTTTGCTTAGCGCACTTGCTATCAAACTTGCCGCTTTCGCGTCATTCTTTTGCCATTCTGCGTACGCTGCCTTCTGTTCACTTGTTGGTTCCCGAGGCAGCATATCAACGGAGTACCATAGAGATATGCCATTTCCATTTTGCCCAATCTTGAGGCCCTTCGAGTTTATCGATAATTACTTTATAGTCTCCGTTTGTAGCAATATACTTACCGTACAGCTCGATTCAACAACAGATAGCTTCTACCAGCACACACTGAATTGAATCAAACTTGAAAACAAAAATGTATTTTATTCAGTTTCACGTGTGGCAGTGATTAGTACCAACCTTACTACCTGGATCAGAGGGCCTCACACACTGGGTGCAGCAGCTAAAACGTCACTGCACAAATATACGTTGCCCGCCACCTTCTCGCCATGGTAACCGTAACGTGTTTGTACACAAAGACTTGTACAATTGCTCTCACGTAATGTTGCGAACAGACTCAGTCAAATCGCCTTTACAACCACCATATACGGGCCCATTTCAGGTGCTGAGTAGAAATAAGCATACCGTGGACATAATGTACAATGGTGTTCCGACAAAGGTATCGATTGAACGTGTCAAACCAGCATGGGTTTTACCCTCTCCGACCTCTGACACCACGCCTGTGCATCAACACCTGATGGACGCAGAGCATACCCAAACACCGCTCAGTACATCGTCTGAGACAGGTGAATCACCACCACAAACAACAACGTCACCGCCCCCGAGACATCCGACGCACACCAGAGCTGGACGTCAAATAAAATTCAAGTATCAAGATATCCCTGGGGCTCCGCACTTTAAGGGGGGGGCTGTGTGGCAGTGATATTTTTCATGTCTAGTGCAAAGTGAGATCAAAAGTGCGCGAGAGTTTTTTTTAGTCATGTGTTGTTTTTTATCTTTGCCGTAAGACTATAGAATCTCCTAGTTTTTGTTACTTCTCTGTTGTTTTTAGTTTTCTTCTCAGTGTGAGTTTTTCACGAATAAATTGTACTCCGTTAACTCATTATACCGGACGGCTATGCAATTATTTGTTGTAGGCTAGTCGCCTACACACGTAACCGGGGCCCATAACCTGTTGTAAATTATTAAGTCTGAACAAAACATTTTCATTTAAAACGGTATATTTCTTTAGGATACAGATTTGGCACTTTACTAAAAAACGAACTTCGAGGAGATCCTATATACACAAAACATACTTCATGAAAATACAAGGTATACTACATTGAACATTAAAAACATTTTTCCTTTTTTAGAACAGTATGCAACACAACTCTGCCCACGTTTGTTAAAAAAACTTAAACTCACAAGCAGAAGATCAAGAAGTACTACTGGTCCGTTACAAATTCTTACAATATAGCGACTCCACCAAAGAACTTCACAGTTTTCTACTTTCTAGGCAAAGACGCCTTTTAGTAGCCTCTACAGTTTAGTTTTGAGCTCACTGCCAGAGGTGTACAACGCGCTGCCTGTGTACACAATACTATCTCTGGTTGTTAATAAACATGATTTCGTCTGTATAGTTTTGTAATGAGATTCTGAAACGCCTTTGTAAAAGCTGGAAATGACGATTCATAATATATACATATTTGACAGACATGGAACACTTCTTTATTATGCCGAATGGAATCGTTTGAAACAATCAGGAATAACTCGGGAAGAGGTGAGGAAATTTGCATCCGCGGCGATTAGTATTTTCCTCGAGAGAAAAAAAAGATTCCTCTTTGTCTACACATAAACTGCTGTGTACTATAAAATGCTTTTGTTCCCTGTCATAAACTTCAGCGTCGTATTGGTTATTAGTTCTCTACATTCATATAAACTTCGTGTCCTTTGAGACTATCAAATTTATTTTTCGCCCTTTTAATCACATCAAGGATGTGTCAAACAGTGAATTTTATTTCCTCCTTGATTACATTATGTAGGGAGCGTGTACGTATAATATAGGATACGTCAACTTAATCTAATGGCGTAATATATTTTGCCTAGATATTAAAATACAAAACATCAAATTGGAAAATATGAAAGTAATGTTAGATGCATAATCGTATGGTGCATAAACATATTCACGTGTTAACAGTATGTATCCATAGGTGGGAAAAACATTCTTCATTGGCTACACATAAACTCCTCTGCACTATAGAACTCTTTTTTTTTTTTTTTTGTTAAATAATCTGTAAGAATTATCTGGAATATCTCGTCACGCATACCGTTCAGTAGTCTCGTAGGACAAAATTTTGGTAGTTACACGCCTGAATATTTATGACCTGTATTTACAGTGCTGAAACATCCACGACGTCAGTTACAAATTGTTATAGGCATCCACATGAATGTCCAGTTGTCTGATTTTATTGCCAGCCTCCTACAGTATTTCAGGCAGTCCATTTTGTTTACAAGTCTCACCTTCATTGACACTGTCGCTTCGGAAAATTCACTTGACCTAATGACACTCATTGTTTGAGATCATGGCTTCATTCTTCCTCACATTACTAGTAAGCATTCTTTGGTAGACAAGTTAAGTTTTTATGTTTTCAAGATTTGTCCATATTTGTTGATTTTCCTCCCATGTAAAGCATCTTGCAGTATGAAGTTCTTTACACTATTAATTTCAGAGAGGTGATTTATTATGTTTGTTAGATGTGAGGTAATCACTTTATCTTGATTTGACTTCTGTTGAATGCATTATATTAAATGCATCACAAAGGGATACATTTGGCTTCTGGTGTGTTTTGAGCTATTGGTAAACTAGGTCGAGTGAAATATTGCAGAGATAAAACACTGGAGTAATTTTCAAACTGCCACATAGCTATTTTGAGTTAGATTTCTTGTAGTTTTCCCATACCAGATGAGGTGAATGCCAGTATAGTTCACCCAAAAGACCATGGTCAATTCCATCCTATATTGTTCTTAAACTAAGCTAATGTATTTTTGTAATTATGTCACTATCAATGGGTCCTTAAATTTAACCTACTGTCTGTCCTTCCCTACAAACAGCTGAGGCTGACACACCAACTTCTACCTTATACTGCAACAAACTTTGTAATTTTGGCTCTTTTTGTAGGCCAGTTGCATGCCTTTAATAACTATCTTATCCTATCTGTGATTGTGATTTCATTAAACATGGCAGACTTACTTTGGAGAAGATAAGTCTTGTGGAGCCAAGTCAGGCAGACAATGAAATCATAAATATAGTAAACTGTCACACTGGATTCTCAAGTAACTAGTGATTTTGGACATGATAACCAACAAAATGTTTTTCATATCTACATGTTTTTTGTGTGTATATTGTATTTTGAAAACTAATATTGCTGTAATATGTCCTGATGGAATGAAAATGGGGACAGCCTATCTATCTGTCCTATGTGTTGATCCAGGGCATTTGAAGCAGATAGATTCACTGTACATAATGCAAGACTGTGAATTTTCATGAAGGAATATAACAGGCCACCTTGGGAGAGACTTAATGTGTTCCAGTCTTTTTCAGTGACCAGCACACAATATAGCAAATACATACTGGAAGCTGAATTATTTAAACAATTCCAGATACCCTTCAGCAAATTCAAATTTAGTTTTCTGCATTGTATCAGCACATGTAAATAATAAATGAGCTAGTTGATTCAGAATAAGAAAGAAAATATCCAAGCTGTGCATTTCAGTGCAGAGTGCACATTGCCACCCCTCCTCCCCCTCCTTCTTCTTTTTCTTCTTGCCTATCTGCTTGCTGATATTTCTATTTCCTTGCTAGTGCCTTGGTGGGTGTCCATTGCCTCAGTGCCAGTACGGGTACGTGTCTATAGGGGATACTGGAGTTTTCAAAAGTAAGCATGCTGAGGAAAGCAGTCTGCCCAGTGTGTCATAGTAATTATGTTTCTGCCTAGTAGCTGTTTTAAAAGTAGCTAGAATTTTGCTAAGATAAAAATACTCAGGGGTATTTCAAAAAGACTTCTGTCAGCTTTGTACTTAAAAATTGTGTATTTATTGTAACAGATGCAGTGATTTACATTTTTATGTGTTTCTATTATTATCTCTCTGTGTTGCATGGCAAATATCACATTTTGTCAAACAGAATATTCAGTTGACTCAAATGTTATGGGGTCACCCTGTACTTAGAATCTGAGTGGCCCATTTCTCCTCTTTACTCCTTACCAACAAATCCCTCTTTCCTCCCTGATAAAGTTCTGGAAACTAGTCTCTCTCTCTCTCTCTCTCACACACACACACACATTTCATATCCAGCAACAGCAGGTGTGGGGCTGTCCATTGCTACACTACTGGCCATTAAAATTGCTACACCAAGAAGAAATGCAGATGATAAACGGGTATTCATTGGACAAATATATTATACTAGAACTGACATGTGATTTCATTTTCACGCAATGTGGGTGCATAGATCCTGAGAAATCAGTACCCAGAACAACCACCTCTGGCCGTAATAACAGCCTTGATACGCCTGGGCATTGAGTCAAACACAGCTTGGATGCTGTGTGTAGGTACAGCTGCCCATGCAGCCTCAACATGATACCACAGTTCATCAAAAGTAGTGATTGGCATATTGTGATGAGCCAGTTGCTCGGCCACCATTGGCCAGACGTTTTCAATTGGTGAGAGATCTGGAGAATGTGCTGGCCAGGGCAGCAATCGAACATTTTCTGTATCCAGAAAGGCCCGTACAGGACCTGCAACATGCAGTCGTGCATTATCCTGCTGAAATGTATGGTTTCGCAGGGATTGAATGAAGTTTAGAGCCACGGGTTGTAACACATCTGAAATGTAACGTCCACTGTTCAAAGTGCCGTCAATGAGAACAAGAGGTGACCGAGACATGTAACCAATGGCACCCCGTACCATCACGCCGGGTGATACGCCAGTATGGCAATGATGAATACATGCTTCCAATGTGCATTCACCGCGATGTCGCCAAACACGGATGCAACCATCATGATGCTGTAAACAGAACCTGGAGTCATCCGAAAAAATGATGTTTTGCCATTCGTGCACCCAGGTTGAGTACACCATCGCAGACACTGCTGTCTGTGATGCAGTGTCAAGGGTAACCGCAGCCATGATCTCCGAGCTGATAGTCCATGCTGCTGCAAACATCATCAAACTGTTCGTGCAGATGGTTGTTGTCTTGCAAATGTCCCCATCTGTTGACACTCTTGCAAACGTCCCCATCTGTTGACTCAGGGATCGAGACACGGCTGCACGATCCGTTACAGCCATGCGGATAAGATGCCTGTCATCTCAACTGCTAGTGATAGGAGGCCATTGGGATCCAGCACAACGTTCCGTATTACCCTCCTGACCCCACCGATTCCATATTCTGCTAACAGTCATTGGATCTTGATCAACGCAAGCAGCAATGTCGCTATACGATAAATTGCAATCACGATAGGCTACTATCAAAGTCAGAAATGTGATGGTACGCATTTCTCCTCCTTACACGAGGCATCACAACAACGTTTCACCAGGCAACGCCAGTCAACTGCTGTTTGTGTATGAGAAATCGGTTGGAAACTTTCCTCATGTCAGCATGTTGTAGGTGTCGCCACCGGTGCCAACCTTGTGTGAATGCCCTCGAGAAGCTAATCATTTGCGTATCACAGCATCTTCTTCCTGTCGGTTAAATTTCGAGTCTGTGGCACGTCATCTTCATGGTGTAGCAATTTAATGGCCAGTAGTGTATTTATTGTTGTATTCCTAAGAGCTCTTACTACCATTATATAAATTATCTTAGAAATGTAACTTGTAATGCTGATGAAACATGATTTTTTAAAAAATTTCCACTCTACATTGACAGCCAACATAAACCAAACTAAAAGATTGAGTAGTGTAAGTAGAAATGATGTAAAACCATATTTCATAGCAAGTTTAGTGCCTGAAAATATATGAATCTTTTTTTCTTTTGTCTCCAGGAAGCAAAGCTCACCTATGGACTGTTGTTCTCACTTAAATCATTTGTCAGCAAAATATCTCCCTTTGATGTTAAGGAAGGTTTTCTGTATTACAAAACCAGTAAATATGCATTGCATTATTTTGAAACTCCATCTGGCCTAAAGTTTGTTCTGAACACCGATGTTGCTGCACAGAATGTTCGGGAGTTGCTCCAGCAGATATATAGTCAAGTGTATGTTGAGTATGTTGTAAAGAACCCTGTTTGTGATCTAAAGAAACCAATCAAAAGTGAATTATTTAAAACTAAACTTGATGCTTTAATCAAACAGTCACCAATATTCTCAGCAAGGGTCGTCTGAACATTTTTGAGAAACATTAATAAAATATATACTAAGCTATAACTCTGAAGTTAAAGGAAAGATTTGTGTAATTGTAATAGTTAGTCATTCAGTTATGCTGTCTGATATTGTATACATTCCAAAATGTTGTTAATAAACCCAAATGGTTTTAACTCTTTCATTATGATTTATGCCATGTTTTGTCATGTCATTTAGGTTTATCATCTACTTGAAAGAAAACATTTGGTCAGGGAAGTTGCCTTTAATGTTATCCTTGCACATTAGTTGGGTATGAACTGTGAAACTGGTTTGTGGCAATGGTCAACAAGATAATGTACATACAGTGACCTAATAATCATTGTACCATAAGCAGATCACCCTCCCTTTTATTTCCCTGTAATTTTGCATTGGTTTCTGATAATTAGGTGCTAAATGAAGATTTCTCAACAAGAATAAACCAGACTTGGAAGAGGAGAAACTCAAATAATGGAATTGTTGTTTACATTTTATGCACAATATTTTATCAGTAGATCTTGATTTTTGATAGTGCAGGTAACTGTTAGTATATCGAGGAACAATAAGTACAGGAAATACAAATTTAGATACAGGAAATAAAATCTGAAAACAAGTTGAGAAAGTTTCTCTTTGACAATTGCTTCTATTACATAGAAGAATTTTTATTACTGTAATGTGTAAAAGGTGGTGGGTAGAAATTGCTAACTTATCTTTTTGTAATATATTTTGTAAATATATATATAAACTTAGAAATTTTCAAAATGTAATCATTTGTACAAATTAATTTTCAGTGTAAGTAAAATGACTCATTCCACATCACTACAATCTATGGTGTAGAATGATCCTTAGAATATGTAACTAACCAAGTACCAAGTCTTCCATTCTTACAGTGTGATATACATTACTGATTTCCTTCAGTATTGTGTATGTACATAACTAAAGTCTGAGGTGTAGGTAAACATTACCAACTGAAAAATAAAAACTTTTCTCATAGTAGCAGCTTTTCTCCTGAGTAAGGTGTTCATGTATAGTGATTTTTAATCTTACGTACATTTCTGTATTATCATTACGAGAGAAGGAAAGTTGCTACTCACCATATAGCGGAGATACTGAGTCGCGATAGGCGCAATAAGAAGATTCATACACTCATAGCTTTTGGCCATTAAGTCTTTGTCAGCAGTACACACACACACACACACACACACACACACACACACACACACACACACACACACACACACACACACACACACAATTGCAGTCTCAGAGAGTTGAAACTACACGGTAGACTGCAGACGTGTGTGTGTGTGTGTGCGTGCGTGCGTGCGTGCGTGTGTGTGTGTGTGTGTGTGTACTGCTGACAAAGGCTTAATGGCCGAAAGCTATGAGTGTGCGAATCTTCTTATTGTGCCTATCGCGACTCGTGGCGAGTAGCAACTTTCCTTCTCTCGTATTGTTTCATTCCATCCTGGATTTTCCATTGTTTGATTTTTATGTGTATTATCATTTATTAACATCAGTAGACTAATCCTACTGATAGTATTTACTCTGATATAAACAGATACAGAGGGCAAGCCGCTATCTGTAGCTAGATGCGTAGTGGGTAGCACATGAGAACACTTTAAAGAACAGAACTTTACACAAGCTTTTGAATTTCACTCATGTTTAGTAGCTGTGTTCTGCAGCTAGGAGCCAAACAAAAGCTTTTTTCTGATCTTCTGGGCGAACCCAAGTGCTCCCACCATTTAGTTGTTAGTGAGTAGTTATCTGTCTTAAGATCAGGAAACCTAATAGCACTGGAATTTTACAAGCCACCATCAGGAAATATATTAAAATTAACAGCTAAGAGACCCTTGATCTCTCAGATTTTGTTGACATGATTGATTAATAGCGTGCTTTCAGGTTTGCAGCTGAGTTGTTGACTAATAGATCTAGTTGTCTTCTTCAGGTGCTGCGAGCTATGTTGTTATGTGTGATCTCTGGTTCATAGAGTATCTAGAACCTAAACACATGCTGAGCACTGTCTTTACTTGTTGAGGCGCCCTCATCTACCACAATGACATTCAGTGCTAAAGACTTTGACTCCTACAGCTCAGTCACTGTCAAGACGACAACTATGAGTGGGTTCCAAAGGAATGTGTACTCAGATTGACAAATTGATAGGCATTGCAATCAAAATCAATAGCTCCTGAGGAAAAGGTTGAGACAGAAAAGGAGAGGCCAAGAATTACTTAGCTGCCTTATATAGACCCAGTCTCTGGATAGATAGGTAGACTCATATGTAAGCATGGAATCCAGTGTATTTCTCTCCTCTCAACAAAGATAGAATGTCTACTTTGTAATGATAGAGACTATTTAGGTCTCTGAAAGCTGATGTGAAGAGAGTAAGAGGAGAGTTGTTAGGAAAATCAGTGACACACCAAACTAAAACAACCAAATAAATCAATTGTCACTGAGCTCTGCCTTAACTATAATCATGAAATAAAATGTGAAGAAACCTGTATTATGATGCAAAAGATAAGTTTAGGGTAAACATTAATGAGTGTACCGAAACAAAGTTCTCAGGAAACCTAATTAATTGGAATGGAGGTTTCAATTGAAACAAGGCTTAGAGCCCAGCACTCAATTTATTAAGATCTCTCAGCCATCTCATTTACTAGAGTTGGAAAAAGCTGAGAGAATGTGTGAGCCTGAGAAACAAATGGGCATTAAGGGAACCAAAGCAGAGGAGAAACTTTTTATTTAGGTAGCAACTCATCTGCTCAAGCACTTTAAAGATCCCCATACAGTTCAGCACTAAAAACTTTAAACTGATGGGAGAGTTGATACCTAAAGTCAGTCAGGGAAAACTACTGGGCAGCCTAGGATATTCCTTCTTTTATGACATCTGTATATATTTCAGTAAAATTGTGGCACTTACCTTAGGGGGAAAAAAGGACAGGTATACACTCGCGCGCGCACACACACACATATCCATCCGCATATACACAGACACAAGCAGACATTTGTTTTGGCCTTTACATATGTCTGCTTGTGTCTGTATATGTGTGGATGGAGATGTGTGTGTGTGCGCGAGTGTATACCCGTCCTTTTTTCCCCCTAAGGTAAGTCTTTCCGCTCCCGGGACTGGAATGACTCCTTACCCTCTCCCTTAAAACCCACATCCTTTCGTCTTTCCCTCTCCTTCCCTCTTTCCTGATGAGGCAACAGTTTGTTGCGAAAGCTTGAATTTTGTGTGTATGTTTGTGTTCGTTTGTGTGTCTGTCGACCTGCCAGCACTTTCATTTGGTAAGTCACATCATCTTTGTTTTTAGGTATATATATATATATGTCTGCTTGTGTCTGTATATGTGTGGATGGATATGTGTGTGTGTGCGCGAGTGTGTACCCGTCCTTTTTTCCCCCTAAGGTAAGTCTTTCCGCTCCTGGGACTGGAATGACTCCTTACCCTCTCCCTTAAAACCCACATCCTTTCGTCTTTCCCTCTCCTTCCCTCTTTCCTGATGAGGCAACAGTTTGTTGCGAAAGCTTGAATTTTGTGTGTATGTTTGTGTTCGTTTGTGTGTCTGTCGACCTGCCAGCACTTTCATTTGGTAAGTCACATCATCTTTGTTTTTAGATATATTTTTCCTTCGTGGAATGTTTCCTTCTATTATAACCATATATATATATATATATATATATATATATATATATATATATATATATATATATATATATATATATATATATATGACATTTTAAGTGCATTATTTTTCAGATGTTCGCAGTTATAAATTAATTCTGCTACTTTTAGAAACTGAAAAAGCTTTTACCCCAACCTTGGTGTATAACATCAATATTCGCCACACCCATTTTAAGAGGGACTTTGAAAGGTGTGTGGAGCAATGGAATTGAATGTAGGTAAGAGAAGAAAGGATACATTTTGTGCACCTGTTGCACTGTGAGAAATGGCTGGCTGATAAGAAGTGGCAGCTCACTGGCCTTGACATGGATGCCGGGATTGGGGCTGGCCCTCAGTGCCGTGGTGGCCAGCCTAATTTCCCTCATGTTGGAGGGTATTCAATATTTTTAAATAGGATTCTCTGGCTGGTCCATATAGAGCACCTCCATCATAGAAAGGTTTGATAAAACTGTAGCAGACAAGATCTATCTGATCCCTAATTCCTGTAGCTTACCCGTTTTAAAGTATTAAGTACTCAGAGACGCTTTGCTTTCAGGTATGACAGTCGTATAAGTTTTCTGTCAAAAGTGAGACCCAGAAACCTCAGCAATCCTTTAAAACGGCACCCTTTGTTCTCAGTTAGAGTGAATTAAAAACAGTGTGTGAATGGTTGAAAAGAACACTTTCAGACTTCTTAGTCAAAAATCTAAGAGCAATTTCATCTTATCTCTGAATTGTCAGCTGTTGCTTCAAAATGCTACCTGCAGTGCTGGAAGATGAACTAAAAATAGAGAAATAGCCCATGAATAGGGAGCACTGAACTGGTTACTTTACTGTAGATGTAATACTGTCAGCAGCAGTTGCAAATATGTTTACAGTTAAAATAGTAGTTTAAGAGATACTGTTTTGTTCAAAACAAATAGACAAAAACTCGTATAGGTAAAGGATGATCTGGGTCTGCAGAAGGCTGGGATTTACAAAATTCCTGGCCAGTGTGGCAAAGCGTACATAGGTCAGACGATGTGCACAGTACACAAAAGGCGCATTGAACATGAGCACCACACTTGCCTTTCACAGCCTGGTAAGTCAGCCATAGCTGGGCATTGTAATATCACAGGACACACTATGGATTATTCTGCCACAAAAATCTTGGCCCCGGCAAGATCCTTTTGGGATTCAGTAATTAAAAAATCTGTGGAAATACGTCTAGCACAAGATCTTCTAAATCGTAATGCCAGCTTTCAACTGGATGAGGGTTCAGACCTGGTGATCTCTTTAATTTCTTCTGAGAGAAAACATTTTATTCATAATGAAACGTCTGGCAACATCTGACATGTTTTTAGCAATATGAGTGCGCATTCCAACAGAGGGTGGACATGTAGTTTTATCTTTACGCGCACACCTGTATGCCACAGGTGGAACAGTATTTGCAGGGGGAGCAGATTTTGTTAGAGGATGCTCCTGTGAGGGCCAATAAAACGCCAATTTTTGCTATAAAGCCAACACAGTGAACTAGTAGTCTCCAGTGGTTGACACTCACCTGAAGATGGCTGCACAGTTCCAGCTGAAATATTGTGGCAAGAATTCAACATGATCCAGTAGCAATCCCAAAACCTCATAGAATAGAGTTGTCTGGTTTGTAAAATCCAGCCCAGACGGTGGTTGACCACCTGCTCCAAAGTCTTTCGCATGCATCCAGTGAAGAGGGGACTAGGATAGTTACTTGAGCATGTATTATTCTCACCAGGGTTCATGAGGAAGATTAAAATGGCTTCTCTCTGTCAGTTAGAAAATTGTAAATACAGTCACATCACATTAAAAAGGGCAAAGAGGATTTCTTTGCTGTTACGTGTGAGGTGCTGTAACATGCAATGATAAATCCTGTCATGACCAGGTGATGTGTAATTAGCTACAGACAATGGCATATCCAGCACATACATGGGGAATGGGCGGTTAGAAGCTTCGTCGTCGTTGAAACTGAAGCTGCAACCACCCATCTCAGTGACAATTCTGTGGCACTGGAAAGCTAGACATAACTATTACGGCTGTTACTCTGGTGAAATCTTCTACCATTGTCTAGACTTGAATTCAGATAGCATAATATTCTCCAGCGTGTAGTATCCAAGCTGTCCTATACAGTTCCGTATACATTTATCATTCCTTTATATGCCACACAGTGAGTGACTGGGTGCCTTTGCAAAATAACTATTTCTACAAATTTATACTCAAACTTGTGGAATATTTTTCAGTGAAGATAATATTTCATTTCTTTCTGCTTGTGCGATATGCTACTGGTCATTAAAATTGAAGACCAGAAAGGATAGTGAATAATGCGTACACAGTTTAGTAGACTCAACTCATGATCAGTGAAGCTTCATATTCTGTACAGCAGCCAGGTGGTGAAACATTAGTCGAGTCTTCAAAACCTCAGCCACAGTCTTCAAGTTGTGCATCATCCAGTTATTTTGATTTTACTTCATCTGAATCAGAAACAGAAATGGGTGGCAAATGCTTCACAGAAAGTGCTTCAGGTTAGTCTTCTGTAGAAACAGACATTGGTCTTATTCTTGACACTGCAGAAAGTTCCCCTGTTTCTCATTAAACCAGTGATGCAACTCCTCCAACATCTACTAAAAATACAACTAATGGTTGCCCATACAATTGTACTGTTGCTGGAACAGTAATGTTCAGAAACTGTTGACCCTCACTTGTAATTGGTGGCCTTTGGTACTCACTACCTGAAAGACGGATAGACAATACAGGAAGCATTGTAGAGCCACTCTCCTGTCTGCAATAGTGGAGTGGCACTTATCACTCCATGAGGGAACAGGGTGTCTTCGAATTTAACCTAAGGGCTGTTAAAATTGTGTTTCGGCAGTGTAGTGGATTGGCGTTGTGACATATTGCATGCAATCCTGGACATTGTTACAGCACTCAAAAACAACAGATTGGCTGTACAGAGTTCAGTTTGTCTTACTGAGCACTTGTAGCAGTATACTTCCAGGCACTGCCATGTGTCTCAGATGAATCCAGATCAGGAAGTGGGTACTGGAATGTAAGTTGTTGAGCATATCTCAGTGTGCAGTGTGTGCTAGGACTGGAGAGATGAAGGCAGAGAAGACCCTGGAGCACTACTCAAATGTGTTCTCCATCCCGTGTTCAGATGGGCAGTTGTGTCAACAACAGGTTCTTAAAAGAGTTAGCACGGAGGCTGGTGGCAGCAATGTCTCATAGCACTCTGTGTGCGTTAAAATCCTCAGATAGGAAGAATTGCTGGTGGAGTTGGGTGATGTGGTTGGTGAAAGCCTTCTGATCAACTGATGAGGGGACAGGGTGAGAGATCATTCAGTGACTTTCTGTTGCACATATACAGTGACAGCAACTCCTTATATGTTGGTGGCAAGGGGAGAGTAAAAGAGTGGCATTCATCATCTAAAAAGATAGCCTCTCCATCTTTAGCTCCCCCACCCCCCACCGAGGTCATCTTTTTTTTTCTGGAGTACATCCCCATAGCACAGGGGTGTCAGAAGCTTTAAAATACATCTCTTGTAGAAACAAGAACAATGATCTTCCCCGCACTAAAACCCATGAACCCATTAATGCTCCATTGTAAATAGGAGCCATTTTATTGCTGAGGATTGATGTAGTGCCCAGTTGGGCAACAGTAGTTGTTGTTGTTCGTGGAGGTGGCCATTGTGTTTACTAAATTTCCCATGCGGCCAAATCAATCGTGGCAGGTGTGGGCAAACAGCAGCCAGCGGACAACAAGTGGCTGCTAATGATTTTTGTGTGGCCCACCAAAATGGCCAGAATTTTATGTAACAATTTATGACTTTCCTGAAATGCAAATTTAACTAATGCATGCAATCATTTTTAAAAAATACGGCTCTCCACTAACCTCTGCTTACACAAAATGGCTCCTGGACCAAAATTATTGCCCATCCTTGATGTACGGTATAATCATGAGTTCAGTCTACTAAACTACGTATGCACAGTAAGTAAAATTTCATTATTCACTATCCTTTCTGGTCTTCAATTTTAATGACCAGAAGCATATCACACAAGCAGAAAGAAATAAAATAGTATCTTGACTGAAAAATATTCCACAAGTTTGAGTATAAATTTGGAGAAATAGTTATTTTGCAGAGGCACCCATTTGCTCACTGTGTGGCATATAAAGGAATGAGAAATGTATGCAGAACTGTATAGGACAGCTTGGATACTACATGCTGGAGAACATTATGCTATCTGAATTAAAGTCGCATTGAGGGACTGTGTCCTCATTAGTATCGCTAATTTTTTTTTTGCATCTAAGGAGCAAAGCGACAAATATTACACAACTCTGAAATTAGTGTAGGCTACACCCTACAAGTGATAAGATTAATTTGTGTATCCCACTCTGTACAATTGAAATGAAGTAAGACACATTTTGGATACACCAATAAGAACTCTTTCTAATATAAAACTAGAAAATAATGTATCATTGTGCAACTAGACACATATATTCAGTGAAAACTTTTTACCTAACATCCAGATTACTGCTTAAACTGAAGATTTTCTGCACAGAAAACCAAGCAGCAGCCACATCACATTTAGCTTTGTGCAAGATATTGTTAAATACTGGAAGTGCATTGACCCTGACAAAACCTTCTCCAACAAAACTTTACTGTACACAGTTATGTTGTTGTGACAGACAAATCTGTACAATATCATGTGGTTTAGATAATGCTGAAAGATAAAAGTATGCTTTTGAGTTGATGGTAGTAACTGATTATATCTTGATGCTGAATATCAAATACAATTTGCCATGTTATACAGTACTTTTTATAAATGTCTTTTATAGAACAGGCCAGGGTAATTGTGATTTCAGGTAATACCCAATCATTCAGTAAAAGGTTTTGCAAACTGTAATTACAGAACATTAGTAGTCAAGCAAACAGTAGGAATAATCTATCTCTCTTGTGATCAAAACGGGGCAGCAATACTGGTATTAGTAGATACTTGTTGCCGTAACCACTCCATCTGTCACCTGCTGACCAGGTGGTGGTTGAAGTGGTCACTGCAACAAATATCTACTAACACCAGTTTTGCTGTTTTGATCACAAGCAAGGTAGATTATTCCTACACGTCAGTCAGGGTCCTGAAGATGGTGTAGTAAAACACTGAAACTGGAGCCCAGTAAAATAAAGTTGAAAATTGATGGTTGAAAGGCGTTAATTTGACATCCTCCATTCTGTTGTGATGGGGGTCATCGTGGTGGGGGTCATCAGGAACCTTCGCAGTGCTACCCCCCTGACCACACAGGGATCACACTGTTGATGCCTAAGCTGGAAACTCCCCATGCAAGCCAACAAATATGTGCCCATCATGGCTGGGGCAGAGAGACTCTGGGCAGTGGTTTACTGTCCGGTTGCTGTGGCTGGGTGGTGCCTGTGAGGAGAGTCCCATTTGGAATTAGTGATACCACAACCGAAGATTCACACATGAAGCGAATTAACTTGAACGCAAGACCCCAGTAGTGTCTTCAAATGGGAAGATGTAGAGAGATAAGGCTACACCATGGGAAGAGGGACAAGCCGAAACTCTGGGACTAAACACTTTATCCAGTACTTGGTCTGTACTCGGACTGATGGGGGTACTTTTACTGCAACAAAACCATTATCTTTTGTTGAAAACATTTGAAGACAGATTTGCAGATGTTGAGTCTCTGGGGAAAATACAAAATGGTTTGCTACAAATTAAAACTTCCTCTGCTGCCAAATCTACAGTTCTTCAGGCATGTCATTTAGATGACATAATTATGACCATTGTCCCACTCACAGCTTTGAACATGGTCCAAGAAATCATCTTCCACAGAGATTTTATGTCCCAAACAGATGAGGAACTCTGGGCTAATTTCCAGCAGCGAGATGTACATTTTATCAGATGTGTACAAAAGTGGTCCAAGGATTATTGTATGGATAAAAGTGCCTGTATCTTAGCTTGTGAAGGAAATGTCCTTCCAGTGAAAGTTAAGGTCATGGTATACAGGTGTGATGTAAAACCGTGTATCCCACTGCATTATGTGACCAAGATGCTCAGCAAACTCAGAATGTGGCAACTGTGGACGATCACTCCACGAAGATAGTTCTTTGTGTGTCAGCTGTATGGGACATCACCCTCTATGTTCACCAGTTTGCCCAGTTTTCAAGAAAGAACATAAAATAAAGGAATAAAGCTTTACTGACCATCTGTTGTGTACTGAGGAATGGGAGAAATGTGAATGCCTACATCTTGTGAAAATGACAATCAGTTATGCTAATATCATGGCCATTGCACTCCCCGCTTCAACCTTTCCCAATCTAGATCTCCCACCATCCTCCTCTCCCAGGTAAACCTAGTACCTGGTCTGGGAGCCACTTACCACACCCGGCTGAAGACACATTCTCCTTCTTCAGTGTCTATCCATGACAGGTCTCCCTCTTGGGATCCCTCTCCTCGGCAACCCCCTGACCACATGCCTGATATCAAACAGTGGCTGAAGGAGCCATGGCCTGTGGATCCTAGGGCTGTCCACTTTCCATCTGTGGTTGTGGTTAGTCCCTTTAATGAACCTTTCCCACCAAAAGTTGTGAAGGAAAAGAAGAATAAGGCTCGTTCAGTACCCCCAGAGGTGCCAGATCCTCCATGCAGTCGAATTCTAAACTGATGTGATTCCGTTCTCACTGCTCACAGGCAATGATCCTGTGGTATGACCTGTCCTCTTAACACCTAACCTGGCCACCAGTCAAGTGATCAGTCAGTGGAATTGTAATGGGTACTGCTGTCATCTGCCAGAACACCACCAACCTATTTCCTCCTCTTCTGCTGCTTGCACTGCTCTCCAAGAAATGCGACAATTCTCCAACTCCCCATAGTTATTGTGTGTTCTGTCAGAACTGTGCTGATCCCAAGAAGGCATCTGGTGGGCTCTGTACTGTAGTTTGTACAGATGTAATTGGTGAACACATTTCCCTTCATACCTCTTTGGAGGAAATGGTGGTGCAAATGACCTCAGTGATTACCATTTACAGTGTTTACCTAGCTCCAGGCAGGCTACTGACTTATGATGAATTGACCACATTAATCCAACAACTTCCCCCCTCCTCCTACTTGAGGACTTCGCCTCACACCACCCCCACATGGACGAGTACCACTTTATGTGGTAGGGGCCTTCTAATCGACCAGCTTCTCACAGACCAATTATGCTAATGTCATGACCATTGCACTCCCTGCTTCAACCTTTCCCAATCTAGATCTCCCACTATCCTCCTCTCCCACCATCTCCCTGGTCTGTGCCTCCTAAATCATGGTTCTTCTACCGACCATGGCACCTTTCCACTGTCAATTAAATGATCTCTTCACCTAACCTTGAAGCTTCACTTCATTTGTCAGTACACAATGACCTTTGTGACAGCGACTACTCATGAAGAATCGGACAAGTCCTCGGAAGATATGGAATTGTGTTTTCTAACCATCTGCAAAACTGAGAAACCTGTTGGGTTCAGTTAAGCATGACCTTGGCCTGAGGAAATGTGTTGTGTACAAGATTCCTTGTCAATGTGGAGCAGCGTATATAGCCCAGATATGCCCCACAGTACAAGAACGCTGCAATGAACATCAGCATCATGCACACCTTCGTCAGTTGGAAAAGTCGGCAATTGTGGAACACTGTCTCAATACAGGACATCGTATGATTTATGAAAAGACAGAAGTTTTATCCTTGGCATCATCTTTCTGGGATTGCTCATTAAGGAAGCAATACATGTCCGTACAGCTGATAATCTCATCAACAAGGCTGTGGAATTTCAACTGAGCACAGCCTGGGACACTGCATTGACTGCTACTAAATCACGATACGAAAATCAAGATTCTTCGATAACAGGTCCGTCATAACATTGGTCTAGTACGGAAGTTGGTGAGTAACGTCTGGCCGTACAGTTGGCAAATGCAGCATACAGCCCCATGCACAGGAGAGCTGCTCTAAGATTTTCAGTAGAGGGAGTTTGAATATGGCACCATCTATCTGCAAATCATTGTGCAAGCATGATTTCCATGCCTGCTCATTCTTCGCGTGCATGTTCTAGAAATGGAGCGTCGACATGCAGATACCATCAGTCGTACCTAGCCTCCAGCAAGGTTGAACCACCTGAAGATGTTGGACAGTTGCTCTGAGGAAATATTGTGGAATTTGCACAACGTGGTCCAGCGGCAAACTCATGAAGACTATTTACTACGAAGTATATTCTCTGACCAGGGAATGCTTTCTCGCTAGCTCCCCTATCTAGTAGTTTCTCAACCAAAAAGTGTTTATTGCATTATTTATGTGAGAACTGGAAGATTTAGAATTAGCCTCCGTGAATATCGTAAAAGATTATCCTGCTATTGCATAACATGGGACCTGCACAGCTTATACACTCTCCAGGTGCTTGTAAAAAGCATTAGAGGCTACAATAGTTTAAATAGGCCTAAGGGAAATGTTTCTTTAACTATAAATGTCATTGATGACTCCAATATTATTAGTGATAAATTTAATGATTTCTTTGTTGATTTGCGAAAAGTGGCCCCACTGTGCACAGACCTACTATAAATGACGACCTAGACCTTAGTACAATTGACATGGGGATGCCACTTGGTATTAATTCACTGCTGAAAATGTTATTGAAGTTACTGAAACTTTTAAGAATAAATCCTCATCAAACTGGGGCAATTTTTCTCCAAATCTCATGGAAAAATGTGAACTTGCGTTGGCTCCTGATTTGACTCACCTTACGCAGTTGGTCTGTGCAAGTGGCGTTTTCCTAGACCTACTTAAGTTTACTCTAGTGAGACCTATTTATAAAAAGGAACCCGGAACCATTGTTGAAAACTATAGGCAGATATCGCTTACATCTGTAAATTAATTGAAAAATTTTTAGTTCTTAAATTAGATGATCACTATGGCTCAAGAGGACTCCCAGCTGATTTCCAACACAGCTTGTGTGTGTGTTGGAGCACAATATCTTCTGCCATGTAACTTGTGCATGTAGCACTTGACAGACTTGACTCCAGTTGCAAGGTACTGAGTTTGTGCCTTGGCCTATTGTCTGCCTTTGACCATGTCAACCATAAAATTATTTTACATAAATTAATTGGTTGCGATATCCCTGGGTGGATGTTAAGACATATCCATTCCTTTCCTCAAAAACAGAACTCAGTGCACTGAAATTCACTTTAGTGATAGTAAGATGATGAGGGGTGTATGATACGCTAACTGCATTCTTGGTTCAGGAGTTTCCCAAGGCTCCCACCTTGGTCCTTATCTGTATGTTTAATACATTAACTACTTCCATTCACTTGGTAATATATCCACCAGTATGTATGCTGACAACACATCTGGACTGTACTGGGCAGGTAACTACTGAGAATTAAAGTCTGCCCTCACCAATTCAACCAATTTCGCGATTCCTCCACTGAAATAGATTTTAAAGTACACACAGGCAAACGTTAACTTTGGCATGAGAAATTATGTTCCTTCCTTATCAATTGTAAATAATAGCATAAGTTTTGATAGCAAGAACTTTTGTAAGCTTTTAGGAGTGTTTTTTGATACAAATTTTACTTGGAACAAGCATATGGATCGTGTGTGCTCGAGGATGTTGAGCAGTGTCTATCTGTTAAGAAGGCTTTCCGATTATTTGGACACACATACTTTAAGGATGGTATATTCTGGAGTTATCATCAGGAAGGCATGGCAGAGAGTGTGTTACTGTGAACAGTTCAGTGATAGGGTTGTTCTTATTAAAATTGACAGCAAACCAACACTGACAATGATAATTCAGGTACACAAGCCAATGCCACAAGCTGAAGATGAAGAGATAGAGAAAGTGTACGAGAATATTGGTAGGGTAACACAATACTTAAAGGGAGATGAAAATTTAATAGTCATGGGGGACTGGAATGCAGTTTTAGGGGAAGGAGCAGAAGAAAAGGGTACAGGAGAATATGGGCCTGGGACAAGGAATAAGAGAGGAGAAAGACTAATTGAGTTCTGTAACAAATTTCTGCTAGTAACAGCGAGCACTCTGTTCAAGAATACTTGGAAAAGGCTGGGTTATATGGGAAGATTTCAGTTAGATTACATAATGGTCAGATAGAGATTCTGAAATCAGATACTGGATTGTAAGGTGTACCCCGGAGCAGATATAGACTCGGTTCGCAATCTAGTAGTGATGAAGAGTAGGCTGAAGTATAAGGTATTAGTCAGGAAGAATCAATACACAAAGAAGTGGGATATGGAAGTACTAAGGAATGATGAGATATGCTTGAAGTTCGTAAGGCTATAGATAACAGCAATAAGGAATAGCTCAGTAGGCTGTACAGCTGAAGGGGAATGGACAACTCTAAAAAGGGCTATCACAAAAGTTCGAAAGAAAAATATAGGTACAAAGAAGGTAGCTGTGAAGAAACCTTAGGTAACAGAAGAAATACTTCAGTTGATCGATGAAAGGTGGAAGTACAAAAATGCTCCGGGAAACTCAGGAATACAGAAATGCAAGTTGCTGAGGAATGAAATAAATAGGAAGTGCAGGAAAGTTAAGTTGAAATGGCTGCATGAAAAATGTGAAGAAATCAAAAAAGAAATAATTGCCGGAAGGACAGACTCAGCATATAGGAAAGTCAAAACAACCTTCCGTGACATTAAAAGTTAGGATCGTAACATTAAGAGTGCAACAGGAATTCCACTGCTAAATGCAGAGGAGTGAGCGGATAGGTGAGTAGAATACATTGAAAGCCTCTATGAGGGGGAAGATTTGTCTGATGTAGTAGAAGAAGAAATGGGAGTCAATTTAGAAGAGACAGGGGATCCAGTATTAGAATCAGAATTTAAAAGAGCTTTCAAGGACTTAAGATCAAATAAGGCAGAAGGGTCAGATAACATTCCATCAGAATTTCAACATGGAGTAAGTGGCAACAAAACAACTATTCACATTGATGTGTAGAGTGTATGAGTCTAGCGACATACCACCTGACTTTCAGAAAAATATCATCCACATAATTCCAAAGACTGAGAGAATCATCACACACAATCAGCTTAACAGCTAATGCATCCAAGTTGCTGACAAGAATAATACACAGAGGAACAGAAAAGAAAATTGAGGATGTGCTAGATGATGATCAGTTTTGCTCAGAAAATGGTAAAGGCATCAGAGAGGTGATTCTGGCATTGCGGTTAATAATGGAAGCAAGATTAGGAAAAATCAAGAAACGTTCATAGGATTTGTCAATCTAGAAAAATCTTTTGATAATGTAAAATGGTGCAAGATGTTCAAAATTCTGCAAAGAATGGGGATAAGCTATAATCAGAGAAAGGTAATATGCAATATGTATAAGAGTCAAGGGGGAATAATAAGAGTGGACAATCAAGAACGAAGTGCTCAGATTAAAAAGGCTGTAAGATAGAGACAGTCTTTCACCCCTACTGTTCAACTTGTACATTGAAGAAGAAATTATGGAAATTTATTGACCATAAATTGCTCACATTATATGCACTCTTTGTTTATCAAATCTTTATGCTGGTGAAAAGAAACAAAAATGCATTCTTGTTAGTAATTACGTACATGAATAAAACACTAGACGTAAGAATGATTGCTTTAGAATAAGAAGCAGTTTTATCCATACTGTTGACAGCCCATATGTGAAAGGAACAATCTTTTATAATAAATGACCAAGATGCCTGAAACACCTTTAAGTTCTAAAATTTAAAACCAAGCTTGAGAACTGGTTTGTAGTAAAATGTCCCTATAGCCTCAATGACCATTAATTACAAGTATTGTTATTAGTTTTTATTTGATATCTTGTATTTAATTGTGAACACTGTAGGACTTTTTATATGTATCTTACTTGTATTATGTTTCAATTAATTTATTGGTACCAAGACTAATTGTAATGCATGAACTTAATGTTTACTACAGTGAAGAATAAAGGACATTAAATCAGCAACTCTGGTGGTAAGAAAGGAGTTGCCACATAAGACATTCAAGATTGTTTCAGGGCTAGTTTTGAGAAAGAAATTTTGGATAGGCAGATAATGAAAAAACTACACAACATGAAATTGTTCTTGAAGTCTAAGACTGATGTAAGTAAGACAAACATTAAGATCATGCTAAAAAAAATGAGAGCAAATGCTTTTTAAGTTTGTAGATGGGGAAGACTACAACACTACGATCCACAAATTCCTGGTAAATCCCCTTCTCTCTTTATTATTATGTGCACAACGCTTTGAAATTGTGAATTTGCAAAATATTTGTTTTATTCAGTGAAAATTAAACAATTTTTGGTAAAGTTTATCTGGTATTAGACCACTTTTCTGTAAAACTAGCACAGTGTACCATGCATTAAATTTGACAAATCTCCTACCACATTTCTGCATAAACCGGCTTGCTGTATATACTCACTTCAAGAAACAAAGTTGTGACACAAACTAGTATTACTAAACAGTGAAAAATCCATGATGGAATAATGATAATATTATTAAAAGGATAGATTGCTACTCACCACATAGTGGGGATGTTGAGTCGCAGACAGGCACAACAGAAAGACTACTAAACAAGTAAGTTTTTGGCCAAAAGGCCATCTTGTGAATTAAACGCACTCTCTCTCTCTCTCTCTCTCTCTCTCTCTCTCTCTCTCTCTCTCTCTCTCTCTCTCTCTGACCACTTCTCAGCCTGCGCCATCTGAGCACATACCAACACCGGCTTTTCTGAAGTCTGCAGATGAGAACTGTCACTGCAATATGTCTTACATTCCTGTAATCCTCCTGGTCCCAACCTTCATTAGTCACTGTCCTTCTCTCAGCTATCCCCTTACCTGTTCTCACTCCAACACTATACAGCTTTCTATTCCACTAGTGCACCCACAGTCTTTTTACTTTTCTCCTTTTCCACTCCCTGCCCCTCTTGACCTCTCCAATGCCCTTTCATTTAACCTCTCCGCACCTTGTCATGTGTGTTCCCACTAGCAGCACTTTACCATTCCCCACCTCTACCCTGCTATCCCTCCTCTTTACCACCCCAGCCTCCTCCTCCTCCTTACCCCCGTCACACAGATTGCTTCTCCCAACATGCGCCATGCGCTGGGCTGGTGTGTGTGTGTGTGTGTGTAAACTGTACTTGCTTTGAGCCACAAGCAATTTCATAACAAACACAAACTGTAACATGTTCGAGTTAGGAATGTTACTGGATAAATGATTTGTCCATTTGTTTACCATAGTATCTGGCAAGTGCTTTCACCATGCTCTTGAAATTGATGAGAGAAGAGGAAGAAAACCACTAAACTGCATTTTCTTTTGTGACAACAGAGCACTGTTTTTAGATTACATTTATACAATGTTGGGAACAAGCTCAGACACACTACAGTTGACGAATTACATTAACAGCTTCCAGTGTTCTGTTTGTACCATGTGCACATATTTGCTGCTTCCTCTTCTTTCAGATTGGAAGATTATTGTCATCATCACTAGGTACCACAAATCCTTACTCCCTATTTCTTTTGCTATGCTACATAAAACAAAACAGGATGTTATGAAACTGGGTGTTTTTGTCTGGGCAAGTCTTATTTTGTTTTGCAGAACTGGGAAATGCCTTTTCACATGTCCAGAGCAGTATACGATTATTACCTAGTTTCCTTAGAATAAAGTGTGTTGTGTGCCCTTTCATCACGTTCAGGGATTCTGAAACAGTGTCATTAACCATGGTGGAATGCCATAGCCTTCCTCTCCTAAAATTAAAGCTTTGCACTTGGTCTCTCGTAATATTCTGGTACACATCAGAGTTTCTCCATATCCTAACATCATGTAGGCCATGAAGCATCAACAGTAGTGAACATTTCACTGCAATCGCATGTGGCCAGCATATTTATACTGAGAAAGTCCTTTCAATTAATATATTCCTCTCCATGTGCATGTGCATGCAATCGAGGGCCTAGGAAATTGGTTCCACAATGGCACTTTTTATGGTAACTTGCTGAAAAACATGAAAACTTCTTAGGTGGACGGTCGGAAAAAACAACATGCTCTTGATTTTAAGTAAGATAGTATTGTAGTTAAAAGCAAGAATGATGAAAATTCCCGACGTTAACAAGGGCAATTTTTCTGTATGGACTATGTGTGGCGTAAAAGCGCACTACTGGGATTTAACCATGTAGTTAAATATAGAAGCCACTGAAGGTATTACAGTCAGTCATCTGGTAATCTCTGAACTCTTTCCATATCGGAATCCGAGGAATACATTTCAATGCTGCTGCGTCGATAACGAGGCAATCTCCAGAAGACTCACATTTCCTCCTCTTTTATGACATGCTGTTCTGCATTTCGCCATCGATCGGCAGTGACGTGTCACAAAGCTTCGTGGATTAGTTTCAGTACATTTGGCAAGCTAAAATGTCTTGTTATTTCTTGCGACAATCTCATTAACGTGCCTCCGGACCAATTCTATTGGATTCAGATTGCAGTATTAAGATGAAAACTGTAAAAATGCAGCATTTGTAAAGTGTGTTCAACACCATGAAAATTATTGTTTTCCGTGTTTCTATGATGCGTATAACTCTGGCTCATGTGAGGCAACATCTATCGTAGAAAACAATGGGCATATTCGAACAAAGGGTATCTGATTTTACATTTCTCTCCAAAAAGTTACCTTAATTGTGTTATGTTTTCTTAATTTCAACAAAGTATAACAATCTTAGCTTGTGTCAAATTTTGATGGACAGTTGTTAACAAAGTCAACTATAAAACCATAAAAAACTGTTAACCATTGTAAAGGATTTTTTCCTTTATGAAAACTAAGAATCATAAAGATGCAAAAGATCAGATTCAAACAAAAGTTCATCATCAATACATGTGGTATGAGAAAGGGACAATGGGAAGGGAAGGGAAGGGAAGGGAAGGGAAGGGAAGGGAAGGGAAGGGAAGGGAAGGGAAGGAGGACAAGAGAGACACAGTTGGAGGTGTCCAAAATAATCTTAGCTTATATAAATGACAGCCAGCAATCTCTAGCTTAGGCAAACTTAAATTATGGAAGGGAAACCTTCTGTAGGTCTATCAGGTGTTGCAAAATCACATAATAAGGCGACAGTGAAATTTCTTCATAGCGCATAAACATGTTATTAAGTTATCGCAACTGTATATGCATATGTTTTCCACATAATATTATTTACAATTGATGAGTAAGTCGGGATAGGAAGAAGCATCTATGAATATGCACCGGAATGGTTAGGAGGATTGTGGAGGACCATTGGGGGTCTCGGCAAATATATCTTGATTCACTTACAATGCCGCTGCACTAACAAAGCCACATTACAATAAAATATCTTAAAATTTAAAAACACCAAAAATGCAATGAAGAGCAGCAATAGTGTCCACCAGGCCTTAGAAGAGATCATGCACTTCAACATTAAATATAAGAAAATGACATGCACTTGAATACACCACGAATAACATTAAAATGACAGTACTGTTTTTCATATCTAATAAGAAATCATCTATTCTGTCAGTTAAACACAAATCACTGACCCTGGTTTATTTTTACAATGATTACTTGTGGGATGCACAAGTGAGGGGAGGGGAGCAAGAAAAAAAAGGTGGAGTTGACTGTGCATTATTAAATGGAAAGTGAACATGCATGATGAAAGGAAGATGTAAACAGAAAATAAACTAAAGCTATGGGAGGAAGGGGGGGGGGGGGGGGGGAGTTGGGATAGGGAGGCATATGAGACAAGGGTAGAAGGGAATGGTGCCTCTGTTTGATTGTGGAACCACAGGCCAGACAGACACCATTTTACTGTTCCGGCTACTGGTGACTGTGAATGCCAACATTAATTTGTAATTGTAGATGTTATCTTATAATGACTGGTACTGACAGCCATTAGGTGCTGGGTACAGTGATACGGTCTTTGTGAAATTAGTGTGGCCTATGATTTTGCAGTCAGGTGAAGCCTTTCTTACTTCTCACCTTGTCTGGATTTGTGTACTGTTTTGTATAATTAAAGACTTGTTTTCTATCTTCGTGGAGTATTACTGAAATTGTGTGTGTGTTTGTGTATTCATCCAAGCTTATGATTGTTTATAATGTTTGCATTCATAGAGATATTATGTAACATAGGTATTGGCTATCTAACAAATTACCGTATGAAAGTGGGGTTGCTATTAATTCTTATAGTACAGTGCTATAAAAACTGCAGTTACGCATTAGGTCCACAGTCTGATCTTAATGTTGTGTTATAATCACCCCAAGCCCTCACCCCATTATTTCCTATTTAGCTTAGTTCTTCCCTTGCTCACCTTTCCATTACTCATGCAGAATGTAACCCACCTGCACCGCCACCCCAATGCATATTCTGCCTGTGTAATTAGGTCAAATCTGTCAAGGAAACCAAGTCATGGTACCATTCAACTGAGCCATGTGGTCCAACACATAGAACGCTTCACATTCTGTGGTGCAACAACGAGTAAAATAAGTAGAGTCTAATCTGGCTGCGGAATCAGACTGGTCTTCTGGCCAACCAGGAAAACTAAAGAAACGCGATCTGTCAAAAATACTCTCTGCCTCAGACTACCGGGATTTATAATGTTCCTTGTAATGATGGCATCTGTTATGAAGGACACACTACACAGACTGTTGCCAATTGATGTGTTGAACGTTGCCACTTTAAGTACAGAAACACTAAAAACAGCATTTTCCAAGAACAGTCAAATGAATAAACACAAGACTGTTTGTACATACGAGGATTCAGGGCCACTATTCCAACTGCTGGGTGTCTGTGATTAGGGAAGCAGTAGAAATTAGATTGTATCATTGCAACTTCAAGAGACACTGGTATCACACTTAATTTATTTATTTGCCATTGTTTTTAGTCTTAGGTAGATACAAGAAAAGATCAAATGTCTCACATAAGTTAATATATATGAATATAAAACATAATATTTTAAAACAAGTTCAAATTAGGTAGTATAGCATAACCAAAGCAATGCATGGAAACATACACTCGAGAAACAAAAATTGCTGAGGAAAACTTTACATAGTTTTACATCTACGTGCATACTCTGCAAGCCACGATATAGTGTGTGCCAGAGGGTATCTTGTACCACTACTGGTCATTTTCTTTCCTTGGAGTTTTCAAGTTGACATGGCTTGAAAACAGAGAAGATTTCATTCATTTCCTTTCCTGTTCCACTCACAAATAGAGAGAGGGAAAAATGACTGCCTACATACCTCTGTATGAGCCCTAATTTCCCTCATCTATCCGCGTGGGGTAGCTGTGCAGTCTGAGGCATCTTGACAAGGTTCGCATGACTTCCCCCGTAGGAGGTTCGAGTCCTCTCTCGGGCATGGGCGTCTGTGTTGTCCTTAGCGTAAGTTAGTTTAACAGTTGCATACCAATGCTGTATGTTGCACTGGCCAACGCCAATGGGAGGGGTCAGCAACTGACCGCACAACCATTACACATTCTCTATCTAGGATAAATCATATTACTTATGTATTTCCATAATCTTGGCAGATTAAAATGTTGATTATTATTACTGGGAAAGGGTTTCTGGGACGTTTTTAGTAAAAAATAAAGTTTTTTTTACATTTATTTGTATTAATTTCACAAGTACAAGGATTACTCAGATTCACATTCAGAACACTTTACAATACGAACTACTTCTTCTTTCTTGGTGTGTGCAGGGCACATATACCTCCTGCAAGAAGTGCAAGCCTTCATGTACTTATGGTGCCTTCATGTACTTATGGTCTTTGCTTCTGGCGCATAAGTAACAGCGTCCTTTCTTTGACAGATTATGCACAGCTGCATGTGTTACTTTCTGTCGCGGCTCCGTAACGTTGTTTCCTCTGCTCACAGCACCTTGATTTTGATTACACTCATACCCAAAAGTTGATAACGCTGTAGTCTATTTTGAGTGTAGGCCTATAGCATTTTGAGCGCGTCTTTTCATGTTGAGGTCACAAAGTTCACTAGCAAGATCTTTCAGGTACTTCTTTCTTCCAGAACTCTCTGTCAGGTAATTCTTTGTCCATTCCTTCTGTGTATCTTGAAATACAACATATGAATGGTATGCTGCAATGCCAATCAAGTTGAAAAACACTGCCATTGGACATTGACGCATTGCTTGACGGCAGCTGTACGTTCTTACACACTTATCGAATGTATCCACTCCTGACTTTGTACAGTTGTAGAATAGGATGATGTCTGGCTTCTCTTCTGTCACATTCATATCATGATGTTGGGTTGACAATACTGTAACAACCTTTCCTTTCTTAGGCACGTAACTGACTAAAGTGGCATCATCACTAAAGGCAAATCAGATTGTTCCTGGCATAGAATTTTTTTTAGAGAGACAGGACGGAGTTCTGTAGGAACATCGCGTTTGTCACTTCGAATACTACCAACTTTAGTTATTTTCTCCTTCAAAAGATCAGATGCGAGTGGAACGGTAGTGAACTTTATATCCATGGTAACATTTCTTCCAGATTGTTTCAAGTTAG
Organism: Schistocerca cancellata; assembly: GCF_023864275.1. Lineage (NCBI taxonomy): Eukaryota > Metazoa > Arthropoda > Insecta > Orthoptera > Acrididae > Schistocerca > Schistocerca cancellata. The sequence goes on along the minus strand of NC_064626.1, from coordinate 802,146,307 downwards.
ACATTTCAATCAATCTTCTAACTATTTCTGGGCCACTGTTATGGTTCTTTCCAGCGTAGAGATCCGCAGCGAAGCAGTATTTCGTATCTGAATCACATAACAGGTTCACCTCTATTCCATATTTTCCTGGTTTTGTTGGAATATATAGCCCGAATGGGCATCGTCCATGGAAGGTCACAAGTTCTTCATTCACTGTGACTGACTCACTAGGATTATAAAACTCAGGAAATTTACAAACTATCATGTTCCTTATATCCCTGATAGGAGCAAATTTGTCGATCTGTTTTCTAGCTGCTTGAGTTAGAGCATCATCAAAACGCAAGCACTTCAGTAAGAGCCTCAATCTATGCTCCGAAAATGAAGCCTGGTACATTGGAAAGTTTACTTTACTAAATATATCATGTAAACTGTCCTTGTTCTGTCTATGGACTCCACAATTGAATAGAATTCCAATTGCTGACACAATTTTTTCCCTTTCAAATGCTTTCGAATTTTTTGTGAAAATATCTTCAGATGATTCCCTAAGATTTCCAAGCTTTTGATTGGTACACATCAAAATGTTATCCAGAATGTTATCATCGAAGTACATGAGAAAAGCTTTACCTGATGTATCAGGTTTTAGCCCTGGCTTAGTTCCTTTCGAGGTTCTCATTACGTTAGCAACAGACCTCCTCCTTTGATTTACGTAAGGGCTTCTCTTCCATATCATACTTGAGGAGGCCACCATGTCTTTTGCAAGTTGTTCAATTTGTGCTTTCGGCCTGGATCGTCTTCTTGTTGGTTGAATTTCTATAAAAATGTGAAAACAGAACCGAACATTAGCAAACTAAGCACTCTACTGAGACACACATCCTAATATACTCCAAAATATCTGCAAAAAGTAATAAAAATCAATACTTACCCTGTTCACTTTCATCCAACTCGCTGCTATCAGAAACTACTTGATCTGGAATTTCCATGACTACATCTTCAGTTTCATGGCTCGAGCTTTCGGATAGTTCACCACTAAATTCATTGTCTGAGCTCTGAAGCAAATTTCTAATTTCGTCATCTGTCAATTTCACCTTCTTGTACATTCTGCCAAATGCCACAAAGATATTACCTTCCACTCACCACACTGTTTACTTATTGACTGCGAGTGGTGATTGTTGCCCTGCTACACCTTCAGTTATAACAATTGCTATAACTCAACAATGAGTGTAAACCAAAAGGTGTTCTTATTGTCGATTGTAGCAATTATAATAACGATGAATGTCATATGTTTATTAAATAAACTACTGAACACGGCAGGAGTTTTAGCCTAAGAACTTCGTTGGGGTCAGTTACTGACCCCCCCCCCCCCCCCCCTTCATTGGTATGCAACTGTTAAGTTAGATTAAGTAGGGCATAAGTCTAGGGACCAATTACCTCAGCAGTTTGGTCCCATAGTCCTTACCACAAATTTCTTTCTCTCATCTGATCTTTGTGGTCCTTACGTGAAATGTAGATCAACGACAGTAAAATCGTTCGGCAGTCATCTAACGCCGGTTCTCTAAATTTTCTCAATAGTGTACTCGAAAAGATCATCGCTTTCCCTCCAGGGATTCTCATTTGACTGCCCAAAGCATCTCTATAATACTTGCATGTTGTTTGAAACTACCAGTATCTAGCAGCCCACCTCTGAATTCTTTTGACATTTTCCTTTAATCCTGGTAGGGATCCCAAACACTTTAGGAGTACTCAAGTATGTTTTGCATTAGTGCCCTATTCGCAGAGTCCTTTACAGATGAACTACACTTTCCCAAAACTCTACCAATAAACCAAAGTCGACCATTAATACCTTACATGCCTGTTTCATTTCAAAGCGCTTTGCTACATTACGCCAAGATATTTAAACAACTGTAATGCTGTATTTCAGACATTACGCAACTGTTTTTCCCACTCATCTGCATTGCATACATTTTTCTATATTAGAGCTAGCCGCCATTCAACACACCAATGTGAAACTTTTTCAAGTCATCTTGTATTCTCCTAAGGTTATTCAATGAAGATACCTTCCCATACACCACACCATCGTCAACAAAAAGCTGCAGATTGCTGCTCACCCTGTCCGCCAGATCATTTACATATACAGAGAATAATAGCGTCCTATCACACTTCCCTGAGGCACTTCTGATAATACCCCTGTCCCTGACGAATACTCTCCATCGTTGATAATGTGCTGGGTTCTATTACTTAAGAAGTCTTTGAACCACTCACATATCTGGATATCTATTCTGTATGATATTCATTATCCAATGTGAATGCTGGTGCTGCAAGTCATGCTGGACAGCAACACAAATATAGCCTATGAATGCAGAGACTGTCACCTTAGCATATGCCATCTCCATGATGTCATCATGATGTAATTTAACAAGTCAGGTGCCGTCCACTTGACATAAAAGCGGGAGCATCACCAATTTTATGACAGGCAGACTTAGTCTCTGCTGATGGTGATGGAGACTGTTATCAAAAGCTTGGATTTTATACAGATTTGACGTGGCGAGTTAAGAGAACTTTTTAGCCATGTGGGTAAAATTATTGTGTAAAACCGATAGCTCAGCGTCTTACAAAAATATCTTCATGGTCCTTGGGAGTCTTACACTGTCAGTATATTTATTCCCTAATACTATCTGTTGTTAATAACAGGGGTAGTTATACTATGTTCAGTGACATGAACTTGCAAAATACTGGAAGCAAAAAAAATGTCCTTGTAGACTATACATCCCTGCCTACGATTCAGAATGGAATTTTACATTCTGATACAAAAGTCTTTAACAGCTTACTGCTAGACATCAGGCAGAAATCTGAAAATCGTAAGACATAAAAGAATACAAAGTAAAAAATTATTTTATTAGCCCCTCCTTCTATAATTGATTATAATTAAGCGTAATGTTTCGACTCAAGGATGCATATGCTGGTTAACACTAAGGCTCATGCTAAACAGAACTTTAATCTTACTGTTATATGTAAGGCTAACAGTACTCTTTGTAAAATTACGAAATGTTTTGTATCAAGTACGATAGAAAAACAGTGCTTAAACAAAAAACTATTTCTGGCTTTCAGGCCATTAGCTCATTCCTCTGGGAAGATGGGTATGTTTTGCAAAATTGGGAATGAGGGGAAGATCACTTACTCTACCTGACACCTGTGTAGAACACTTTGTAAGTTTGTAAGCATGTTGTCATATCGCTGGCTTGGTTGCGGAGTATCTTTGCGAGCGGCCGCGTTCTGCAGAGTAGAGTTGGGCAAAACGATTCTTTTTCCCGATTCGATTCCTACGATTCAATCTCACATTGCGAATCGATTCCAACGATTCGTTCACGATTCTTTCACGATTCATTCTAGTCTGCGATGGCACGATTATTACGGAATGCAAAAAGTTCTACATCTCACTCACAGATGGCAGGACATGTCTGAAATTTTCAATGGGGTTAGAATCGATCTGTGTCATGATAAGATATGGCAGAAATAGTTTATTTATGAGTAAACATGCATATAACATTACAAGTGTGATTCTCGATTTATACGTGTAATGCCTTAATTGATGTAAGGTCACGTTTGATGTGAATGCATCTATTGTTTTATTTCAGTATGCCAGGAAAGAGGAGTCGATTTGTGCAAAATGTGGTGCAAAATTGCTTCCTTTGTTCACACGCATCCTCCATTTGACTGCCATCTGGCGGTCGAAATCATTCGGCACGACTCGGCATGATTCGGAAGTTGCCTTCGAAGCATAGCGTACTAAGAATCGATGAATCGTTGGAACTTGGAATCGTCACGACTCGGAAACACGCAATCGTTCTTACGATTCTTTTGAACGACGATTCGTCCGTATCACGATTCGATTCTTACGATTCTTTATTTAGAGTCGTTCAAATGAACGACTCATTCACGAATCGCCACAACTCTACTGCAGAGTCGACCGCGGGACACACTGCTGTTATGTTGTGCTGTGGGTAGCTGTACATGTGACCGACATTATTATGGAAGTTCAAGTGTTGCTACAAGTGCAGAAAGTTTTCAGTGTGATACACATTTTCAGTAAAACATAAAGATTTGTGACACAATAGTTTGAGCATCATAATAAACGTGAAACAGGCTTTGACATTACGTAATTTACATTTATCAAGTGTAATAATTAGTGTATGAAATTTTCAACATTTTTGTGAAATTTCCATTTTTTGCAAATTCATATAACGGCCGAAAAATTTATGCCCATTGTTGATAGCGATAGCGAAAACGCAATCATCCAAGATGGCGCAGAATTGTGAGATCGAACAATTGAAGTTCAGGCGCCATGCATGCCTACTGCCGAAGGTTTAAATAGTTCAGAGATGAGTGTCGCAGAAATGACAAATGATAGCGACACTCCACAACAGAATAACCTTGACGACACAATGTTTACAACTGGTGAGACAATGTCACACATCTCCCAGAGCGACATACCACCCATGAATGAAACGTTGGACAGCGATCTAAATATGAATCTTGGCAGTACTTTACAAACACCACTTGGCCACAACACAAACATTAACTTGGGAAGTTCAGCAGACAGCAACTACAGCAGTACGAGTGGAGCACTGCTATGGCAGCTACTATCTAACATCAAAGCGAAATTTGATGTTATGAAACACAATATAAACACCAATTCCAGTAATTTGACACAAGATATGAACATGGTAAAACAACAGCAAAACACTGTTACACAAGATATGAACAGGGTAAAACAGCACAAAACACTGTTACACGAGAACTAAATATGATGAAGCAAGAACGAAAACAACTATTCAAGGATTTGCAAGACAGTCTCACAGAAATTCGATGACTTAGCCAAAACTTTTCGCACTGAAATCGACGAAAGATTGAATGATATGAAAACACAGGAAAAGCATGAAGTGCTTTCTGAAGTTAACAGCAATGTTACGGAGGTAAAACAGAAGGTTTTATTTTAATCTAGTAGAACGATAGATAAAGAAAATTACAGACACAAACACAAATATTGAAGCCACACAAAACTAGTTGGTTTGAACAGTACATAAGGTAACCGCTGTCGTTAACAAACTAAATAAAGACTATAAAGATGTCCATCTAGCTGTAGAAGAGCTTGCATTAAGGGTAGCAACATTAGAAGTTGACTCAGCATGTGCTAAGAAGGAGAAAGAGAAGACCAATTAAAATCTGAGTGATATCGTTAGACAAGCTGCAGCAGGTACGCTGATAAGGGTAACTCCATTGCAGAGACATTAGTAACCGATTGTAAGCTATACACAGATTTAGTAGAAAAGGCCATTCAGAAAAAAGAAAATGAAATTGTGAACAAAGTAAACATTAACCTACAAGCTGCTGAAAATAGGATCCGCAATCTTTTATAAGAAAATACTACTGGATCTCGAAATATCCATGTAAATAATACACATCCTACAGCGAACAAACCATAACCTGTTGGTATTTAATCACAAATTGTCACGAGTCCCACAGCAGGTACCAGTGACAGTTGTAGATTGCAAAATGTAAACATACCCAAAACTCCAATACCTGAACAATTACCAGCCGGAAATACAGGTAACTACAATAACAACATAAATGCGATCGAAACTGCCACGAGTCTATCAACTATTTTTACAGATGAAGGTTTGCTGAGACATCGATAATTTTCTACATTCACTACCAAATGTAAAAGAATGAAACCTGTAGTATTTATTAGTGCTTTTCGTCATGTATTTCCATGCACCTGGACGGAAGCACAGAAAATCAGATTTGTCGTGGGATATACGCAAGGCGATGTGCTCTTATGGGCAACTGAAGTGGCCGATCGTTGCAGCACTTATACCCAATGTGAACGAGCTTTCCTCGACAAATACTGGTATGAGGAAGTACAAGAAAGACTCAAACGCGAGATTTTCAACCTTGCAACATTCAATGGCAAATACGGTAGTCTACATGGATACTTTGAAAAATATCTGAACAAGACACGCTACTGGACAAATCTAATGTCACAGATACAAGTGTTAAAAATTTTGAAAAGTTGTTTACTATTGCACATTAGAGAAAAATTAGTCACAATGTCTGAACACGACACTGAAATTTTCGGTCAGTGTTTGATTCTATCGACTTAATGTATGAGGAAAGAGCTGTACCCAATACAGCAACAGAAAATCAGGCACAACAACAACATTATTATGTAAATCAATCAGTAAAACGTGATTCAAACACAGCAAGGTTGGTACACACATCAGAAAAATTACATACCCAGAGGTAATGAGTACAGTAACGGGAACGGAAAAAACAAACGATTTAAAAGAAATTTCCAGAACAATAGGGGTAATTTCAACGCACGAGCTAACTACAATTCACCATCAGAAGGCCTTATGCTGAAAATAAATAGAAACAATCAGCCGCTGCAATGGCCGACGCGCAGTAACAATTCCATGCCTTACGCTCTAGCACAGCCGACCTTTGGGCAGCAAATTAACTGCAGAGCAGCTAACGAAATGCAATTAGTTTTAAGTTTTTTTTTCTTTCAGCGATCAGTTCATCGTCTTGGCGCAGAAGAAGAGAAATACGTCAAGAGTAACAGGTACCAAATGAAGAAATGGACCACGCCTTGAGTAAACAGTTATAAGGATATTTATACAATGATCATAAAGCAAATGAAAAATGAAGTATGTACCGTCGCAGTGTGTCTCTGTGACAATTATCAGTTTCTATTCACTGAAGAGTACACATAAACATTTAAGCATGAGATACTACAAAAACCAATTAATTTCTTATTGTCCCACATGAAAGTTTGAATAATGACATTTCCAGCTATTTGAGAAAGATAAGTATACGATGGTTAAAACATCAGATTTCACACTAAGCTAGCCATGAATTGAAGTAAACAACACTAGTACATGAAGAAACAACCTGACAATTCGTCAATGTTTAGTCGGTACACAGTATTTCAATGACGCAAAAGTTCTTGGCAACTAGTCCATGATTGTATGAGTAACATTTCTTCATAAATCCTTGAACTAGTAAATGAGTATTTCCTTTCTTTCCTTCCCACCAAAGGAGGCGGCGCCAATCGTAGTTAGGCCAGCAATGCGCGATGTTTTAGTCCTATTTCCAATGTTTTTCTCCCTCCTCTACCTAAAAAAGAAATGAGATCCAATAAGTGATAAAAGCCTATCTATAAAATACAGCAAAAATTTATCATATGCTTGTATTATGTCATAAAAATGTGATATGTAATTAATTGCTATATGTAATGTGAACAAAGATTAGTTGAAACTAACAAACAAACTGTAGTAACAGAACCCAGTTGATAACAATATTTATTATGGGTTAAAATTTAAGAAATTTATGTTTGTAACATAGCCAATGGATGGATTGTCAGCCATAGGTCTAAGCTATCATGTTAAGTATATTGTTGTAACTCAATACTAGTATGAATTTTCATTGGAAACCAAACTCTATATGAAGAAATGAACTTCAAAGACAAACAATTTATACAATATTTTGAACGGCTATATGTGTCTTTCAACAAGTACGTGGTCAAGTGTGGTGACATGAACATGCGTGTCCAACAAAATTACTTATGAATTTCGTGGCTCACAACGCTTGAACATGGACAAGTGAAATATAGTTGTTCGAGCAGGTACTTACCTCATCGACAGATGCTGTTGGCCCGCATCTCGTGGTCGTGCAGTAGCGTTCTCGCTTCCCACCCCCGAGTTCCCGGGTTCGATTCCCGGCAGGGTCAGGGATTTTCTCTGCCTCGTGATGGCTGGGTGTTGTGTGCTGTCCTTAGGTTAGTTAGGTTTAAGTAGTTCTAAGTTCTAGGGGACTGATGACCATAGATGTTAAGTCCCATAGTGCTCAGAGCCATTTTTTGATGCTGTTGGTCAGGGTTATCTCCGCTGAAAATGTGAGTACGACGGGTAGTAATGACACTCGGGCCGTAAAAACGGAGATCTTCTGCCACAGCGTCGGATTTTGAACAATAAGCACACACTCACTGCACCCAGAATGAAGACAAACGACACAGCAGCTCTTCGATACGTGGCACTCAGGTGAAAGTGTGACACTCAATGTGACATCTACACCAAGAAAACGAGTGTACGCATGTGCAACGGTACCATATAGCATGTTGACCGTTGGCAACTAGTTATTGTCGCCAAATCAGCCAGTGCGCCAGCGCAAATGAAGCAAACTGGACGTTATTGTTACCGCGCTAAATTTAAATATGTAATGGACTCTCATATTACGTATATCATACACTCCTGGAAATTGAAATAAGAACACCGTGAATTCATTGTCCCAGGAAGGGGAAACTTTATTGACTCATTCCTGGGGTCAGATACATCACACGATCACACTGACAGAACCACAGGCACATAGACACAGGCAACAGAGCATGCACAATGTCGGCACTAGTACAGTGTATATCCACCTTTCGCAGCAATGCAGGCTGCTATTCTCCCATGGAGACGATCGTAGAGATGCTGGATGTAGTCCTGTGGAACGGCTTGCCATGCCATTTCCACCTGGCGCCTCAGCTGGACCAGCGTTCGTGCTGGACGTGCAGACCGCGTGAGATGACGCTTCATCCAGTCCCAAACATGCTCAATGGGGGACAGATCCGGAGATCTTGCTGGCCAGGGTAGTTGACTTACACCTTCTAGAGCACGTTGGGTGGCACGGGATACATGCGGACGTGCATTGTCCTGTTGGAACAGCAAGTTCCCTTGCCGGTCTAGGAATGGTAGAACGATGGGTTCGATGACGGTTTGGATGTACCGTGCACTATTCAGTGTCCCCTCGACGATCACCAGTGGTGTACGGCCAGTGTAGGAGATCGCTCCCCACACCATGATGCCGGATGTTGGCCCTGTGTGCCTCGGTCGTATGCAGTCCTGATTGTGGCGCTCACCTGCACAGCGCCAAACACGCATACGACCATCATTGGCACCAAGGCAGAAGCGACTCTCATCGCTGAAGACGACACGTCTCCATTCGTCCCTCCATTCACGCCTGTCGCGACACCACTGGAGGCGGGCTGCACGATGTTGGGGCGTGAGCGGAAGACGGCCTAACGGTGTGCGGGACCGTAGCCCAGCTTCATGGAGACGGTTGCGAATGGTCCTCGCCGATACCCCAGGAGCAACAGTGTCCCTAATTTGCTGGGAAGTGGCGGTGCGGTCCCCTACGGCACAGCGTAGGATCCTACGGTCTTGGCGTGCATCCGTGCGTCGCTGCGGTCCGGTCCCAGTTCGACGGGCACGTGCACCTTCCGCCGACCACTGGCGACAACATCGATGTACTGTGGAGACCTCACGCCCCACGTGTTGAGCAATTCGGCGGTACGTCCACCCGGCCTCCCGCATGCCCACTATACGCCCTCGCTCAAAGTCCGTCAACTGCACATACGGTTCACGTCCACGCTGTCGCGGCATGCTACCAGTGTTAAAGACTGCAATGGAGCTCCGTATGCCACGGCAAACTGGCTGACACTGACGGCGGCGGTGCACAAATGCTGCGCAGCTAGCGCCATTCGACGGCCAACACCGCGGTTCCTGGTGTGTCCGCTGTGCCGTGCGTGTGATCATTGCTTGTACAGCCCTTTCGCAGTGTCCGGAGCAAGTATGGTGGGTCTGACACACCGGTGTCAATGTGTTCTTTTTTCCATTTCCAGGAGTGTATTTAATTTCTTGTAGAACTTTAACATACGTAGGATAAGCTGACATAACTATTCAATTGAATAAAAAAGAAGCCGCCAATAAAGGGCGTCGGCCCCAATCGGCAAATGTAAGAAAAAAAAAACACTGTACGTCTCCATAAGATGTCAACATACTGTGCGCGGGCAATTGTATAAGTACATGATGAAAGGCCCCCATGATGCAGTAAAATTAAGATTTATATATTAAAAAAATTGAAACACTGAGTAACCAGAGGGTTGGCAAAGACGTTAATTATGAACACGCAGTAAGGCTCGAACAAACGAAAACATTTTCTCATTCAATTTGTCGTACAGTTTTTTGTTGTAGACAGACACAAACTAACTCTCTCGTATGTAGAAGGAGATGAGGATGCGCGATTTTAGAGATGAAGTATTGCGATCTCGGTGTATTATATGTGTGAGTGAATAATATAATTTTAAAGAACCGTATCAAGCATTTTTTATTTATTGATGTAAGTGAGAGGAAAATTACAGGAAGAGGATTTTCGTGAATACGACAAGCGCTGGTGTCCCTGGCGTCTTCCGCCGCCTGAAAAAAAAAAAAATTGTGTGTGTGATATCTCATGAGACTTAACTGCTAAGATCATCAGTCCCTAAGCTTACACACTACTTACCCTAAATTATCCTAAGGACAAACACACACACCCATGCCCGAGGGCCGGTACTAGCCACACAGCCCATGACTGCAGCGCCGCCTGCAGCTTCAACAAAAATGTAAGGAAGTCCGATGCCCAAAAGAATACCAATAAGCACAGAACATTTTAACAACGCAACCACATTCAATTACAATTTATTAAAAAAATCTCCTTTTTCATATTACAATATTCAATATGGGCGAGTGTTTGCACTAGACAATTATTCCCTCCCATGTAAATTTATTGGTTTACTGCTTGTACTGCCATTCTATGCAGATCCCATCTTTATTTGGTTGCGAGAACACCGGTTGTGATGTGTGTTGGTTGTGTGTATCTATATGGTGGAATAGACGTTTTCTAATTCTCTAGACATGAAAAACACTTTAATTAACTTTGTAAAGTCTAAGGATGATTTGGTATATGTTATGTCATTGGCATCGGTATTCATAAAAATAACAACGATAGGAACTACCAGTTTCCTCTATTTTTGAGTTGCCGCATAAAGATCTTTGCAGACGAGATAAGTTTCTTGTTACTCAGTGGTTTACAACATGTTTCATCTCGTTGCACCTCGCTAGTCTCGAGTTTCTAGAGATACAATTTGCACCCTTTATCTTCAGAATTACACTGTGCAAGCGATCGGTAGCCTACTGCTATGTCCTTGATACCGAGAACTATCACGTGAATGATATGAATTCTGGCAATCCATGTGAAAATTTATATGTTCTTGTAATCCCGGAGTCTGGTGATGCCTGTAGAAAGCACGGCAGCAAACAAGCAGGTCGGGGCCAGAAGCAGTAACGCATTTGTGCTGGGGGAACCCGCCCAGCATTTATAAAGTAGTTCGGAGAGTGGCCGTGGCCTGTGGAGGGCGGTCTGGTCTCGCATTGTGCCAGCACGTGTGGAGGGCAGTTGACTAGTGACAGCTGACGAATGTAGATGGCCGACCGACCTCGTGGGAAATATCTATTGCTGGGACTATTCATGGTGCAGGTCCTTATGTTTTTTAGGATCTGTCTGTCTTCGCGGTATATGTACGAGTGTCTAGTGGTCAATAGCTACATGCAGGTTGCAGAAGTGATCGTTTTGAATGGTGTAGCATATGAATTCTGTTTACTATATCGATATGGTATGGTGGTACAATGGTTTGTGGTGATATAGGCCTGTTGTAAATCAGTTTCACACCGAAAAATGAAAGCTTTCCTTGGCAGTAGCATAGCAGTGTAATGAGGAAGTGTCTTTCGCGGTAGATTCAGTATTTCATGATCAGTAGATCACTTTTGTAGGGCAAAACTGACACTACACTATGACTGCTGTATGTTTTTTGATCTACACAAAATAGTTTTGCTGCTGAGAGTGTCGTAATTTATCCATCCACAGAAAGTGGTGGACAGCGCTCCCACACTGGCAGCGGTAGAGTGTCGGATAAATTCAGTGAGAACCAATCAGAAGGCTCCATTCACAGGAACTTCCATGATATCAGAGATTCATAAGACATCCTTTGGCAGGGCATAGGAGCCTCTACAGACTGGTTAGAACAAGACAGGAGCAAGGTATTAATGGAAAGTTCTGTGACGTTTGAGAATCATGTGATGTCTTCTTTGTTCGAGTGTTCAGAGACAAGTCCAAACAGACCATCCTCCTCTGGTTTGGACAGGTGGGGATGCTTTCTCCCCACTCGCCATTGTGGCTTTTGAATATCTACAGACCACCAGTTGTAGGACATCGAAAATTCACCGAAAATTCCAGCCATTTTTCTCGTCCGTGAGACAGTGCTGCGAATTCTGTTTGTCTTTTTTTCACGATCTGTTGTGATATTCGAAATATCTCATGAACTTTTAAATATGTAGTTGTTTTCATTTTCCCATGTGTGTTTAGACACCAGTGTGCTTCGAGAAGTGGGGAAAATAACATCCCTGACTCCAGCAGAAAATATAAACTAAGCCCACTCAGCGTTTCAGAAAAGTTATGAAGACCACAGTGGGTGCAGGACTCAGAAGATTTTTCCGGCTCTGGTAGTGTCTTCAAACAAGCAGCTAAAACTCGAAAAGGGGTGAGTGTTCTGTGTACAGTTACAGAGATATTTATTTTGAGTTCCAAATATCGTCGTTTTCACGTGTAAAATCGGATATTGCAGCCAATATCGGTTTCAGGATCTATTTCTCACAAAAATGTGTGAAATGTCTCAGAGATGAAGACTGTGACGTTTCACAATTGCGACGTGATCTCTTTAGAATCTGTGTTCCAGTATGGCGGTATACAACGCAAAATTGAAGCAAACTGAAGTGCAGCGATATTTTTGGAATTGCATTTAGACACATATTCAATTGGATTTAATAACTCCTGAAGCACATTGTGCTCAAAGACAAGGAAAGGATGTGGTATTTTCCACAAAAGGTCGCAAAGTGTCTCAGGGATATTTCACATGTGTGCTGCGATCTGTTTAAAATATATGATCAAGAGTGGCGGTTGTATTCCTCGGAGTAAAATGTGTAATTACATTGCAAATTGTCTAAATATCCTTGTGTCATCTGCAAAGCTATCTCTCTCTCTCTCTCTCTCTCTCTTTACGCAGTGGTACATTTAGTTCCTGTAAAATGGAAATTTGTGGTAAGTCCTATGGGACCAAACTGCTGAGGTCATCGGTCCCCAAGCTTACACACTACATAAACTAACTTAAACTAAATTACTCTAAAGCCAACACACACACCCATGCCTGAGGGAGGACTCAAACCTCTGACAGGGGCAGCCTTAGTTCCTGTGACATCATCAAATTATGTAGGTGACAAAATTACAGACATTGCTTAAACACTAGATGTAATAACCCCTGAAGCAGTTCGTGTTCAACGAGAAAGGGTACTATGTGCCTGGGATGAGAAGGAGGAAGGCTTCGGGTATTGACAGCGTGACAGGAATTACTTAGCACATTCCCGCCCTGCGCCACTTTGAGCCCAGAATGTGGCCCTTCCAGCAGATGCGGAGACTCAGGGGCAGAGAATGTGTGCACTTTATTGAGTGAATGTCTAGCCTCTTGTGCTTCAGAAGACTGAATGGACTTTTATAGAATGATCTACAGTTACAGCACACACATTTATCAGCATGAGTTGCGAAGTGTAACTTAGCCCCATCCTTCTGAATGTTCATTATTTCATGAAGCGGACTCGTCTTCTTCATAATTCACCAAATATCATTGCTTTCCATGCATTGTGCAGGTGGCTATTGACACAGTCCTCAGCTGCATGATTACATCTAATATACCCATTTAACTTCTCCTTCTGGAGCACAGATATCTCATCCATTGAACACACAGTACACAGTACACAATTTCGTCCATCCTCTTGGGAAGCTCAGCACAGACTGAACGAATTTCCCATCAATTTTTCCCTGGACCGCTAGGTTGAATTACATCATGGGAGGGGAAGGGGAGGGCAGAGCCAACAGTTTCTTCTGGTGGTGGTGTTGTGAACTAGGCCAGTTGGACTCCAGATCTGAAGGTGAACACACTGGATGAAGCTGCTGTCTACAACAACTCAAATTGTTTAAATAAACAATATGTCACATTGCATTCAAAATAAAGAATCCTGTCCATCATATCCAGTGGCCCAGCACAGATTGAGTCCTTTTCATGTCAATTTCCAGATGGGGGAGGGGAGGAGAGGGGGAGGCGAGGAGGAGGAAAGAGGAGGAGTGGAGTTAGGTTAGTGAAGGTAGCCCAAATGACGTATTTTCCTGGCAAAATATGAACTTACCGCCATGACGTCAGTGCAACGTTGCCACATCTATAGCCGCCATCTTGATTCCTCCATCTTGAATAAATTTGGCAACAATGCAAGGTGGCTTGATGCCCCCTTTACCCTACTACTAATGTGTTACAGTAAGACTGCAAGAAACTTTTTTGTAGGTTTCTGGCACAGAACAGTAAGGGGTAGAAATCAGAAAAAATTAAATTAAAATTCACTCACATTGTTGCAGACAGATTCGAGTCATGTTAGAGACAGAGGCAGAAGCAGGAAGCAGGCCATTGTGTCGCAAGTGGGTCAGGTCGACGACACTGTCTGCTGAGTAAGGGATAAGCATTCAGCAGAAAATAGGACATAAAACTAAAGGAAGGGAGCCAAGCAATTCGTTAGTTCATGAGGCATGTTGCAAGAAACTGTATCTATTTCATAACAGCACACAGTGAGGGACTGATGCAGCAGTTAACAGCTTGTTATGTGGGTGTAGCAGAAACAACAGGACACACGCGATCATTAAAAACCAAGCTTTGCATCACAGCCTCATGCTAACTCTCTTTAAATACTTCAGCTCTCCAACTTCTGTCATGTATTGGTCATTGGGATCTATGGTATTCACATTAATAGCACTCGATTCATTGATGACGACACTGTAGTGAACCTATGTCCTAGATGCTCCAGCAGTTTTTAGACTAGCTGAACATATACTCAAAGTGATTGCTTTCACTGGATGAACTTCATACTGCTCGCCACCTACCACCTAATGATGGAGAAATTAAATGTTTTCCGAAAACACCACATCACAGAGTGCTGCTAATACCAGACGAGAACATGGAAGCCAGCAACAAGGCCTCTTGTGTCCATTTTCCTACTAAACGTTAAGGCGCCTGTGGATGCTCAAACCTGCCAGGACAGGGGAGGAGACAGACTGACCACATGACAACTGACACCAGGTACATCGTGGATGGGTGATCAAGAGAAATCGTAGAATTCAGAGTGGGATGGGTCCGAGTACACTCCACAACTGGTGCAAGAAGCACTTCATTCTGGGCAGCCGCCACCCCACTCTCTGGATGTCGCTGCACCACCAGTGTCGCTAATATCACCTCCTGGCGGCGCAAGTACTGAGCTGACTCAATGGGTGTCAGTCAGTTAGAATCCAGCACACAACTGAATTAATAACAGCCAAGACTGCTACAGAAGAACGACGACTTGTAAACATTGTGAATAAATAAAGGAACTCTAATAACGTTTTGCTGGCGTCGTTGACGCTTCACAGGTTCCCAACAGCTATCCTGACTTCAACAGAGGTGTCTCCGCTCGGTCGTCTGTAGAGCACAGAGCATAAACGTCATGGAGTGAGCATTCGGATGCACAGAACGAGAATTCTGCCTGCAACATCTGCTGCAGCCCAAATTACATACTTTTGGGATGGCGCATTCTAGCCTGAATAGCGCTTAGCGTATTTTGAGTGTTATTACTTTGTTGCTATAGGTAGATCACCTTCAGATGTGCCAAACTTTGTATACGTGTTTTACAGACATGTTAACAGTTTGATACCATGAAAGACGTGAAGAGCAATGGTATTGTGCTTTTTCGCAGCAGTATCATAGATCAGATTCGACTTTATTTCCGTTTTTTCGGTTATGGAATAAGGATGACAGCCAGTAATATTATTTTTTCCATTTTCTATTGTACTTACTCATATTTTCGGATCCCCGTTGAGTTAATCACGTTATAATGCGACTGTTGACGGCGGAAAAGTGTCACTAGAAACCGCGTTTGGTAGTATGAAGTTGTCACAGTAAATACGGAAACCAATGTGCACCACTTGCTTGTCTATTACTATCTTCAGTTTTCTTTATTTCCCCTTTTCCCTTTTTATAAACAAGTAAAATATCTACACCATTTTTCGCCATCTCATTATAAAAGTAAACCCATACACTACACACAAAAAAATACAAGATCATTGCTCGAATTTTGGAGTAATAAAAGAAGTGACATCCAACAATTTTTTTAAGTTTGATACTGTACTGATTCATATTGTCGGGTCCACTCTAATTAATTACAGTTTCAACGACACTGTATGTGAAGCTGTCTCATGCAGGAGTACTTAGATACTCACAAGAGCTTGAGAACCCACATAAAGTGAGGGAAATTAATCAGACTGTCATGTATAAATTTTGTCTGCATATGAACATAGCACCAGTATGTATACACTGACTGACAGTTTTACTCAAACACACTTGCAGATTTATCAAGCACTTGTCTCATAAACATGTGGCAATAAAGTCGCAAAAATTACATCTATAAGACTTTATAACGCTGTCTCTCGATATTTTTCAGTATACAGGGTGAACACTCATCGTCCAGCGCCGTGACATGCGCGTGTGTTTGCAAGCACAGTGCCGCAAAACTTTTCGGCTGGACGCCATAGACGCTATACACAAGCAACATTTGTTATGTGATTTATTCTTTGATTGTTGATTTCTGTTCCACGTCCTATTCCTTGCCGTAAAGCGTGAATTCAAGTGTTAGATACGGATTAATTTGCCTTACTAAACTTTTCTCAAGCCTTCGCACGAGTTTTCGATTGCACTGTGTTATTGTCTGTTCCGTCCGCAGGGCTTCGTTAATAAATTGTTACATCTAGCTGAGTCAAGCCTACTTCCCTTATTCAGCCTGCAAGCACACGCACATGTTAAATCGTCGACCGCGGTAATTCAAACAGGTTCCGACAATCACTAATAAAACCGCCAAACTACACGGATGGATTCTTGACTATAAATGGAGGAGAAAAGATCCTATGAATGTGCGTCTGGAAATGCATCGTTGCCACTGTAGATGACACTGACCATGTGCCATGTGTCCCTTGTGTTTTGCAAGCTGTGTGATTGTTACAGCGTACTGTAAGCAACATAATGGTCCAGTGTTCATGTCGGGAACAAGACGAAATGTTGTTCGTATACAGCCAAGCAGATGGAAACGGTCAAGAGGCATCACAGCTATATCAAACCAAGTACCCTCACAGACAACGATCACACCACACAACATTTCAAGCCGTTTTGGGAGTTTTTGTGTGATTATGGGTCCTTTTAGACAAATGAATGTGCGTGCAGTGAGGCGGTTGACTGTGCGTACACCAGATTAGGAAGACCGGGTTCCACAGGATATTGAGACGAACCCTAGTACAATCTCAGGCAAGTGGCCTGCGAACATGGTGTAAGCCAAAGTACGATTATGTGTATCCTGCATGACAACTGCTGCTATCCTTATCATCCGTACAAAGTTCAAGAATTATCAGCGGCAGATTTCCTTCTATGGGAAGGATTTTGTCGATCGTTTTTGCACCAGACCATCACAATTGCGGGAGTTCTATCTGCAAAATCGTCATCTCTGGGCTACATATAATCCTTGGGGAATGGTTGAGGCATCTCATCAGCAGCAGTTCCGCATTAATGTGCAAGTAGGGATTCTTGGTGACCACATACTAAGACCAGTTACTATTCCATGCCTCCGTGGAGGAATGTACCTGGATTTCCTGCAGAATACTCTGCTTCAGCTGCTTTAGAATTTGCCTATGTCAGGACGACAGGTTATGTGGTCTCTGCATAAGGAAACACCACCCCACTTCCGTATTACAGTTCGCCAACACCTCAACAACACCTTCCCTGGAGTTTGGATAGGTTGCAGTTTGGCCTGTTAAATCGCTGGACTTAAACCCTCTGGATTTTCACCTCTGGGAGTGTCAGTGAAGCGTTGTGTATACTGAACTTGTTCCTGACGTGGAGACACTTTAACAAGATGTTCACAACATCTGTGACACTATTTGGAGAGAGACTGGAACGTGCGAAAGAGTACAGCACTCCATGATGCGACACATGAACACATGCACTGCACCCCATGGAGACCAGTTTGAACATCTGTCGTGTGGATGCGATGCAGATCCATACTGTGTTCCAGGACGATTTATTGTCGTTGCATGCATATCGTTCATTTCCAGACACTTTTTCATAGGATCTTTTTTCCTCCACTTCTAGGTAGGAATCCGACCCTGTAGTTGGTCAGTTTTATTATGTTCACTCTGTATAAAGCGCATCGTATCAATATGACGTTTACGGTTATACATTTGTTGCACATACGTATGAAAAGTAACTCGTCCTCCTTTCACATACTTCTCTTTACATCTGTAGTAAAGACAACACTGCACCATAGTTGTTACTAAAAATCAAACTTGCAGAAGGTGAATATGTGCAGCATTTAAGTTTCGCTATTACCACAATTTTTAAACTATAGAGCGTTTAAAATTAGTTGTGACTTTTGACGTTTGGCTGACTGGAAAGGGACGAGATGCCGTTGCCCAGGTAACACCAATGGCGAGCTGGCTTTCCCTACCACATCGCCAGCGGTTCGGCTGGTAAAGCGGTCCTGTTGCCATACCATGAGTAAACACACTACTGGCCATTAAAATTGCTACACCAAGAAGAAATGCAGATGATAAACGGATATTCATTGGACAAATATATTATACTAGAAATGACATGTGACTACATTTTCACGCAATTTGGGCGCATTGACCCTGAGAAATCAGTACCCAGAACAACCACCTCTGGCTGTAATAGCGGCCTTGATACGCCTGGGCATTGAGTCAAACAGTGCTTGGATGGCGTGTACAGGTACAGCTACCCATGCAGCTTCAACACGATACCACAGCTCATCAAGAGTAGTGACTGGAGTATTGTGACGAGCCAGTTGCTCGGCCACCATTGACCAGACGTTTTCAATTGGAGAGAGATCTGGACAATGTGCTGGCCAGGGCAGCAGTCGAACATTTTCTGTATCCAGAAAGGCCCGTACAGGACCTGCAACATGCGTTCGTGCATTATCCTGCTGAAATGTAGGGTTTCGCAGAGATCGAATGAAGGGTAGATCCATGGGTCATAACACATCTGAAATGTAACGTCCACTGTTCAAAGTGCCGTCAATGCGAACAAGAGGTGACCGAGACGTGTAACCAATGGCACCCCTTACCATCACGCCTGGTGATACACCAGTATGGCGATGACGAATACACGCTTCCTATATGCGTTCACCGCGATGTCGCCAAACACGGATGCGACTATCATGATAATGATGATGCTGTAAACAGAACTTGGATTCATCCGAAAAAATGACGTTTTGCCATTCGTGCACCCAGGTTCGTCGTTGAGTACACCATCGCAGGCGCTCCTGTCTGTGATGCAGCGTCAAGGGTAACCGCAGCCATGATCTCTGAGCTGACAGTCCATGCTGCCGCAAACGTCGTCGAACTGTTCGTTCAGATGGTTGTTGTCTTGCAAACGTCCCTATCTGTTGACTCAGGGATCGAGACGTGGCTGCACGATCCGTTACAGCCATGCAGATAAGATGCCTGTCATCTCGACTGCTAGTGATACGAGGCCGTTGGGATCCAGCACGGCGTTCCGTATTACCCTCCTGACCCCACCGATTCCATATTCTGCTAACAGTCATTGGATCTTGCCCAACGCGAGCAGCGATGTCGCGATACGATAAACCGCAATCGCGATAGGCTACAATCCGACCTTTATGAAAGTCGGAAACGTGATGGTACGCATTTCTCCTCCTGACTCGAGGCATCACAACAACGTTTCACCAGGCAACGCCGGTGACCTGCTGTTTGTGTATGAGAAATCGGTTGGAAACTTTCCTCACGTCAGCAGGTTGTAGGTTGTAGCTCTGAAAAGCTAATCATTTGCATATCACAGCATCTTCTTCCTGTCGGTTAAATTTCGCGTCTGTAGCACAACATCTTCGTGGTGTAGCAATTTTAATGGCTAGTAGTGTAGTACCGCGTGGTGACACACATTAGATGCGTTCTCGTTCTAAAGTCGTATTTTCTCGCGTTTAAATGTTCTGTAGCCATCAGATATTGTAAACAAGTGTTCTGTGTTGGCGGTGCATTAATAACAACAGTGCAGCACATTTTGAATAAGAGATTTGCAATAAAAGCGCTGTTGAAGAACACGTTCACAGGCTGAGAATATAACGCTCTACTGCGAAACATTCCTCGGAATTCGACAACAGTAATGCACAAAATGCCAAACCACTCTGTTGTGATGCATAAAGCTCCAATACTGCAGTGGAGGAAAACTGATATTTTGCTCTGGGTTCAAAGAAATGTTCCAAGAGATAAAGTTTAACCTAGTGTGTATAAGGCGAAGTTAATGAAACCTATACGTGTTGTACAAGCCGAAACTCCACGCTACCAGGTCGACGAACTGGCTAACGGTAAAGGGCATAGTTTAATCAGGTTTCCTCCGTATCATGCTCATTTAAATCCGACTGAGAGTATATGAGCCTAGGTGAAAAGTAATGTGGCAACAAACAGGCTGCTAGTGATACGAGGCCGTTGGGATCCAGCACGGCGTTCCGTATTACCCTCCTGACCCCACCGATTCCATATTCTGAGGTTCACTGAGGTTGAAATGCTAATAAAAGAATCCACTGGAAATGTTACTCGACAGGACAGGTCTTGAGTTGTCAGCCATACCAGGAAGGTAGTTGAGGAGGCATTTATGAAGGACTGTGACGAGTTCTGAGAATTACGTAATTCTCTTGTTATGTTAAAATCTGCTTATTTTATCAGAACACAGCAGATTTTAGATATATTCATCTCATTAACTTCGAAATGCAGTTGCAACTGCGACAGAATCGTGAAATAGTGTGTTATTAAACTAATAACCGAGTGCAAGTTAGGTAAATAGTTTACGAAACAACTCATTCTCAGTATAAAAATAAACATGTAAGTTCATCACTTTATTGTTACAAATCCCACAGCTGTTCTCGTTTCACCAGCTATCGATGGCCCTCAATAATTACATTATTCGGCTGAAAAAATCTGCAGTCTCTTGAATATTGCAGTAGATATGGAAGGCAAAACACTCTCGTCTTTGCGTTTGCCAAAATCTTGTTTCGATATCTCAAAACATTTGCAAGATACGAAGAATTTATTAATACTTCATTGTAGCTTTTTCACTGAAGCACGAGCGCTTTACATACATTCCATTTTCTCGAGATTGGAAACAAACAGCTGTATCCTTGCAAGTTAAAGAATAAATCAGTGTATTACCTACATTTACTCCACAGCAACATCTAACCTAACACGCACCAAACACAAATTCATAGCGCCCCTGTTTTTCACTGCAAACTAAGAATTTCTTGCATTAGTTTACTTATTATCGAAACATTGCAATGACAATGACCAATAACGGAATGATAGGCGGTTCATAACGAAGCTGACGAATTAAACCATAAAATGTGCGAGAATGAGAGTTTATTACAGATTAGTTTCTTTAAAATCGTCTCAGAAAGATCGCAGATGGGCTGGCTTGCCGTTCACGCAGTTAAGATACCCTGCCAGGTTCCACGCCGAATAGGACTGGTATTATACTGCCGTCACCGGCTAACGCGCCCAGCACACGCTGACAGCTACGCTTCCCTCCACTCGCTCCGTACGGTCTGTCAAAAGTCGCAACGTATTTTAAACGCACTAGAGTCCAGTTTGATGCTGCGAACATGCGCCGTAGACTATGCTCTCTCCATAGATATATATGCTCTTTGGTTTGTAGTTTAGAGGCAGAACAGAGTTTCAGTTTATATTGCAGTTTCAGTTTATATTGCATGTATAAAATGTAGCAGACGATTCACTGATCACCAAGGGGTTGCCGGGCACTGGTTTTTCAGGACTGATCCGTTTTTTCATCTAATTTTAGTACTCCCTTTTTTTTCTTTCCCCAGAGTCCCTAATAATCCTTTTCACATAATCGTGTTCATGCAAGTACTTTCTTGAATTTCAGATGAACGGTAAGCTGTGGGGAACTATAATGTGGTTGTTTTCTTACAAATATGTATAACAAATGTTCTTGGTGGTTACAAATATTAGTTGGTAACACAATCAGTCACTTCTTGAGAATAAATGAGCATTAGCTAATGTCAGACAACAGTCTGTGCCCTTAGAGCAGGCGTTTTGTCCTTATTCTGCTTTAGATATATCGCTGCAATTTGGTAGGCTTTGTGACTACAATGTATTGTTTCCAATTGTTGACATCTGTAGTGGTGGAAGGTTTTATTTAATCGTAATCCTTACTGCATGTAAGTAACACATATGAATACAACTGTTCCTATAACACATTTTCGGAAAACATTGTTACGTCTGCATGTCATTTCTACCGCAGAAGGTGATCAGTCGTGTGGGGTACAAGTTGGGAGCAGTGCACGAGAGAGAGAGAGAGAGAGAAACTCCTTCTCATTCTCATCGCCTCGCAGCAATAATCACTATCCCCTCCATGTCATGGGCAGGGCTACGCACACAGACTCCAGCAACCACAAATCATTGCTGCGTAGCCTATTTAGATTTATATAGCTTTATTGTCTGTATTACCAGTTTCTGTTCACGTGTAGACCCAGCGAGACGTATTTCCGATTCACTGATTTTCTTGCGAGACCATCTGGTAAATACACATTTTCGTATTTTCACTAACAGTATTAAACAAGGCAGTTTACACTGAAAAGCCAAATCATTATGACCACCTGCTTAATAACTTGTTTGTCCATCTTTGGAACGCAATACATCGCTGGTTGTCTGTAGGTTTGTGGCGGAATGTGGCATTAAATTTCTACACGCAATTCACGCAGAAAACGAGCCGCTGATTTGCGTAGCAATGATGGCGCCCGATAGAGACCCAGCTGGGTTCCATAGAATTTACATCAGACGAATTTTGTGCCCGAGACATCAATGTGAGTTCACTATAATGCCCATCAACCCATTGTAGTATGGCTCTGGCTCCGTGACACTGATAATTATACTACTAAAAGATGGCACCGCTGTTGGGGAAGACATCAGGCATGGAGGGATGTGGGTGGTTCACAGCTGTCAGCGTGTCTTCGGCTACTATCACAGGTCCCGTGCGAGTGGAGGGGAATGTCTCCCACAGCATAATACGCCTCCACCAGCCTGTATCCATGGCGCAGTGCACGTTTCGAGCCACCGTTCACCTGGATTATGGCGTTTGTGGAGACGACCATCGACCTACTGCAGCAAAATTGTGATTCACCCGAAGAGCCAACACGTTTCGATTGATCGACGGTCGAATCCCGATGGTCCCACGCCCATTGCAATCATAATTGATGATGTCGTTGGGTTAACATTTGAAGACATAGGGGTGGTCAACAATGTACGATGAATGGTGTGCTCCAAAACACTTGTGCATGCACCAGCATTGTGCTCTTTCGGCAGAGATGCCACAGATCACCATCTATCCCACGTTACAAAGCAGACAAGCCACTGAACCCCACGTTCTGTGAAGAATCATGGATGTCCAACCATTTAGCGCCTAATCGTAGTTTCACTGTCCTCCTACCGCTTCCTGAAGATGCACACCACAGTAGCATATGAGCATTCGACCATCTTCGCTGTTTTCCTAATACTCGTTCACAGGATCTGCATAATAGTAATCTGCCCTTTGTCAAAATCGCTTATCTCAATGAATTTCCCCTTTGTAGCACACATCTTCGCTATGGTGATCCACCGTCCATGTCTGCTCCACTTACACATTTTTGATACCACGTCATGTGCCTGCAACGCCACCAGGCGTCCAGCGCCTCGGTGGGCAATGGTCATAATGTTTTGGCTGGTCAGTATCTGTACTAGTGTAGTAAAATGGCGGTTTTAATTAGTTTTAGAATGGGTGAACACGGAATTGAAAATTCGCACAAGACGCCCCAAGAGAAAAAATTGAAATCTAAACACACTGAAGTGTATCTAAAGATTTTGGAAAATATGTTTTCTTGGGTTAAATCGGAACCGAACGAATATTGGGCATTTTATGTTTTATGCAGAAAGGATTTTAGCATTCCTCACGGCAGGTAAACCCACTTGCGCCAACTCGAAGCACGTAAGGGACATGCATCAAAATAGAAATGTAGAGTTGAATCAAGGAAACTGCAGAATTATTCCGTAAGTAAAAAGTATACAATGGAACATCAAAACATCGCGTCAAGTGAATCGGTCTTAGTGTAGAAACGCAGCATATTTTCGACGGTTCTGCAATGGCTTCAAAGATTTCTTATCGATGAACAAAAGTGAAAATGTTGGTGAAGAATGTTCTGGCTCCCAAAAGTGTGAATGACTTCTTAGACAGTTTAAGAGGCTCATAAAGACCTCGAATTTTATTTTTCATTGGCAATAGACGCATCACAGAAGGGCAACAGAAAGACGTTTGCTATTTGCATTCGCTATTTTGATCCAAAGGAGTGCAAAACAAATTTTTGAGTTTCATTCAAAATGCTGATGAAACCTTTTCAGGAGTGACTGATTTGCTACTGCGAATTTTAGATATCCACAAGTTGAGTGTAAATAAAGTTTCTTCATACAGCGGCGAATTGCACTGATCATATACTCACCAATGCAATTATGAAAGCGACTACTAAATTAGATATCGATGTGGAAAACATAGTTTTAAAAATTGAAATCTTTTTACCAGTTCGTGGAACTGAAATGGACAGAGATACTTAGACATGTACTCACAATATGGCTTTCTTTGACTATAGCTGTAAACAGGATTCTTTAGAACTGTCATACCATCAAAAGCAATTTCCAAAATTTTTGGGGTCAGTTTTTCTGAAGAAAAACCCTGAGCATGACATCATGCCAGAAATACACCTCCATTTTGCGAGCAATGTTGAAAATCTTTTGGATACAACTACTCTAACACAACATTAGAAGGTTAAGATCTAATTGTCTTTGAAACAATAAACCAAATACATAATCTAACTGATAAGCTTAAACAGAGAGAAAAGGATGCTATTTATGGCTGAAAGGCAAAACAACTATTGGATGTCTTATCTTCTTACTTACAAAAAAATTGTTTCAGCAGATTTCAAGGGCTTTTACTGTATTTACTTCAGTATGTGGAAGAAACATACATTACCGCCAATAATCAATATGCATGATGAGCTTGGTTTTCCTTGGAAAATGATAATGAATATATAGACTCTGAAACTACAATGGAAATTCTGAACCTGAGAGATTACGTTTATATCGATAGCTTGTATGAATAATTCTCTGAATTCAAGGCTAACTTACTTGAAAGTGTGAACATGGGTGATAGTGACGTTTCGAAGTAATTACGTTTCTTTTCCGCTGAACCAGAACATGAAGTTCCAAATCTTTATAAGATAATGGAATTCTTGTTCAGTACACCAGGATCTAATGCTTTGTGGAAAAGTTGTTCTTATTAATCAATAACAAATAGAATGAGATAAAAAACAAGTGTAGTACAGAACTGATCGAGGCAGAGGTCCAAATTATGGTGAATTTTAACCAAACACGTAAAGAGTGTTTTGAATATCTAAAACAGGATCTTACATTATTGAAATTGCGAAAACATCAACAAAATATTACTAAAAGTTAGATGAATGTGTATAAATGCTTATCGCATTTGTAAATAAAACGTTTAGTAGGTACACATTTTAAAAAAAAAAGAAATCCTGAAAATTTGAAAATGCTCTACAAACTCCTCTGGGTTACCGTCTTTTAAGGATTATTAACGTTCCTCAGAAATCGTTACGTACAGATAACTGTTGCGCTTGTTTCAAGCAATGAAGTAATATAAACTAACTTGCTTGGATTCAAATTCATGAGATTGGTTGTGCACGGCTTTACCTAATCTACATCTACATCCATACTCCGCAAGCCACCTGACAGTGTGTGGCGGAGGGTACTTTGAGTACCTCTATCGGTTCTCCCTTCCATTCCAGTCTCGTATTGTTCGTGGAAAGAAAGATTGTCGGTTTGCCTTTATGTGGGCTCTAATCTCTCTGATTTTATCCTCATGGTCTCTTCGCGAGATATACGTAGGAGGGAGCAATATACTGCTTGACTCCTCGGTGAAGATATGTTCTCGAAACTTTAACAAAAGCCCGTACCGAGCTACTGAGCGTCTCTCCTGCAAAGTCTTCCACTGGAGTTTATCTATCATCTCCGTAACACTTTCGCAATTACTAAATGATCCTGTAACGAAGTGCGCTGCTCTCCATTGGGTCTTCTATATCTCTTCTATCAACCCTATCTGGTACAGATCCCACACTGCTGAGCAATATTGAAGCAGTGGGCGAACAATTGTACTGTAACCTACTTCCTTTGTTTTCGGATTGCATTTCCTTACGATTCTTCCAATGAATCTCAGTCTGGCATCTGCTTTACCAACGATCAACTTTATACGATCATTTCATTTTAAATCACTCCTAATGCGTACTCCCAGATAATTTATGGAATTAACTGCTTCCAGTTGCTGACCTGCTACATTGTAGCTAAATGATAAAGTATCTTTCTCTCTATGTATACGCAGCACATCACACTTGTCTACATTGAGATTCAATTGCCATTCCCTGCACCATGCGTCAATTCGTTGCAGATCCTCCTGCATTTCAGTACAATTTTCCATTGTTAAAAACTCTCGATATACCACAGCATCATCCGCAAAAAGCCTCAGTGAACTTCTGATGTTATCCACAAGGTCATTTATGTATATTGTGAATAGCAACGGTCCTACGAAACTCCACTGCGGCACACCTGAAATCACTCTTACTTTGGAAGACTTCTCTCCATTGAGAATGACATGCTGCGTTCTGTTACCTAGGTATTCTCCAATCCAATCACACAATTGGTCTGATAGTCCATACGCTCTTACTTTGTTCATTAAACGACTGTGGGGAACTGTATCGAATGCCATGCGGAAGTCAAGAAACACAGCATCTACCTGGGAACCCGTGTGTATGGCCCTCTGAGTCTCATGGACGAATAGCGCCAGCTGGGTTTCACACGATCGTCTTTTTTGAAACCCATGCCGATTCCTACAGAGTAGAGTTCTAGTCTCCAGAAAAGTCATTATACTCGAACATAATACGTGTTCCAAAATTCTAAAACTGATCGACGTTAGAGATATAGGTCTATAGTTCTGCACATCTGTTCGATGTCCCTTCTTACAAACGAGGATGACCTGTGCACTTTTCCAATCCTTTGGAATGCTAAGGTCTTCTAGAGACCTACGGTACACCGCTGCAAGAAGGGGGGGGGGGGGGGCAAGTTCCTTCACGTACTCTGTGTAAAATCGAACTGGTATCCCATCAGGTCCAGCGGCCTTTCCTCTTTTGAGCGATTTTGTTTCTTTATCCCTCTGTCGTCTATTTCGATATCTACTATTTTGTCATCTGTGTGACAATCTAGAGAGGGAACTACAGTGCAGTCTTTCTCTGTGAAACAGCTTTGGAAAAAGACATTTAGTATTTCGGCCTTTAATCTGTCATCCTCTGTTTCAGTACCATTTTGGTCACAGAGTGTCTGGATATTTTGTTTTGATCCACCTACCGCTTTGACATAAGACCAAAATTTCTTAGGATTTTCTGCCAAGTCAGTACATAGTACTTTACTTTCGAATTCATTGAAAGCCTCTTGCATAGCCCTCCTCAGAGTACATTTTGCTTCGCATAATTTTTGTTTGTCTGTAAGGCTTTGGCTATGTTTGCTATGAAGTTCCCTTTGCTTCCGCAGCAGTTTTCTAACTCGGTTGTTGTACCACAGGGGCTATTTTCCGTCTGTTACGATCTTGCTTGACACATACTCATCTAATGCATATTGTACGAGGTGCATTCAAGTTCTAAGGCCTCCGATTTTTTTTCTCCGGACTGTAAAGAGATAGAAACATGGGCCGCGTTCATTGTCAATACGTCCCAGAGGTGGCACCACCATACGGGAGATGGAATTTTACCGCCAGCAGCGAGAATGAGAACTGTTTTAAATACTTAAAATGGCGACGTTTTCCTTACTAGAAGAGCGTGTAATCATTGGTTTTCTGAATTTGCGTGGTGTGATACCAACTGAAATTCACCGACAGTTGAAGGAGACATGTGGTGATGGAGTTATGGATGTGTCGAAAGTGCATTTGTGGGTGCGACAGTTTAATGAAGGCAGAACATTGAGTGACAACAAACGGAAACAACCTTGGGCTTGCACAAGCCGGTCTGACGACATGATCGAGAAAGTGGAGAGAATTGTTTTAGGGGATCGCCGAATGACTGTTGAACAGATCACCTCCAGAGTTGGCATTTCTGTGGGTTCTGTGCACACAATCCTGCATGACGACCTGAAAATGCCAAAAGTGTCATCCAGGTGGGTGCCACGAATGCTGACGGACGACCACATGGCTGCCTGTGTGGCATGTTGCCAAGCAATGTTGACGTGCAACGACAGCATAAATGGGACTTTCTTTTCGTCGGTTGTGACAGTGGATGAGACGTGGATGCCATTTTTCAATCCAGAAACAAAGGCGCCAGTCAGCTCAATGGAAGCACACAGATTCACCGCCAACAAAAAAATTTCGGGTAACCGCCAGTGCTGAAAAAATGATGGTGTCCATGTTCTGGGACAGCGAGGGCGTAATCTTTACCCATTGCGTTCCAAAGGGTACTACGGTAGCAGGTGCATCCTACGAAAATGTTTTGAAGAACAAATTCCTTCCTGCACTGCAACAAAAACGTCCGGGAAGGGCTGCGCGTGTGCTGTTTCACCAAGACAATGCACCCGCACATCGAGCTAACGTTACGCAACAGTTTCTTCGTGATAACAACTTTGAAGTGATTCCTCATGATCCCTACTCACCTGACCCGGCTCCTAGTGACTTTTGGCTTTTTCCAACAATGAAAGACACTCTCACCAGCCGTGCTGCTATTGCCTCAGCGATTTTCCAGTGATCAAAACAGACCTCTAAAGAAGCCTTCGCCGCTGCCATGGAATCATGGCATCAGTGTTGTGAAAAATGTGTACGTCTGCAGGGCGATTACGTCGAGAAGTAAGGCCAGTTTCATCGATTTCGGGTGAGTAGTTAATTAGGAAAAAATCGGAGGCCTTAGAACTTGAATGCACCTCGTACGATGGTTTTGAACTTTGTCCACTGATCCTCAACACTATCTGTACTTGAGACAAGTACTCTGAAATCTGCTTTTTGTCACTTTTGCTAAACAGAAAAATCTTCCTACCTTTTTTAATATTTCTATTTACAGCTGAAATCATCGATGCAGTAACCGCTTTATGATATCTGATTCCCTGTTCTGCGTTAACTGTTTCAAATAATTTGGGTCTGTTTGCCACCAGAAGGTCTAATATGTTATCGCCACGAGTCGGTTCTCTGTTTAACTGCTCAAGGTAGTTTTCAGATAATGCACTTAAAAAGATTTCACTGGATTCTTTGTCCCTGCCACCCGTTATAAATATTTGAGTCTCCCAGTCAATATCCGGCAAATTAAAATCTCCACCCAGAACTATAACTTGGTCGGGAAATCTACTCGAAATATTTTCCAAATTTTCCTTCAGGTGCTCTGCCACAACAGCTGCTGAACCAGGGGTCCTATAGAGACATCCAATTACCATGTTTGAGCCTGCTTTAAACGTGACCTTCACCCAAATTATTTCACATTTCGGATCTCCATCAATTTCCTTCGATAATATTGCACTTTTTATCGCTATAAACATGCCTCCCCCTTCACAGTCCAGCCTGTCTCTGCGGTATACAATCCAATCTGAGTTTAGAATTTCATTACTGTTTAGATCTGGTTTCAGCCAACTTTCTGTCCCTAGTACTATGTGGGCATTGTGACCATTGATTAATGACAGTGCCCGCATCTCGTGGTCGTGCGGTAGCGTTCTCGCTTCCCACGCCCGGGTTCCCGGGTTCGATTCCCGGCGGGGTCAGGGATTTTCTCTGCCTCGTGATGGCTGGGTGTTGTGTGCTGTCCTTAGGTTAGTTAGTTTTAAGTAGTTCTAAGTTCTAGGGGACTTATGATCACAGCAGTTGAGTCCCATAGTGCTCAGAGCCATTAATGACAGCAGCTCTGGGACCTTTCTGTAGACACTCCTGCAGTTTACTATTACCACATTAACATTGTTATTCTCTGTTGCGTTTTGCCTACTACTATCTTGTCGCGTCTCAGGAGGCGTCTTGTCAGGCCTATGGAGAGAATTCTCTAACCTAAGAAACCCACATGTGCACTCCACACGTACTCCGCTACCCTTGTAGCCGCTTCCTGCGCATAGTGCACGCCTGACCTATTCAGGGGGACCCTACATTTCTCCACCCGATAGCAGAGGTCGAGACATTTGCACCAGAGATCCCCACAAAATCGACTGAGACTCTGGTTTAAGCCTTCCACTTGGCTCCAAACAAGAGGATCGCGATCGGTTCTGGGAACGATTCTACAAACAGTTAGCTCAGATTCCACCCTGCGAGCGAGGCTTTCCGCCTTCACCAACTCCGCCAACCGCCTGTATGAACTGAGGATGACATCTGAACCCAGACGACAGGAGTCATTGGTGCCGAACCAGTTAATTCCACAAATCATCTGGGAGTACGCATTAGGAGTGCTTTAAAATGGAATGATCATATAAAGTTGATCGTCGGTAAAGCAGATGCCAGACTGAGATTCATTGGAAGAATCCTAAGGAAATGCAATCTGAAAACAAAGGAAGTAGGTTACAGTATGCTTGTTTGCCCACTGCTTGAATACCACTCAGCAGTGTGGGATCCGTACCAGATAGGGTTGATAGAAGAGATAGAGAAGATCCAATGGAGAGCAGCGCACTTCGTTACAGGATCACTTAGTAATTGTGAAAGCGTTACGGAGATGATAGATAAACTCCAGTGGAAGACTCTGCAGGAGAGACACTCAGTAGCTCGGTACGGGATTTTGTTAAAGTTTCGAGAACACACCTTCACCGAAGAGTCAAGCAGTATATTGCTCCCTCCTACATATATCTCGCGAAGAGACCATGAGGATAAAATCAGAGAGATTAGATCCCACACAGAAGCATATCGACAATCCTTCTTTCCACGAACAATACGAGACTGGAATAGAAGGGAGAACCGATAGAGGTACTCAAGGTACCCTCCGCCACACACCGTCAGGTGGCTTGCCGAGTATGGATGTAGATGTAGACATGAACAACAATTTGCAGTCGGGTGCACCCAGTGCTCTCTATCGCCGCCGGCAGGGCCTCCTCCACATCTCGGATGAGACTCCCCGGCAAGCAGAGAGAGTGAACACTGGCATTCTTTCCCGACCTTTCTGCTATCTCCCTAAGGGGCTCCGTCACCCGCCTAACGTTGGAGCTCCCAATCACTAATAAACCCCTCCCCCCGTGTGTCTGCTCAGACCTTGCTAAAGGAGGGGCCACATGTCCACTTACAGGTTGAGCGGGCGACGCCACACGGCACTACATTGACCCTCCGCCTCGTGCGCCCCGAACGCCGATGAACACGCCACTCCCCTTCGGGAGAAGGTGGCCCAACCGCGCCCGGTACTCGCGAAGATGTCTCGGACCGTGGGCGAAGCATGTAACACCTGGGGTTACCACGCGACGCACCAGTCTCCCCACTGCTGCTACACTCCGAGGCAGCAGCCTGAAAACGGCCGACCGCGGCCATCAACACGTTCAGCTGTTCGCGGACAGTGGCCAGCTCCTCCTGCGTCCTTACACAGCAATCACACATCCTATCCATCCTAAGAAATCAATTTACTGTAGA
This sequence comes from Schistocerca cancellata, assembly GCF_023864275.1. Taxonomy (NCBI): domain Eukaryota; kingdom Metazoa; phylum Arthropoda; class Insecta; order Orthoptera; family Acrididae; genus Schistocerca; species Schistocerca cancellata. Next base: position 802,114,563 of record NC_064626.1, on the reverse strand, counting down.
GGGTTCATCAACTTTTAGCTAGACCGCTAATTCACTAAAGGCGGCTGATAGCTGACTAAACTGTGGTTACTAGACACTTCTTGTTGAAAACAATGAAAATATGCCCTACTTGTCTCTGGACTGTATTCAAAACAACACTAGCACTACTGGCACTACAGCTGACTAAAGAGACTCTCTCTGAGAGAGACTGTATTCAAAACAGACACGAAATCTATGGATCACAATTGCGAGTACTCGAAAATTAAAGCTTCCTGAAAGCAAAAATACCCGGAAGAAGAAGTGACAAGTAAGAAAAATACAGTTAATACTTAAATTAACGTAGCTCGCTGCACAGCAGTTGTGAAGCAGACGACACTTTGTCCTATCTATGGCTACCTCCATCATCATGGTCCTTGCTTCTATGGACGATGTAGGTATCTCGAAATTGGCGTCCTCGAAAACCGTGTTATCGATATCGGTCAAGTAAACTAGTATTTGTTTTGACTTTCTTGAAGAATGGGTTAAACTGCTGTGTTGCGTTGTGACTTGTGAGTTGCATGTTCGGGCCATGTTCCATGATCGAATAATCAAGAGGATACCTGGCAAATTGCCTCCTGTATCTGGAAAAGAAAAACAAGGACATTTGGATGATTTGTCGACGATTCCATATTCGCAATTATTGGACCTTATTGCCAGACAGGAGAAACTTGTATCCAATAAGTAAGATCTTATTTCGCCGTTCATCATTCGTATAATTCGCAGAATGTTGGTTCAAAATGTGACAATACACTCTGTGAGCAGGAAATAAGCCCCTCTGACTAATTGACAAGAACTAGGCAATAAATCACACTTGTATTGAGTGGTATGTTATATCCTAACAATCAGACTTTTGCATGGAAATGCGGGGCACTGAATTCACAACTTGTAGTTGGCAAGAGAAAGAAAGTTCTTTTAATTCTCTTGATTATCAAGTCTCCATAGCATTCGTGGTGAACCCGAATTCCACCGATAAACCTTCCCAAGTTATTCAGATATAAGTCCAAAGTATGTTCGTTTGAAGGACCTGTGGCTGGTTAGAAGGTCATGCGTTTTGTTTGATTTCATACCACATTTACCTTTGTGTTTGTATTGCTCTGAAAATATGTGCGTAACAGTGCAAATGTCGGCAGTGTGTCTTGTTTTGTTCACTTCACTCACGATAGCTGACAGCTGCACGCACTTTACTCTTTGTCCTTAAGTTTATAATCGGAACTGCTCAGTTCTGTGACTTTTTTTTTTTTTCTTCGGCATTGTTAGTTGTACGTCAACAGTGATACACATCAATTTAATTAGGTTGACTGACGAAAAGCCGGCCGATATGGCCGTTGTTATGGGTTCGCTAATGCAATGGAAGTGTTGTACAGCAGTGGTATGCTGAGTTGTTCGCGCAACGACTGCAGCTAAATAATATTGTACATGTTTCGTTTTAAGAAGTCACCAGAAACAGTTTGTCCCATATTCCAAAATATATAGAAAATATGCCTGAACAACTTCTCTCTCAGATCTTGTTGACAACCATTTTTAGTGGCATGCAGCTTTATTGTATTACAGACAGTATTTCTTACGTGAAAACAAATAAGGCACAATAAAGGTAGGCCTAACAAATATTTCCGATAGTTTGTTTTTTATGGTGCAGGTAAAAATTTTAGTTAGAATAACAACTTTCTAATAACGATAGAATTTGTGTAAATTGATTACCAATGTAATATGGATTGTGCAAGCTGTTCTGCTTGGTCAGCTACGTGTACTATTCACAACTTTACACTCAGTACTTGATCAGCAACAGCAGCTGACATGACAGTAGGTCGCTCTTCCTCACTTTCTGTTGCAGTTGATACAAAGCCTCTTCCAGTTTTCAGAGTGATTGTCTCTCTGGTTCTATATTCCTTGTATTCATTAAGTGCCTGTTCCTTATGAATTAAACTATCTCAGAGCATTTTCATATATGTCATTAATATTTTTGGAATATCTTTGCAGTACATGTTTAGTATGTTTGTTTTGCCATGAACTTAATGGTTAAGACTCCAGCCTGATAACACGAGTGCTTTATGACAAGTTTTAATATCAGTTTGCCCTTATACTTACTAAATCTGCTACCTATTTTTACTGATTTTCTATATTTGTGATTAGTTAACAACATGATATTGTGCTGATAGACCAATGGTGTCATTAACATGGTGGAGATATGAGCCTTGAGAAACAACAAGTGGTTGATGTCACTAATAACACAAAAACATTTGGAAAAATAAAATCTTGTAAATTTAAGATCACAGTGTGAAAAACAGGCTTTCTATCAGAAATGTTACTATGGACCATGCAGTCTATATTTAAAAAAAGTCTGGGACAACTAGGGACCTGAAATATTTGCTTTTGTGATAAATGCAAATACAGGTGCAAATTCTGCCTGAAATTCCAAAAACACAAAATTGTTAAATAAATGCTATTTCAAAATGATTCGTACCCAGATGAAATATTTTATCAGAAATGGTTGGCAATAGTTTTATTTTCTGCTTATAGAACATGTAAGTAATTTTCGGTTGCTGGTATTGTACATCATCTGGTGAAGCCCAGTTTTGGAAAGGTAATGTTTTTGCAACGCGAAAAGAGCACAAACCCAGCAACATATCAGCAGACTTTATGTTCTGGTGCGACACCAGTACAGGCAGTTGAATGGTCTGTATAAAATACACTCCACATAATGTGTATAAGATACACGCCACATAATGCAATGTAGGACTCAGCTGTGGTACTTAGCATCTTGAAACAAAGCAGTGTGTACATTTGTTCTAGCTAAATCTCAAAAGCTGATGTAGTGATAGGAAAAAGAAGACTTATGAATGTATTTCAGCCACACTGAAAGTCTTCCCCCTAAAGTGCCAATAGTGCTAATATCAAGTCGTCTTCTGTGCGAAGCACTTGGTCAATTCTATTTGTAGCTCTGCCAAATATAGGTCACACAGCTATGAATGGCCGCAAAACATTCTGTACATTTTGGATATGGTAGTTATTGAATTGGTTGAAAAAATAAAAATAATGTCAAACACCTGAAATTGAAGAAGCGCTCTGTTCACCAGTAGGAAAATGCTGCTGCTTCTCATCAGAAACATACATTTGTTGAAATTTAATTAGTTTCAGAAGAAGAAAACAAGCATAGACCACTTTGGAAAATTGTTGAAGTTTTTGCAGAAGTCAACATTCCATTCAAAAATCTCATCAATCACCACTTTTCTTGACAGTAAATTTCAAAGCATAAAGGCTTCATCTGCAGGCACATAGTATAACAACCTTTTAATTTCGTGCATCTAATCATTTACAAACAAAAATAATTTGGAAGTGAATTTTAGCAAAAGTAAATGCTACATTTTCATGTCTCCAGTCGAATGACGCATTCATTGACTTCGCTAACAAACAACCAGACTGTCATCTTCCAACCTAACCTAGGCCTACACTGCAGATAAATGTGACCCTACTAACTTTATTTAACATCAGTAGCTTTTTGTTATGGTATATTCATTGTCACGTCACAACCAAGTTATCACATTCCAGCCTAACCTGGACCGAGGGATACACTACTGTTAATTGTGTCCACACACACACACACACAAGAAATGAATTACATTATAAAGAAAACAATGATGGACTGACACATCTGTGACTAAAACAAGTAAACAAAAACAACCCAGATATCTACAGGGTAGCACAGATAAAGGTAGCTCATGTATGTATGAAGGAACTGCAGTGAATTTACAGAAATGAGAAGCTGAAATGGACGTACTATTTATTTACAGTGAAAAGTACATTTATAGAGGATGTCGAAAGTGGCCGCCTGCAACGTTAGTGCACGTCTTAGCATATTCAGATACACTCTGCATAAAGTTCAGCTGATTTTGCCTTTCAGTTCCTGTATTGTGTTCGGATTGGTGTCATAGGCCTTTCTCTTTAAGTTTTCTCACAGGAAAAAAATCATGTGGTGTTAGATCCGGCTAATGTGGTGACCATAAATACTAGCTGACAGTTAGTCCCTCAGTAAAGACATGGACTCGTTCCAGGGAGATTTCAGAGGCATGACATTTTGCCCCATCTTGCTTGAAGAATCAGTATTGTCTTTAATATTCCATGGTTGCCACAGGTTCTGGAAATAAGGGAATTTCAAACACATCAGGGAAAATTGAGAAAAGAAAAAGAAAACTGGAAAAATATCATTTTTGTCTCAGTAGATGAAATGGGTTGTTTACTGAGATGTCATGCATCATCGTTGGCTGGGTGCAGCTGAATTCATGCACTGCTTCCCTACTCTCATTCCTACTGCTTCTCCCCTTCCTACCACTCCCCTCAGCTTGCAGTCAGTTGTGTGCATGAGTTGTGTCTGTGTGATTGTGTGTGTGTGCTCTCATTTTCTGACAAGAGCTATGGCTGAAAATTTAGTTGTGAGTGAGATAGTCTTTCTATGCGCCTGTCTGTGGCTTGGCAATCGTCTTTATGTTAAGTTGCTGCCTGTCCTCATTATTATTGATTCTCAGAGTATTTGAACAAATTAACTGTTGCATGAATTGATCACCGTCATTTCGTTTCATCAACATGCTGTCTGTGGTTCATGAATAGCTGGCCACTTGGGTGGATTTCCATGACACGCCAAAAACCGAAGGCCATTTCTACACGTGTCTGTAATGCATCGAGCCTACTGATCTGAAGCCGTTCAGTTCCAACTAATGTGCAGGGCCTGCTTGTCGGATCTAGTCTCACCGATCTGCTCTCAGGCTGTGTCTGTCTGTGTGTGGCGTAATGTAGCGGATTGTCGTGGTTTTTTATTCATGGACCCATGACTGTGGTGCTCCTCAACAGGCCAGAGACCATGGGCGATGGAGTTAAGGAATTGTGACTGTCTCACCACAAGCACATTGTACAGTGTAGTGTTTTATAAAAATTTTATTTGTTCTAGTACATTTTGGCACTTGAAAAGTAGTTTAAATATATAAAGTAGGGATGATAAGAAGAAGAAAATTGTGTCAGTCACTGGCGGTATGTACACTCTGTACTCGTATATTTCTTAAAAGAAAAGTAGCACAATACCTGTAAAATAATAGATATAATATAGTGGGAAATAGCTGACTATAATGAACATAGTAGAACCAACATTTTACTGGTGGTCACATACAGCAGTGGTTTACACGATTCTTCCCCACCTTACACACTTCTCACAAGAGGCCTACTTTTTTCTGAGATTGTTTCTGAAATCAGTGAAGTTATTTTAAATCTGTCTTGTGACTCCAAGGAAATGTGTATTTTTGTCACCAAATTAGTTCTATTTTATTGAAATAAGAAAACATCATTGGTCTTAATGAAACACACATACCATTTGGCTTGCTTTCTCCTTCTAAAAACTGTTCATTACAAAAGATTGTATGTTATTACTTAATATTTTGCTCACATCAGGAAACGCCTTCTCCTTGCTGGTTTCTTTTATATATTTCCTTGTTTGCACTGTTGTTTTTTGTATCATAGCTGCAAAGACAGATCGTCAACTTATGTGTTATTTTATCCTTGAGATCTCAAAATTTGTCAGGGAAAAATGCTAAAACTTGTCTGGAAATCAGGTAATTTCACTTGGGGAAACTGTGGCAACCCTGCGTTCATTGAGTTGAGCGCAAAATGTATCAAAAATTTCCATGAATTTATCTGTCTTGATGTTAGTGAAAAAAAAATCAGTCAAATTATGTATGTTCTTGTTACACCACAACAAATGCTGTTTTTTTTTTTTTCATCATGGTGTCATTGCTGATACACAGTGTTAGGGTTCTCCAGTGCCCAGTACTTCGTGTTCTGTGAATTCACATAACCGTATAGATGAAACTGTGCTTCATCACTCATGATGAAATGGATAGTGCCTAACAAACCACCATTGATGTTATTTGAAAACCACGTGCAGTAGTCTACACGTTTCTGTAGTAACACTGTTCACGTTACGTCGCACTTCACTTAGCGTAGACCGGGACTGTGTCCTAGGCATGCCCGATGTTGACTGACTGCGTACGGCCTGTCCTGCCGGAGTTGTTGTTGTTGTTCTTGTTGTTACGCCGGCAGAGGTCGCGTCCGAATTCTCGCGTGCCCTCTGGTGGACGGGACTCTACTGGCGGCGACTACCGTTCGTGACGCGCCGTGCCAATGTGCGCCTCCCGCGATCTTTCTGGTGGCTACTACACTCCTCCTCCTTCGGGGGGTGAAGCCACTGTGATCCACTGCGTCGGAAGGTGGAGCGTCGGGCAGGAGCGATGACCTCCACATCCATTGGATGGCCGGAGTCGAGGGGATCTGCCAACCCTCGAGCTGGAACCTTCGAATACGGCTGGAAGTGACCCACACAAAGAGGCCCCCGTCGTCCCACAACCGGAGCCCGGGACAGCACAGGCGACAAGCTGTCGAAGTCTGGATCCTGTTCCACCTCAGGAGGGGCAAGACCTAGTGGCGGGGACGAAGGGGAAGGGACGACCACAGGGGAACTAGCCCCCTGCGAAACCGGGCCGGCTAGGGGGGCCGGCTCTCGCTGGGGCATCTCGAATGATGGCGATGCCGGTGCTGGAGCCACTGGAGGTTGCCAAGGCCGAGAACCATCGCAGTGTGGCAGAGTCACAGCGGGGAGAGGAGGTAACGTCCCTTGTGAAACCAATACAGGTGCCGGCAATGGGGAAGCCGGTGTCCGAGAGGTCGGAGGGTGGGTGCCCGAACGTGGACGGAGCTGATTTTGGTGACGACGTACCACCCGGTCCCCCGCCTGCAAGGTATAGAGCCGGCGGCCATGGCGGTGCAGGACCACCGCCGGTATCCAATGTGGATTGCGACCAAACCCACGGGCCCAGACTGACATACCCAGTGGAAAGCCAGGTACTCCGTTTTGTGAAGACTGGCGAGGACCAGGCTGGAGGAGGTGCAGCAGAGTCCTAGGTTGACGCCCATGGAGGAGCTCTGCGGGGCTGCGGTCTCCCATTGGTGCGGTCCGGTATGCCGTCAAGAAAAACTTCAATGCTTCCTCTGCAGGAAATTCGTGCACATACTTTTTCATCTGTGTCTTAAAGGTGCGCACCATGCGCTCAGCTTCCCCATTCGATTGTGGATGGAAGGGGGGAGAGCAAACGTGCCGAATACCGAAGCGCCTACAAAAATCCTGGAAGGTCTGCGAAAGAAACTGCGGTCCATTGTCCGAGACCAGGGTGATTGGCAGACCTTCCACAGAAAAGATTTTTGCTAGTGCCTGGATTGCAACTTCGGAAGTGGTTGAGGAGCAGCGAACCACATATGGGAATCGGGAATAAGCATCAATGACAATGAGCCAAAAGCCATCGAGAAACGGGCCCGCAAAATCGATGTGAACACGTTCCCATGCCTGGGTTGCCGGCGGCCATGAAGAGAACGCTGCCCTGGGAGATGCCTGTTGGCTCACACACTGGGAACAGGCGGCCACCAAGTGCTCAATTTCTCTGTCAATACCGGGCCAGTACACATGTCTGCGAGCCAAGGTTTTAGTACGGGAAACACCCCAGTGCCCCGCATGTAATAACTTGAGGACCTCCCTTCGTAAACTTGCAGGAACAACCACGCGAGGAGCTGTATCATCGGTAGCCAGAAGGAGAACTCCTTCCAAGACCGAGAGACGGTCTCGTAGAAGAAAATAATTACGAAGAGGTTCCGAGGCCCGGCCCGGAGGGCGGGACGACCACCCCTGCTGAATGAGGCGAACTACTTGCCGGAGAACCGGGTCAGCCGCCGTTTCCCTGGCGACTCGAGAACTAGTGATCGGGAAGCCATCAACCGCGTGGCGGGACGCCACATCCAAATGAAAACACATAATTTCCTCTCGATCAAATGTAGGGTCCGGGCCCACCGGAAGATGGGAAAGAGCGTCAGCGTTGGCATGCTGGCCTGTAGGGCGAAAACGAATGTCATAATGGTACTTAGAGAGGAACAAGGCCCAGCGCTGGAGTCTGTGGGCTGCCCTATCCGGAATCTGAGAGGCGGGTCCAAATAACGATATTAACGGCTTATGGTCAGTGATTAACTGAAACTTCGTGCCATACACGAAAGGGTGAAACTTGGTAACAGCGTAGACAATGGCCAAAGCCTCTTTTTCCACCTGGGAGTAATGGGCCTGCGCGGGACTAAGCGTTTTCGACGCAAACGCCAGTGGTTGCTCGGAACCATCTGCGTTGCGATGGGCCAGGACTGCCCCCACCCCATACTGTGAAGCATCCGTAGCCAGGACTAACGGCTTATGGGGATCAAAAGTAGCCAAACAAGGGGCTGACGTGAGGAGGCCCTTCAACGAGGTGAACGCTCGCTCGCATGCCGGCGACCAATCAAAAGGAACACCCTTGTGCAGAAGGCAGTACAGGGGGTGGGCTATAGTGGAAGCCCTGGGAATGAACCGGTGGTAATAGGCTATCTTGCCTAAAAAAGCTTGTAACCCCTTCAGCGATGTGGGCCGAGGAAGGTTGACGATACCTTGGACCAAACTTCCCAGTGGCTGGATGCCATGCCGAGAGATGGTGTAGCCCACATACTCAATGGACGGTTGGAAGAAGGTTGACTTCTGCAGGTTGCAACGCAAGCCCACAGACCTGAATTTGAGAAAGAGGGTGCGAAGGTTGTGCAAGTGGTCCGTCGTGCTGCGGCCCGTGACAATTATGTCATCCAGGTAATTAATACAATGAGGGATTGTCGACGTGACATGCTCAAGATAACGCTAGAATATCGCCGGGGCACTGGATATTCCAAAAGCCAACCGCTGGTATTGGTAAAGGCCAAACGGGGTGTTGACGACTGCCAGCCGTTTGGAGTCCTCATCAAGTGGTATCTGATGATAAGCCTCTGACAGATCGATTTTCGAAAAATAGTGGCCTCCCGCCACGGCGGAGAACAATTCATCAGCACGAGGCAAAGGATAGGTGTCCACCACCAATTGGGAATTAATGGTGGCCTTAAAATCGCCACAAAGACGTAATCTTCCAGAGGGCTTCTTGACAATAACGAGGGGCGAAGCCCACTCACTGGAAGAAATGGGAAGAACGACCCCTAGGGCTGTCAGCCGGTCTAGCTCTTCCTTTACCTGAGGGTGGAGAGCCAAGGGGATCTGCCTCGCGCGTAGAAAACGCGGGCGAGCCGACGCCTTCAACGTTAAGTGAGCTTCAAAATCTGAAACACGCCCCAGGCCCTCCTCAAAAATGTCTGGAAAGTCTGAGATCAAAGATTCTAATGAGTGATAGGGAACGTCTTCGGAGACCAACTGTATGGTGTCAGCGATAGAAAAACCGAAAGCTTGAAAGGCATCCAGGCCAAAAAGGTTAGCGGAGCTCGCATCACTGACAACAATAAAAGTAATAGGCCGAGTGACTGATTTGTAAGTCACGTCGGTAGTGAATTGACCCAGTAGGGGAATGAACTGTTTACCATAACCGCGGAGACGCCGGTAAACTGGCGCCAACGGGGGCGATCCAAGGTCGGAATACGTTTGTGCATTCAACAACGAAACTGCCGCGCCCGTATCTACTTGCAGTTGTAACCGGCGCGACCGAACTGACACCTCGATAAAGAGTTTGCGTGCCGATGCGTCGGGAGCCTGGCCCGACGAAACTTCCTGAATGTCAACGTCCATGTCCTCTGTACTTGCTTCCTTCGATTCCTTTGAGGCTGAGCGGCAAACTTTAGCAATGTGACCGTTTTTATGACATTTGCGACAAACGGCCCAACGCTGGGGGCACTTTGACCGATCGTGATGTACATAGCACGACGCACAGGACGGCAACAGGGACCGGCGGCCGGAATTCTGTTTACGCGCCGCGCGGGAGCGGCCGTAACGGCCGGATTGTACCGCTCGCATGTCGTCCACCCCGGACACAGTGGACGCGGCCGCGCCGCCCTGAACCTCCGCGACGTCGCACCACGCTTCCAGCTGTTGACCTGCTGCGTGAGAGACTTCATACGATTGAGCAATGGACAGGACTTCTTCGAGGGAAGGGTCTTCTAACTGCAGGGCCCGTTGCCGGACCTCCCTATCAGGGGCCGAACGAACAATGACGTCGCGTACCATAACATGGGCATACGACTCCCGCGACTGCTCCGTGACAAAATGACACTTGCGACTAAGACCGTGCAGGGTTGCGGCCCACGCCCGGTAAGACTGATGGGGCTGTTTCTTGCATTGATAGAACTCGACCCTAGCCGCCACAACATGCGTGCGGCGGCGACAATATGAAGACAGCAATGAACACAATGCGTCAAACGACAAGGACGAGGGTTCCTGCAACGGCGCTAGCTGCCGCAAAACTTGATACAGCGAGGGAGATATCCAAGACAAGAAGAGAGCACGACATACCTCCGCATCGGCAACATGAAACGCCTGGAAATGCTGCCGAAGGCGATGTTCATATGCGTCCCAATCCTCTGCCGTCTCGTCATACGGGGGAAAGGGAGGAGGGAACTGCGCCGGAGCAGACGGCGCGGAGAGCAACGCCGGAAGCACTTGTTTCATGGTGGCCATGAGCTCCGTCTGCTGCGCAACCAAAACCCGCACCAAATCCTCCATGCCGTGGAGAAACTGCGAAACCGGAACAACGACGCAACACGCGAAAGAACGACCCTACTCGTCGCCAATTGTGTAGTAACACTGTTCACGTTACGTCGCACTTCACTTAGCGTAGACCGGGACTGTGTCCTAGGCATGCCCGATGTTGACTGACTGCGTACGGCCTGTCCTGCCGGAGTTGTTGTTGTTGTTCTTGTTGTTACGCCGGCAGAGGTCGCGTCCGAATTCTCGCGTGCCCTCTGGTGGACGGGACTCTACTGGCGGCGACTACCGTTCGTGACGCGCCGTGCCAATGTGCGCCTCCCGCGATCTTTCTGGTGGCTACTACAGTTTCTGACAGTCATCCTCCCGTAACTGCTGCACAACTATCAGACGATATGGCTACAAGGTAAGACTTTTCAGTATCTGCTGGCATCTCCTCCTACTTACGTGTGCCTTTTGGGCCAGTGTACGTGTAGACTTCTATGGGCTCTAAATAATTCTTCGGGAGATGTCTGCAACAATTTCTGCTGTGCGAACTGAAGGGATTCTTTGTCAGTTTACTTTTTGCACAATCTATAGATGTGCCAATTTTTATATAGATTCTGTTTGCTCTCATTCCCGGTAGTCTTCTATAAAGCTACTCGACCCCAAAAATTTTGCGAGTTTGCTTAATTGAACCTGTTTTCACATAGTTTCTACAATTTCAGTTCTTTCTTCTATTGAGGAAGTCATTTTGCAGACTGCAAAGAGAGAGATCTAATTTCACTGATGAAATAAACTGACATGCTGACAGAAGAATGCTAACAATTGATTATTGCATAAATATGTCCATTGTTGTAGCTGTTTATTCTATTTCATAAGTAGAAATATTGCATCTGCATTCAAAGGGGAGGCGGGCTACTTTTAACTGTGCCACCTAATATATAGCATATGGTGACACCATTCAAGGAATATACCTGTGGCTCATGCTGTCATTAGACTGCTTTATTGCTGTGTGATACTTTGTCTAATGCGCTGAGAAATACACCCAAATAGCTCACAATCTGGTTGCTACATTTTCAAATAGCTAGCCATGACCCATTTGATGACTTCGCCAATGCATAACCAGACTGTCATTGCTTTATATGTGATGCTCACCTACAATCATCTTGTAGACATCTGTTTAAGAAGTTGGGCATGCTGACTACTGCTTCATAGTACAGTTTTTCCCTTGTGAAGTTTGTTGCAAATATTCCACTATAGTTCAACAGGAACAACGGTGTATATAATTAAAATACCAGAAAGAAAAATGACACACATTAATTTCATATTAAGGTTAGCAGGAAAGGGGTGCACAATGTTGCAACAAAAAATTTTTATCATTTTCCCAGTGACATAAAATGTCTCATGGACGGCAAAGTAAAATTTGAAAACAAACTGAAGAAGTTTTCTCCTTAACAGCTGTGCCATTGAAGAATTTCTATTACTTTAACGTGTATAAGGTAGTAATAGGAATTACGAAATCACTTCTGTATATTTCTTTTCTTTTTTGTAAAAAAGAAAAAGAAATGCTTTGAAAATTTCAGAATGTTCCAGATGTAAAATTAATGTACGATGTAAATGTAAAATTACTCGTTCCTCATCATTACGATCTATCAAGCAAAATAATCCATGGAACATGTAAGTAACCAACTAACCAGGTATTGCGTCGAGGTGGGCTTTGTTGGTGGAGACAACTTTCCTTTGTATAGTAATGTGTAATTTTGCCTGATATTTAATTTTATATATTCACCAGTTCTCCACTTTAAATAACTTCATGCTTTGTTCTTAATAACATTATCAGCAAAAGCAGCCACATCGTCCATGTTTATATAGACAATTAAGGATACTAAGGGATGGTATATGGAAAAAATGAGTTCTTCTCATACTACAATGAGGCACAGAGTTTTGAATACAGGCACTAGCAGATGACCATGTAACAGGAGAGCTCCTGTAGTAATTAAGAAAGCTGACATTTAAATATGTTTCAGGAGCTTTAGTCATCTGAACTGTGCAGATAGTGTATGTCCCCAAGATTATTTGGAGGCAGGGGATAAGTCAATAAAGCTCTTTAAGGGGTTATGCCATACTGGCTGAAGTTAAATTCTGGTATAACAAACCTGAGGCTTATGAGCTGAGATCTGGCCAATGTCACCAGTCATCAAATAATGTAAATTCCAAGCTGGCATCAGTGACTTAATGTGCAGCATTACAGTGGAATATTTTGTGTTCCAGGGAATAGAACATTAGCCTACTTGCTAATCAGGACTCTGAGACAAACCTTTATAATCATATAAAAAACCACTCTCTCAAGATTTACTGTGCTCTGACAAAGAGGATGACTGCTGATGTGGAGCTGCGGTTAATGGGAGATCAGTTCATATCAAATGAAAATGGGTCAAATAGAAATAATTTAACTAGTGGTGGGGAGAATTTGGAGCCTGAGAAGATGCACCAACAATCTGTGCAGTCACATAGCTGTGTGCTGTGCACAGATGAGGTCGTCGATACAGTGTGGCTTGGATGTCAGAGTGAGTGCAGTTTGGGAGGTGGTGAAAAAACAAACTGGAAAGAAGAGAAAGAGTGGACAGTGAGTAGAGAAATGTTTCAGAGATAGTAACAAAGGAAAACACCACAGGGTTGTGCGATGGAAGAAAAGGAGCTAGGCAAAATCAAACAGTGGAACATCAGCAGTTATGAAAAGGACCAATTGGTACTCACTATAAAGACAACAAATTGAGCTGCAGACAGGCATAACTGAAAAACTGTTACACACAAAGTTTTCAGCCAAAGCCGCCTTTGGAAAAAAAAAAAAGAAGGAAAACACATCCACACAAGCAGGCACATTTCATGCACAAATGATCACTGTCTCCAGCCACTCTAGCCAGACTGCAACCATTGTGTTGAACAAAATCAACACTCTTGAGTGGCACAGGGAAGTGGGAGGGATACCATAGTATGGGTGAGATAGAGAAGAGCACTGTCTGGTGGAGCATGCAAAGACTAGAAGGCATCAGGACCAGGTTGCGCCCAGAGGCTATGGGGAGAGGGGAAAGACTGGTGAGTGTGTTGGCAGAGAGCAAGCACAATAAGGGTGAGGGTGTGTGTGAATTAGCCGGAGGTTATAGGACAGACTGTGTGGAAACTGTTGTGTGAAGGGTGTGGGGACGAGGTTGAGGCTGGGATAATTTTGCAGTGAGTGTGTTGCAGGGATAACTCCAATGTGCACAATTCGGAAAAGCTGGTATTGGAGGGGTGGATCCAGGTGGCTCAGGCTGCGAAGCAATTATTAAAATCAAACACATTATGTTCAGATGCATGTAGTGCCACAGGATGATCCACTTTCCTCCTGGCTACAGTTTGGCTATGGCCATTCATCTTGCTGGAAAGCTGGTTGGTAGTCATACTATTATAAAAAGCTGTGCAGTGATTGTAGTAGAGCTGATGTGCCTGCTTTCATAGGTGGCTTGGCCTCTGACTGGGTAGAATAAACCTTTGACAAGACTGGAATAGGAAGTGCTGGATGGGGAGATTGGGTAGATCTTGCACCAGTATCTTCCAAACTGCTATAATCCCTGTGGCAAGGGGCTGGTATTGGGAATGACATGAGGGTGGACTATGATGTTGTGGAGGTGTGGGTGACAGAACACCACTTCAGGAGGAGTGGGACAGAACACCACTTCAGGAGGAGTGGGACGGATCTTGGGTAGGACGTCTCTCATTTCAGGCCATGATGGCGGATAATGGAAAGCCCTGAAGATGGATGTGTTTCAGTTGGCCCTGTCCATGATGGTATTGAATGACAAAGGGAGTGCTGCTTTGTAACTGCTGTGCTGCTTCGGGGTGGTGGGAGGATTGGGTGTGTAAAGGGTTATGGTACAGGAAATCTACTGGGCAGACAACACTGCCTTATGATCACCCAATGGTTACTGGGCAGACAGTGCTGCCTTATGATCACCCAATGGTTGTTCACAAGTGTATTTGCAAAATTCAGAACCAAAAGACCCAAAATTGCATCCTGTAGTCATGCATGTGAACAAAAATTTGGCTACCGTAGAGTCATCTGATAGCTGTCAGAATCTATACAGCAAAATAGTCTTGTTTTCCAAGCAGTAGACGTAAAATTACAACCTGTAGTGTGGTATGTAATCATTATTTTGAACAGGTTTTTGACTACCCTACGATTGAATCGTGGCTGTCAAAATTTGTACTGCGAATTTGGGATGTTTCACAAGTGTGTTTTCAAAGTTTGAAACCAAAACATCCAATATGGCGACCTGTAGCGAGGTATCCAGTCATAATCATGAACAGCCATTCAACTACCTTATGATTGTCCAATTGTGTTCAAAATCTGTACTGCATGTTTCAGGTTTTTCACAAGTCTATCTTCAAAATCTTAAGTGGAAAAACCAAAAAATGCATCTTATGGTGTTTCCATCATGCTCGTGACTGTTATGTATGCAATCACTGATTGGGGAACTGTGAAGCTCGGGTTGGTTTACTGAACTGAGTCGTAATCTGCGCAGATGCAAAAGAGAGTACGAAGCTGAATATTGTATCAGTTTCTTTTTGTCCAAACGTGGTTTAACTTGATTTGAACTCAGTTTATGCAAATTTTTCATCTTGGTTTGTCATAAACCTGAGTTCGCCCACCATAGAGCCACAGTGTAACATCAGTCTTGCCTGTGCACAACACGTGGCTACATGGTGGTGCGGATTGTTGGTGCCTCTCCTCATGGCCCAAATTCTTCCCAATGATAATGAAATTATTTTTATTGGTTCCATTTCTTCCCTCATATCTGCGTATTTTCACTTATTTTTCTTACCTACCTGTGCCACACAAACTTGTGAATTTCAACCTAACCAATCACCCCTCTCTCTTACGTGAGCCCAACACACAAATGTCTCCATACCTCATCCATTCTCACCCTTTTTCACAAGTTTTTGTATATTTTTTACGTATTTGTTCCTGCGTATTTTTACATATTTGTGAGTATTTTTGTGCGTCTGTATTTTCGCACATCCTTTTCTGTTATGCAGCTCCCCTCATAGCCACCTAATGCCTTCATTTTCCTGTTTCCCAACACCATACCTGCCACAATGGACTCTTGCTTGATCTTTCTGCTGCATTTCAAAAAAAGTATCCCTTTCCCTGGCTAAAACCCAGTCCTATATCATACTCCTTAAATGCTGCCTAAACCATGGGATCTCCCGCCCCCCTCCCCAACAGCCTAATCACCTTTGCAGATTCTACCAGCCCATGTCCCTCATAAGCCTGATACTGCAAAAACACATATCCATGGCCATAGCCAAACTGTAGCCAGGAGGGAAGTGGATCATCCTGTAGCACTACATGCATCTGAACATAATGTGTTTGATTTTAATAATTGCTTCGCAGCCTGAGCCACTTGGATCCACCTCTCCAATACCAGCTTTTCTGAATTGTGCACATGGGAGTTATCCCTGCAACACACTCTCTGCTCCCAAAATTATCCCAGCCTCAACCTTGTCCCCACACCCTCCACACAACAGTTTTCACCCAGTCTGTCCTATAACCTTATGCCAATTCACACCCCCCTCACCCTTATTGTGCTTGTTCTCAGCCAACACACCCACCAGTCTTTCCCCCTTTCCCCTCTCCCCGTAGCCTCTGGGCACAACCTGGTCCTGATGCCTTCTAGTCTTTGCATGCTCCACCAGATGGTGCTCTTATCTCCCCCACCCATACTTTGGCATCCCAGAACCACCTGTGCTGTCCCCCCATGATATTGCTGCTGTGCATTCTCTACTATATACATCATATCTCTGTAATTGAATCCCTTGCTCTCCAGCACCTGGAAGAGCATTCCAGATACCATATCCATAAGCTATAAAACCTGCTGATAGCCTTCTGCCACCTTAGAGCAGCACTATCCAACCACTATCCTACACACATTGTTCCCCCTCATGAAACCCTCATAGCACCCAGACCCTGACTACCTGACCTTTTCAACTTTCCACATCTCTCAAATCTCCCTTCCAACACTCCACCAAACCCAGAGCCAAAACAATCCCAGAATACTGTTGGTAATGTTTCTACCAAACTCCTCAGCCGCACAAAAGTTTCAGTCCTATTCAAAAGCATCATCTGCAGCCCTACACCCAGATTTAACCCTGTTGCACTTGTCAAAGGCCTACTCTCCGACTGCTGATCTTTGCAATAGAAACACTTCGTTGCCACCAATCCCTCCAACCAAAGTTAACCTAATCCCAACACTGAACCCTGCCTATCCCAGTTGATACCAGCATCCAACTGTGATAACCTCTCCCTCCCACCTAACCACCCCGTCCATTTTTCAGGTTTTCCTTACCTCCAGCTTGGCCTCCCATCCTTGCCCAAGTCCCTTCCTAAGAACACCAACCTTTCAGCACAACAAAGGACAGCCATATACAGTCTCAAAATAGATCCTCACCTAATCATCATACCTGCAGGGAAAGGTTCCACCTCTGTTGTTATGGCTCACAAAGACTACCTGGCAGAAAGTCTTTGCCAATTGTCTGACTACTCCATCTATAAACTCTGTCAGAGTGATGCCATCGCAGAAGTCCAACACAACCTCCAATCCATGCTCATAGCCATAGCCCCTTCTGAGAACCTCTTCCCTGAATCCACTTCCCTCTTCCCAATGACACCCTGCACACCCACCTTCTACATGCTCCTCAAAACAAAATCCACAAACCCAATGATCCTGAATACCCTATTGTAGCTGGTTATTGTGCCCTCAGCCTTCATTGACCAACACCTTCAACCTATTTCCAGAACCATTCTCTCATGTCAGAGATATCAACCTCTTCCTTCACTGACTTTCCACCACCACCATTCCCCCCTGTGGGTCTGGGGATTAGAATAGGCCCGAGGTATTCCTGCCTGTCGTAAGAGGCGACTAAAAGGAGTCCATCCCCCTCACGGGGGTAGTTAGCGCCTGCATCCGGAGACGGACGGTTCCACGACCTATAATTGTGGTCTTTTTGGTTTTTCACTTCTCGTTTCTTCCTTCCTTTGGTTGGTTCCTTTCTTTGTTCTTCTCCACCTCACTGTCTTCCTTACTCTTTCCCTTGACTTCTTCTCCTTGCCTTCTCATTGCCTTCTTCTCCTTGCCTTCTCATTGCCTTCTTCTCCTTGCCTTCTCATTGCCTTCTTCTCCTTGCCTTCTCTGGTCTCCGCATCGGCGTTTGAGACAGTCTGTCCTCTTTCTCCCTCTCTCTCTCTCCTTTCTCCTCTTTTTCCTCTTCTTCCTTCCTCCCTGTGCGTGCCTGAAGGCCGACCCACGCTTTCGCACGCGTAGCCGGTGACGGGGTAACGCGTAATTCCCCGCCCTGGGTAGACATGTAAGGCACGCGCGTACCCCCTGGTAAAGGCCAGGCCTGGGGAGGGGTGATTGCCTGAGCTGATACCTTCTGACCATGCCGATTGGTCCCTCCGTCTGTTTCTCGGGAGGTGTGACCTGAGGTGTAAACATTCACCTAAGGCGGGAGTGCCCTCTGAGAGGGTCCCCACAAGGAAGGAGCGCGCCATCGGAGACGCTGGCAATCATGGGGGATTCCTCCGCAATGGATTCTACTCCATCGCTTTCGACTTCTGCCCAAAAACGGAAACGTGACCAGCCACCAGTGACAAAAGTACTACCGCCTGCCTCACAGTTCCTCGTCGTTTCTCGATCTGAGGACAGAAAGGATTTTTCCTCTGTCAACCCTTTCGTTATCCAGAAGGGCATAGATGCCATAGCCGGATCTGTCGAATCTTGTACCAGGTTGCGTAACGGTACCTTATTACTAGAAACTGAGAGCGCCTTTCAGGCACAAAAACTGCTTCGGGCACACTCCTGTACACGTTCCCTGTCCGGGTGGAGGCCCACCGAACTTTGAATTCGTCTCGTGGTGTAGTCTATACTAGCTCCCTCGACGGATTGACTGACGAGGAGATTCAATCTTTCCTCGCTGAGCAGGGCGTGACGGCTGTCCATAGGGTCATGAAAAAGGTCAACAATGACCTTGTACCGACCCGGACACTTTTCTTGACCTTCGATGGTGTTAAGCTGCCATCGCGCATCAAGGCGGGCTACGAGGTTATTTCTGTTCGCTCCTATGTCCCGACACCTACGCGCTGCTACCAGTGTCAGCGTTTCAATCACACTCGACAGTCTTGTTCCAATGTGGCTAAATGTGTCACTTGTGGCAGGGATGCCCATGAGGGTGACTGTCCACCTCCGTCTCCTCGTTGTGTGAACTGTCAGGGTGACCATGCCGCATCCTCCTGCGACTGTCCTGTCTATAAGGAAGAACGCTGTATCCAAGAAATTCGGGTCAAAGAGAAAGTGTCCACCTCGGCTGCTCGCAACTATTGGCTAGTAGGAAGCCCACGCTGCTCCCAGCGGGGAAATATAGTACTGTCCTCGCCTCTCCTCGGACCACCCGGGAGGTGGCAACCCAGACATGCGATCTGACCTTCAGCACCACGGTCGTCCGTTCGGCCAGTGCTAAGATCGCGCGGTCGATGTCTCCTCTTCCTCCCATCACCCCACAGACACCAGCCCTTTCATCAGCTTCTGCTAAGACGAAGACCCAGAAGTCCGATGCACGGGCCTTCAAGAAGGAACCATCCCGTGCAGACTTCCTACGTACCTCGACCTCCCAGCCTTCGACCGGTACTTCCACCAAACGTCCTTCCAAGAAGGCTCATAGGAAGCACAGTTCTCCTTCTCCGCCACGGCGCATTTCTTCTCCTGCGCCACCCAGCGGTTGCCGCCCCAGGCCGTCATCCGTTTCACCTGGCCGCACCGCTGGTAGCCGAACATCTGGCTGTTCACCGGCGGAGGAAGCTCCCCCTCCCGGCCATCCTCCCAAGATGGCCGATGAACCTATAGACCCAATGGACGATGACTGTCCGCCTACTGATAGCGGCGGCAGTGCTCGCTCGAAGCCAGGCCCTCAGCGGCCTTCGAGGTGACCCCTTCTCTCATCTTCCTTTTCTTACGATGGCACTTATTCACTGGAATATTCGCAGCATTCGCTCCAACCGAGAGGACTTGAAGTTGCTGCTCCGCTTGCACCGTCCGCTCGTCGTAGCCCTCCAGGAAACGAAGCTACACCCATGCGATCAAATTGCCTTGGCACACTACACCTCTGTGCGTTTTGACCTACCCCCTGTGGTAGGTATCCCAGCTCATGGAGGGGTTATGTTGCTGGTCCGGGATGATATTTACTACGATCCCATCACGTTGCACACCGGCCTGCAGGCAGTTGCCATCCGCATTACTCTCCCCACTTTTACATTTTCCATTTGTACCGTTTACACTCCATCGTCATCTGCCGTTACCAGGGCAGACATGATGCAACTTATTGCTCAGCTACCTGCACCATTTTTGTTAACTGGAGACTTCAATGCCCACCATCCCCTTTGGGGCTCTCTAGCATCCTGCCGGAGGGGCTCCCTGTTAGCAGAACTTTTCAACCAGCTCAATCTTGTCTGCCTCAATACTGGCGCCCCTACTTTTCTTTCGGACACATCTCACACCTATTCCCATTTAGACCTCTCTATATGTACTCCCCAACTTGCACGCCGGTTTGAGTGGTATGCCCTTTCTGATACATATTCGAGCGACCGCTTCCCGTGTGTTATCCATCTCCTGCAGCATACCCCCTCTCCGTGCTCCTCTAGTTGGACCATCTCAAAGGCAGACTGGGGGCTCTTCTCATCCAGGGCGACCTTTCAGGATCAAACCTTCACAAGCTGCGATCGTCAGGTTGCACACCTCACGGAAGTCATTCTCGCTGCTGCTGAATATTCCATCCCTCACCCTACTTCTTCTCCACGTCACGTACCGGTCCCCTGGTGGACCGCAGCATGTAGAGACGCTTTACGTGCTCGTCGACGTGCTTTACGCACCTTTAAACGCCACCGTACAGTGGCGAATTGTATCAATTATAAACGATTACGTGCTCAGTGTCGTCGTATTATTAAAGAAAGCAAGAAAGCCAGCTGGGCTGCTTTCACAAGCACCTTCAACAGTTTTACTCCTTCTTCTGTTGTCTGGGGTAGCCTGCGCCGGCTATCTGGCACTAAGGTCCACTCACCAGTTTCTGGCTTGACGGTCGCGAATGACGTCCTTGTGGCCCCTGAGGATGTCTCCAATGCCTTCGGCTGCTTTTTCGCAGAGGTTTCGAGCTCCGCTCATTACCACCCTGCCTTCCTCCCCCGCAAACAGACAGAGGAGGCTAGGCCACCTAACTTCCGCTCCTCGAATCGTGAAAGTTATAATGCCCCATTCACCATGTGGGAACTCGAAAACGCACTTGGCCGATCACTGTCCTCCGCTCCAGGGCCTGATTCTATTCATATTCAGTTGCTGAAGAACCTTTCTCCTGCGGGTAAAGGTTTTCTTCTTCGTACATACAATCGCATCTGGATTGAGGGACTTGTTCCCGCATGCTGGCGCGAGTCTATTGTTGTCCCGATTCCTAAGCCGGGGAAGGACAAGCACTTGCCTTCCAGTTATCGACCTATCTCGCTTACCAGCTGTGTCTGTAAAGTGATGGAGCGAATGGTTAACTCTCGATTGGTTTGGCTGCTCGAGTCTCGACGCCTACTTACCAATGTACAATGTGGATTTTGTAGGCGCCGCTCTGCTGTTGACCATCTGGTTACCTTGTCGACCTTCATTATGAATAACTTCTTGCGGAAGCGCCCGACCGCGGCTGTGTTCTTTGATTTGGAAAAGGCTTACGACACCTGTTGGAGGGCGGGCATTCTCCGCACCATGTATACATGGGGCCTTCGCGGTCGCCTCCCTCTTTTTATTCGTTCCTTTTTAATGGATCGACAGTTCAGGGTATGTGTGGGTTCTGTCCTGTCAGACACCTTTCGCCAGGAGAATGGGGTGCCACAGGGCTCAGTTTTGAGCGTCGCTCTCTTCGCCATCGCAATCAATCCAATAATGGATTGCCTCCCAGCTGATGTATCAGGCTCCCTTTTCGTGGATGATTTTACCATCTATTGCAGCGCGCAGTGTACACGTGTCCTGGAGCGCTGTCTTCAGCGTTCTCTTGACCGTCTTTACTCCTGGAGTGTCGCCAGTGGCTTCCGTTTTTCTGCCGAGAAGACGGTCTGTATTAACTTCTGGCGCTACAAAGAGTTTCTCCCTCCGTCCTTACGACTTGGTCCCGTTGCTCTCCCAAACGTGGAGACAACCAAATTTTTAGGCCTTACATTTGACAGGAAACTTAGCTGGTCTCCACATGTGTCATATTTGGCCGCCCGTTGTACCCGTTCTTTAAATGTCCTCCGTGTTCTCAGTGGTATGTCGTGGGGAGCGGATCGAACTGTCCTACTTCGTCTATATCGGTCGATCGTCCGCTCCAAGCTGGATTATGGGAGCTTCGTATACTCCTCTGCACGGCCATCCATCTTACGCCGCCTCAACTCCATACAACATCGGGGTTTACGACTTGCGATCGGAGCATTTTATACTAGTCCCGTAGAGAGTCTTCATGCTGACGCTGGCGAATTGCCACTCACCTACCGGCGTGATATACTGCTTTGTCGGTATGCCTGTCGGCTACTGTCAATGCCCGACCATCCGTCTTATCGTTCCTTTTTTGACGACTCTCTCGACCGTCAATATGGGTTGTATGTCTGCCCTGCTACCCCCTGGAGTTCGCTTTCGTCGCCTCCTTCAACACCTTAATTTTTCACTCCCTGCAACCTTTCGAGTGGGCGAGAGCCACACACCACCTTGGCTCCAGGCTCAGGTCCGCGTTCACCTTGACCTCAGCTCGCTCCCAAAAGAGGTTACCCCCGGTTCGGTCTACCACTCCCGTTTTGTGGAACTTCGTTCAAAGTTCATCAATATGACTTTCATTTATACAGATGGCTCTAAGACCAATGATGGGGTCGGGTGTTCTTTTATTGTCGGGGCACAAAGTTTCAAATACCGGCTCCATGGCCATTGTTCGGTCTTCACAGCTGAGCTCTTTGCCCTCTACCAGGCTGTTCTTTACATCTGCCGCCACCGACATTCTGCTTATGTCATCTGCTCCGATTCCCTGAGCGCCATCCAGAGCCTCAGTGATCCGTATCCGGTTCACCCTTTCGTGCACCGGATCCAACGCTCTCTTCGGCAGCTGGTGGACGTCGGTTCTCCGGTTAGCTTTATGTGGGTTCCTGGCCATGTCGGTATCCCTGGGAACGAAGCTGCAGATGCCGCGGCCAATGCTGCGGTCCTCCAGCCTCGGACAGCTTCTTGTTGTGTCCCTTCGTCAGATTTTAGCAGGGTCATTTGTCGGCGCATTTTATCGCTGTGGCATGCCGATTGGGCTGCCCTTACAGCCAACAAGCTTCGGGCCTTGAAACCTCTTCCCGTGGCTTGGACGTCCTCCTCACGCCCTTCTCGGCAGGAGGAGGTAGTTTTGGCCCGGTTAAGAATTGGACACTGCCGGTTCAGCCATCGCCATCTGCTGACGGCTGCGCCGGCGCCGTTCTGCCCATGTGGGCAATTGCTGACGGTCCGCCACATTTTAATGTCCTGTCCGGATTTTAACGCACTGCGTCTCGATCTTAACCTGCCATGTACTTTAGATGCCGTTTTAGCGGATGACAACCTCACTAAGGACATTTGATGATGCTGTTTTTTAATCCTATGCTTGTCAGTCTGTCTTTTATCGTGTTTTCCCTTTTAGTTGTTGTTTTAAACTTGTGCCTTGCGGTGCATTCTTAACGTCGTCAGGGCGCTAATGACCATTGAAGTTGTGCGCCCTAAAACCACCAAAAAAAAAAACACCATTACCACCACCACCACAATCACCATGACCACTACAAGTCATTGGTGACACCATTTCCCTCTACACCAACTCCCTCGTGCCCTTGCCTTGCCACTATTGAACATTGCCTGTCCCAATGTCCTTCAGACTCCAGACCGCTACCGCGTTCCTGATACACCGTACTAACTTTATCCTAATACACAACTGTTCTCTTTTGAAGGGAAGATATACAAACAAAATTGTAGCACAGCCGTGGGCACTCACATGCCACACTCGTATGCCAACCTATTTATGGGCCATCTAGAGGATGGCCTTCTAAAACCCCAAATCCCTCGTCTGGTTCAGGTCCATTGACAATATCTTCGTGTTATGGATTCAGGGCCAAGACACTGTATCCTCATTCATTTACCGTAATACCTCCTCTCCCATCCACGTCACCTGGTGCTCTTCAACCTGATTTGCCGCCTTCTTGGACATTGAACACCTCCTCCCTGATGGCTCCAACTGTACCTCAGTCCACATTAAACGCACCAACCACTCCTGCATTTTGACTGCTGCCATCCCTTCCACACCAAAAAAAATTCCTCCCATACAACCTGGCCACTTGGGGACAGTGTTTCTGCAGTGACAAGAACTCCCTTGCCCAGTATACTTGAAGGTCTCACAAAGCCCTTTGCAGACAGGCACTATCTCCCAGACCTAGTCCTCAAACAGATTTCCTGTGCCATATCTCCACACACCCCCAATCCTCCCACCACCCAAGAAAGAACAGCTACAAAGAAATACACCTTATGTCACCCAATACCTTCCTGGACTGGAACAACTGAATCACATCCTTTGTCTTGGGGTTTGATTTTCTGTCATTGTGACCTGAAATAAGAGACATTCTACCCTAGATCCTTCCCACCCCTCCTAAAATGGTGTTCTGCCACCCACCCAACCTCCCCAACACATTAGTCCATTCCCGTGCCATTCCAAATCCCAGCTCTTGCTGCAGGGATCATATCACTGTGGAAGACCCAGGTGCAAGACATACCCAATTCACTCATCCCCTTCCCATTCCAGTCCTGTCACAGGCCTATCCTACCCCATCAGAGCCCAGGCCACCTGTGAAAGTATCCATGTCATATACGAGCTCTGTTGCAATCATTGCACAGCTTTTTGTATTGGTATGACCATCAACCACAAGAATGAATGGCCACCGCAAAACTGTGAGCGAGCCAAGTGCACCATCCTGTGGCACAACATGCAGTGAAACATAATACACGATTTTAATAGCTTCTCCACTCCACCACCAGTTTTTCTGAACCACATAGATGGGAGTTATCCGCTCCCGAAATTATCCCATCCTCTACCTACGATAACCTATTGTCCTCACACCCTCTACCTAGCAGTTACCATCCCCTCTCTCCTACAACCTCCTTCCAGTTCATGCTCTCTCACCCGCATTGTGTTACCTCTCTGCCATCTCACATGCCAGTCTTATCCCCTCTCCTTTTCTGCTCCCCATTCCCCCTTGTAGTTTGTGCGCACCCTTCGAAACAACTCTCTTCTTTCCCCCCACCCAGACTGTGCTATCCCTCCCCCCTCCCCCTTCGTTTCCCCACTACCGATTGCTGCTTTAGTTCAGCACAACAGTTCCAGTCTGGCTAGAGTGGAGATAGGGGTCGTGTGTGTGTGCGTGTGTGTGTGTGTGTGTGTGTGTGTGTGTGTGTGTGTGTGTGTGTAGGGGGGGGGGGGTGCTTGTGCATGGTTTCCTTTCTTTCCAGAAGAAGACTTTGGCCAAAAGCTCAGTGAGGATCAGTCCTTTTGTTATGCCAGTTTGCAAATCAGTGTGTCATCTTTGCGGAGAGTAGTGATCTACCCTTTTCGTAATTGTTGAAATTCCAGTGTGGGTTTTCCATTGTTTAAATGCAGTTTTGATTTCCTGAGGTTCACCAACATATAGAATGTGAACTGTAAGGTCTTGAATGAATTGTGATAACATGGAGAATTGGGTTGCACTTACTGATCCACTTGTTACCGAAATGAGTGAAAAATCCAGAACAGCATACAATTGTATTATACAGAGGCAGGTCATTACAGAAGTTTTGTATTGGATAAAACAGAGGAAAGCACAATTGGAAGTTTTAATATGACCAAAAGATATTTTTATGTGACCATCTTTACTCACTCTTGTTAAGAACATGTTCCTTTCTCTAGACACAAACCCAGGTGAAAAAGGAGGAAGGCTATGTGGTCAATGGTGCAGGAAAAAATATTGGATGGGGTTGTGGGAGACTGAAAAAGGAGAATGGCTGTGCTAAGTCATTTAACTGTAAAATTTCAAATTATATCACAAGCAGTGATGTTGTGGTTTCTTTGTTTCAGGCCTTTCCTTAGCAAGTTACCCGATAAAGGCAAAAAAATACAAAAATTTTTAAGTGCTTTGAAAGAAGAGCAGGCAAACAGGAATGAAGTTGAAGAAGTTACCAGTGTTCTTGCTGACATGAAAATTGGAAGTGATGATGTGGAATGGTCAGGCAGTCCCAGTTTAAATGTTAATGGTCAAAAGAAAGTAAGCCAAGATGAAACAAGAAGGAAGAATATTTCATCTTCAGAAGACTCTGAATTTCAAAGGTATGACTTGAGTTTTACTAACAATTTTGTGATTGAAATGTGTATCATCTTTACAGAATCACTTTCAAGGTTTGTGGTAGAAAATTTAATGAAATTGTTATACTTTTTGGTAGAATGTTGTATGAAGTTGTCATTTGAGACTGAACACATTTTTCCTTAATTTGCCTCCAGAACTTTGTTAAACTATTTGTCATTCTTTAGTTTTTATGTGTTTTAAGAATAACAGGGAACGGTACACATACATGAATATGAAATACCAAGCTTGTGACTCATATGTCATTTCTTCAATGAAACAACTGATAAATAAAAGAATAAAACTGGGCAATGTATTGAAAGCTGCTGTAGATTAAACATGAAGGAATAAGCTACCTAATAAGGAGAGAATATAATGGTTTTATGACACAGTCAATGTGTGCAGTTTCATTTCATCTCCTTTGGGCGTTTCACTTTATTTTTTAATCAGGCATTGTAGCCCTGTAACTAAATTGTAACACTTTGAGATGCAAAGAGTGTAAGGCATTCCAAAGAAAGTAGTTTCCAGTATTATGAACCTCAATAGAAGCTTCAAAAACTTACCTCTTTGTGGAACTTGATATATTTAAATGTTGATAATCACACAGTTGATTTAATGTTTGGTGAGTGTACTCTTCATATCTATTTTTTCAGGTGGGAAAAAGAGTTATACTCAGTGGAATTGCTCTCAGTGGATGTTTATATAATATTATGAAAAGGATAGATTGCTACTCACCATATAGTGGAGATACTGAGTTGCAGATAGACATAATGTTATCATTATTTCATCCTTGATTTTCCCTTGTTGTATATATCTTTTTATTTTAATTTTGACATTTCTGTGAATCTTGTTCAAATTTTTCTGTGTACCTCTAGATTGTTTTCCAAGTTTGTACAGTAGTTGGCTCTCTCACATATGAGAGATGTTTCTGGATTGACTCTCAAAGTGACATTTCTTGAACTTCTTGTTTTTGTAGTATCCTTATGATATGTGATTTCTTTTTGATCCTTATAAATCAATTACATCTTCCAGCCAGGAAAAGCAAGAAAGAAATCTAACAGCCAACCAAGTTGCAAGAGAGTTTGGAGAAGTACCCTATGTAAAAAGTGTCATACACAAGGTGGAAAAGCCTGATACAGAAAAACAAGAACGTTTCAAACCAAACATGTCAAAGAAATCTGCAGATAAGGAAGAGAAGCCCCAGATACAAAAAACTAGACCCCATTGGGAAGTCACTGCAGCCACACCTCCACCCTCAGTTTATAATGATGTTAAGGTGTTAACCCTAGAGGAATCACTTGCACTTCAGAAAGAACAGTTATTGAGATTAAAGGTCAGTGTGACTTGCTTATTTACTAAATATTAAAAGTCATGTCTTGTAATAAAGTTTTATATAGAGGTAGAACAGTTTGTAGAGAATACAAATTGTAGAAATTATGTGGCTAATCTATTCAAAATTGGGACAGAACAGAGTTGTGTACCTACCATTGTCATGCCTCTTAATTTGGATCAACTGAACATACTGATACCGGATGTCAGCTTCGTCCTGTGAAATAATTCTGTTGTGGCATGTGACGTCTTACATTCATAAACACAGAAAGAACAAAACACATATAAACTTTTTTGTGTCTATATTTTTTCTGGAATGTAGGTTGTGGCATCAGACTGATCTGTAGTGTAACACGAAGTGTAGCTTGCACTGCAAGATGATAATTTGATTATTAATCTGCATAACCAATGTATGTGAATACGAAACCTTAGTTGTGACGTAGCTTGATTCCTAGGTTAGGCTGAAAGGTTACAGGTTGCTTGTGAGTTTGTGAAGAAGAATTGAAGGCTACAGTTAATCCACTAATACCAAATGCTATAAATGTGGACCAGTGTGAAAACGTACAATTAGAACCACTGACTTGCATCCTCATTTGAATCTTGTGGAAGCTTAACAATGAATTAGATGCTGACAGTTTAGTATATTGTATTCATGCTGATTACCCATTGATATTACAAGATAATGTTCATACCTCTTACATGGAAACTTCTCATACACGAGATCTGAAGTCAGTTTCTTAAGTTGAACTTTTTTTTGGAAATACTTGTCTGACAGATCCTGTAATCTCAAATTTATTTTTTCTCTCAGAATTCATAATTAATTTTTAAAATGAATCATCTCACTATGTTGGATCTAAACCTTACTTCCGAGAACACTTGGTAAATCATTCATTTTGTAGCCACTACCAGAACAAAACAAACTGTCCTTTGCTGCTGCAACAATCTGGATATATATGCAGAGTTAGGATAAGCCCCTATTCCACTTACAAGGAGACAACAGGGCAATCAGGTTTTTGTAATTTTTTCATTCTTATGGTATTTGAAGTTCAAAACTCGAATATGTCACAAAAAGCATTTTGATGTGACTCTCAAAAATTCTCAAGAAAACCAACTTTGCTTTATGAGCATTTCCATGAAGCATAAAGTACACAAAAATTGGGCCGGAGGGGGTGGGGCAGTTTTAGTACTCAAGGCGTAATCACTGGTTTAAGCTTTGATTCAGTCACTATTTTTTCTCGTTTGGTTCCGTTCAGTTCAAATACCTACGTCATTCAAATATAAAATTCGTCATTTGCATGCTAATTAACACATCATTTTGACGTTTTTTTTTGTTTATACTTCATGAAAATATTTGTAAAAATGCATCTTTGTTTAAAAATTAGCATCGGGTCAAGAAGTCAAGCTGTGCCACCCAAGTGGCACCCAAGCATTCTGCCACACAGACATGTGACCTGTCGGAAAAATCGTCATAGTGTTAGTGAATTAAAGATGCCTGGAAAACTTCAAAGTTGATTTTCTCATAAACATTTGAGAGTTGCATTGAACTGCTTTTGGGTATCGATATTTGAGTTTTGAATTTGGTGTTCCATAAATATAAAAAAATTACAAAAATCTAGTTGCAGTGTGGTGTTCTTGTTAGCAACTCAGTAGTCTGGATCTACATCCATTTGTGTGGCTAAATGTCCTGTCCCACTTCAACTTCATTTTTAATACATTAATAATTATTTCTTCCACTCCAGTATATTCCTTGTTCCATTCATTTGCTTTCATGACTCTCCTGGTAGTTCCTAACAAAAATCTCTCCATGACTTGCTGGACAATCCCCAGGTTTTGATCAAAATCCACATTAAAACACGATGGATTATTACTATTAAACACCGACTGTTATAGACATATTGGGATCTTTTTTTATTATTAGTTAAAATTTTAGTTCTGTTTGGTCCTTAACAAATTAATTTTCAATTTGTTTTGTTCTGGAAGAACAGATAACTCCCTCACACCAGAGTCTTTAAAGAATCGAACTCACTTGTATGAAACTGCATCAAACGTCTGATTATTTTAGAAATGAGTTAATGTGCTAAATATTTCGTTAAGCACGTGGGGCTGTAAATAAGAAAAAGTTCAGGAAAGGTTTGAAATTACGTTTAAAGTTTGTTGGAAGTCACTAAGTGCTCTTACTATCAAATACTAGATGAGAATATTCTGTGTAATTCATGCTCCATTTTAAGAAAAGCTGGTGTTTCATACATTTCAATGTTTATGACATCATATTTCCTGAACTATGCGTAATGCAGTGATATAATTTTGCTTGTACAGGGTGTCCATAATTAAAGTTCCAATTTCAAAATGTTTTAGAGAGAGAATCACTGCACAGAATGATATTAAATTTCAAGAACATGCTATTGGTGGTGGGTGCAAACATCTTGGGGAAAAAACGAAAAAAGTATTACCAATAGACGGTGCTGTAAGCATCAGAATAAGCATATCAACAGATGCACGACACACGGCTGTTACTCAGTTTGTGCCCAGAATGCTCAACATGACTATCTCCATGAAGGATCATGCACTGCTGGTAAAGCTCTTTTAGAACAACAACAACTGTTCACCAGCAGTACTGCAGACATTCCGGACACTCAAGGATTTAAAAAAAGGCGTTGTTCCAGTGTCTGCTGAGGGTATGGAGAAAAGATTACAAAACTTGAAATGCATGTTCTTTTAAAATGCAATGTGCTGGAGGGAGAAAAGCAGTTGATCCAATGTCTGTCAAAGATGTATCCACAGCATTGCAAGAGGAGTCGAGCAGTGGTGTGCAAACATGCAGTATATGGGGAATTGCCCGAATGTTGGACATGCCAATGAGCATAGTGCATAAAATCCTTTGAAACATTCTGCATTGTTATCTATACAAAATCACCCTTGTTCAGGAGTTGCTTCCTGCTGACAAAAGTTCGCCCTGGAATTTCTTGCTAACATCAGAATGGACAATGAGTGGCAATGAAATGTTCTGTCAACAGACAAAGCCGATTTCCAGCTCCAAAGACATTTCAGTATACAGAATTGTAGAATATGGGCAAACGAAAATCCGCACACGCATCAACCACCACCACTCATTATGCAAAGATGACTGTGTGTTGCAGATTGATGGCATCTTTTATCGTAGGGTCATATTTTTTCAAGGAGATTAGTCCTGCAGGTCCTGTTACCTGTATCATCACTGGTAAACACAATGAGTCTTTTGCATGCCAACGTCATTCCAACACTTCAACAGAATGGATGTGTACATAGGATCTTTTTTGTGCAAGATTGCGATGTTGTTCCCCGCTCATTGCACTGCCAGTGAAATATCGACTGCAGAGGACTTTCAGATATAGTAGAATTATCAGCCATCATTTCTCTACAGCATGACCATCCAAATCCCCTGATCTTAGTCCGTGTGAGTTCCGGCTTTGGGGTTATCTGAAAGAATGATGTGTTCAGTGCTCCAAGTAGGAACATAGCTGAACTGAAGGCACACATTGTGCAATGTGTTCTGAATGTGATCCCTGCGACACTCCAGTCATTCTGTTTTTCGATTTCAGCTTGTGGCAGAAAATGGTGGATGTCACATCGAAACATACCTTCTGCCAGTCTGACAATAATTAGAAACCGATATTGCTTTTTATGCAGTTTTTGGCCTCAGGACAATCAAAAAATAATTTTTCCTGTCAGATGTAGTACAACCGTGCTGTGGTGGATGGGTTTACCTAACTAACGATGCCACCACTGTCAACTGCTGAACGTGTGCAGTCGTGCACAATGAATAGTATGGATGGTTTAATGCGCTTCTCAAACCATAGATGTTGTACTGCAATTCATCTGTCTTTCGTAGCTGAGCCCATTTATATTCATCCTGTGTCAATAAGGCAGTGTTTAAATTTGATGTCATTCTGAGCAGTGGTTCTCTTTTTTTACTGTGTTTTCAAACTGCAACTTTGATTATGGACCCCCAGTACATTGAGTGGTATATGTGGCTACTTTCTGCAAAATTAGTTGTAAATAGATTAAGTACTAAAGAAGTAATCAGTTAAAATGTCATGCCCTGTGATGAAGTTTTACTGCGTGAAGACTGTGTAGACTGTATATTTGCACTTTTAAATACTGTTTCAGACTGTAACATTGTTTTTCTTACAGGAGGCACAAGTGAAGCAGGCACAAGAGCGCTTAGCTGAACAGTGTGGTAACATGGGTCTCAAGTTATCCAATATAAGTGGACAGATGCTTTACCGTCAGAGGCGGGAGTCATTGAGTGACAGTTCTAATACTGACAGTGGTGATGAAGAAAAGCAAGCATTCGAAGAAGAGGAAGAAGAACATGAAAATGATGTAGCAGTTATCGTGTCATTAATAGACAGTTAAATTGTTTCATGGATTTTCCTTGTAAGTGACACTGTGCAACATCTGTGATCAGTAAATAGTTGATGTAATATTATTTCCATTTTTATTGTATAATAATACAAATATTTTATGCTGAATGTTTAAATAAAGTGCATGGTTTATATTGACTTTCGGTATTAAAATTTTGAATACTTAAAACGTACATTGTGGGGTAGTGTCTTGTTTTATATTACAGTACAGAATGTGTACACTTGTGAAGTGGAAGCTTATTTCCTCCTATCCTCCCTACGTTTTTCTCCCCAGGACTTTGGCAAATCAAGTGGTGATTTTTTTCTGTTTTAGTTTGATGTATATATTGCATTTGTAATGTACATAAATAGCTGCTCAATAGTTTTAGTTCAGTGACTCAGCAGGTGAACTAGTCATCTACACCTACATTTACATCAATACTCAGCAAACCACCATGAAGTGCGTGGCAGAGATGTATCTCATTGTACCAGTTATTAGGGTTTTTTCCATTCCATTCACATATTGAGTGCAGAAAGAATTATTGTTTGAGTGCTTCTGATCACTGTGTATAGGTTTTAAAAATCAGTAACAACCTGAGAGAGAGAGAGAATGTTACATTCACTTAGTATTAGAAAGAATAAACTATTCATTAACTTCTCGTCTCGGTCTGTGTGACAGAATGTAACACAGAAAAAAATTGATAACTTATTATTCAGCATGCATGTCGGCTCCAAAATAATGAAATTGACCTTGAATCAGTTGAAACATGTTTCTTTGTTAGATGAATAGCCAATGTCGCCACAGGTTCTGGAAATCAGGGAATTTCAAACATGTCAGGGAAATCGGGAAAATTCGAGAAAAACACAGGAAAAATCTCATTTTTGTCTCGGTAGATGAAATGGTTTGTTTACTGAGGTGTCATGCATTGTTGCTGTTTGGGTGCAGCTGAATATGTGCACCGCTTCCCTACTCCCTCATCACTACTGCTTCTCTCCTTCCTACCACTCCCCTCAGCTTGCAGTCAGTGGTGCCACCACTTCTTGCCGCTAGCCTAGCAGCTGCCAACGAGAGGTGGGAGGCATGAGGAGTGATGTGTTTGGATCTGATATTCAGATATTGTAGACACAGCGGCTGGAGACAGCAGTCACATGTGCGTGAGATGTGTGTGATTGATTGTGTGAATAAGTGTGTGCTCTCATTTTCTGACAAAAGCTATGGCTGAAAATTTAATTGTGCGAGGGTAATTGTCTTTTCTATGTGCCTGTCTGTGGCTCAACTATCATCTTTATGGTGAGTTGCTACCTATGCTAATTGTTATTGATTCTCCGAGTATTTGAACAAGATATCTTTTGTATGGACTGACCACCATGGTCTCATTTCACCAAACTTTGCCTGTGGCTCATGAACAGCTGGCCACACAAGTGGATTTCCTTGATGGGCCAAAATTGCAGGTCGCTTCTGCAGATATGTGCAATGGATTGGGCCTACTCATCTGAAGCCATTCGGTTCCCACTAATGTGCAGGCCCTGCCTGTTGGATCTAGTCCCATCGTTCTGCCCACAGGCCGGGTCTGTTTGTGTATGGCGTAATACAGCAGATTTTCATGCTTTACCCAGGACTGGGGTGCTCCTCAGCAGGCTAGAGGCCATGGGGGATCGATTTCAGGAATTGCAACTGTCTCCCCTCAAGTATGTTGTACACTGTGGTGTTTTATAGACTTTCTTTGTTCTAGTGCATTTTGGCATTCAAAAGTAGTTTATATGTTAGAAAGTATGGATGGTAAGGATAAGAAAACTGCGTCAGTCGCTGGTGGGTTGTACACTATGTACTCATATATTTCTCAAAAGAAAAATCACAAACCACTTGTAAAATTGTAGATATAACATAGTGGGTAATAACCGACAATAACGAAGTAGTAGAACCAACATTTTATCGACAGTCACCTACAGCATTGGTTTACACAGGTCGAACCCGCCTTACACATTTCTTTTAAGGGGCCTACTTTTTTCTGAGATTATTTGTGAAATAAGTGAAGATATTTTCAATCTGTCTTGAGACTCCAAGGAAATTTGTATATTTATCACCAAATTATTTCCGTTTTATTGAAATAAAATAACATCATTGGTCTTAATGAAACACACATACCATTTGGCTTGCTTTTTCCTTCCAAAAACAGTTCATTACAAAAGATGTTGATGTTAGTACTTATGATTTTTACCCACATCAGAAAATGCCATCTGCTTGCAAGTTTTTCTTTAGATATTTCCTCGTTTACATTACTGTTTCTTGTTCCGTAGCTGCAAAGACAGATTCTCAACTTAACGTTGTAACTTACCCATGAGATCTCAAAATTTGTCAGAGAAAAAGCCTAAAATTTGTCTGGAAATTGGGGAATTTCACTTGGGGAAACTTGTGGCAACCCTGATAACATTTCTTATTACACTAGATTGATGTTTGTGTCTGAATGTGCTATCATCCAAGCACATGGCTGCTTGAAATATGCACCACATCCTGGACATGGGCATATAGTACAACTATTATGCTATATGGGGCATTCACCATGAGTTGCATGGGACCTGTGATAGCATTTGAAGGCACCACAACAGTTGTGGACTATGTGAACATTATTGCAGACCACATACGTCCTTTCATGCCTAATGTCTTTCCCAAAAGCGATGGTATTTTCCAGTAATATAATTGTCCATGTCACAAGCCCAGAATTGTGCTACAGTGGGGGCTACTAAATTTGAGAGATTTGAACCTGACACAAAACGTCTTGAATCCAGAATGGAATTTTTACTCTGCAGTGGAGTTTCCATTGACAGGAAACTTCCAGGCAGTTCAAACTGTGTGCCAGACCAAGACTCGAACTCTGGACCTTTGCCTTTTGTGGACAAGTGCTCTACTGAATGACCTGCCAAGAAGTTTCATATCAGCACACACTCCGCTGAAGAGTGGAAATTTGGTTCTGGAAACTGTGGCTAAGCCATGTTTCCACAATATCCTTTCACCCAGGAATGCTAGGTTTGCAGGAGGGCTTCTGTGAAGTTTTTGAGGTAGAAGACGAGGTACTGGTGGAATTAAAGTTATGAGAAAGGGTGGTGAGTAGCTCAGATGGTAGAGCACTTGACTGCGAAGGGGATAGTTTCCAAGTTCGAGTCTCGGTCCAGAACACAGTTTTAATCTTCCAGGTAGTTTCAACATCTTGGATGCTGTTGGGCACCAGCTCCACTCCAACAAACCATCAGCTCATAATATACAGAAATTGTACAACCTGTGCATCAACATCTGCTGCCGTATACCTCTAGAAGCATACTAAGGAACTGTCGAATCCTTGTTGTGCATAAGTGCTGCTGAATTGTGTTCCAAAAGTGGACCAGCAAGCTATTAAGAGGTGGTGACAATGTTTTTGGGAGCTCTCTCTTCAATGAATTTTATGTTCCAGTTCTCGACTTTATAACTCTGTTCGCTTTCTTTCCTCATTGCTAATTCTTCCTCGTCCTCGTCGTCCTCCTCCTCCTCCTCCTCCTCCTCCTCCTCCTCCCCCTTTCTACCCATCCTCTTTATCCTTGCAGATTTCGGCCAATATCGTCATTGTGGATATGATGAAGTCTGGCTGTCAGAGAGATGCCAGTCTTTTAGTAAAAGTTTCTTCTTGATCAGTCTGTGGTGCATATTGCGTAGAAGAATGACATATTATGAAAAAAACTACAGGAAAAGAAAGAGTTAAGTCCATTTTGTAGATTTTTCAGGAGAGCAGTTATCTGCATCTACATCTACACTCCTGGAAATTGAAATAAGAACACCGTGAATTCATTGTCCCAGGAAGGGGAAACTTTATTGACACATTCCTGGGGTCAGATACATCACATGATCACACTGACAGAACCACAGGCACATAGACACAGGCAACAGAGCATGCACAATGTCGGCACTAGTACAGTGTATATCCACCTTTCGCAGCAATGCAGGCTGCTATTCTCCCATGGTGACGATCATAGAGATGCTGGATGTAGTCCTGTGGAACGGCTTGCCATGCCATTTCCACCTGGTGCCTCAGCTGGACCAGCGTTCGTGCTGGACGTGCAGACCGCGTGAGATGACGCTTCATCCAGTCCCAAACATGCTCAATGGGGGACAGATCCGGAGATCTTGCTGGCCAGGGTAGTTGACTTACACCTTCTAGAGCACGTTGGGTGGCACGGGATACATGCGGACGTGCAGTGTCCTGTTGGAACAGCAAGTTCCCTTGCCGGTCTAGGAATGGTAGAACGATGGGTTCGATGACGGTTTGGATGTACCGTGCACTATTCAGTGTCCCCTCGACGATCACCAGTGGTGTACGGCCAGTGTAGGAGATCGCTCCCCACACCATGATGCCGGGTGTTGGCCCTGTGTGCCTCGGTCGTATGCAGTCCTGATTGTGGCGCTCACCTGCACGGCGCCAAACACGCATACGACCATCATTGGCACCAAGGCAGAAGCGACTCTCATCGCTGAAGACGACACGTCTCCATTCGTCCCTCCATTCACGCCTGTCGCGACACCACTGGAGGCGGGCTGCACGATGTTGGGGCGTGAGCGGAAGACGGCCTAACGGTGTGCGGGACCGTAGCCCAGCTTCATGGAGACGGTTGCGAATGGTCCTCGCCGATACCCCAGGAGCAACAGTGTCCGTAATTTGCTGGGAAGTGGCGGTGCGGTCCCCTACGGCACTTTGTAGGATCCTACGGTCTTGGCGTGCATCCGTGCATCGCTGCGGTCCGGTCCCAGGTCGACGGGCACGTGCACCTTCCGCCGACCACTGGCGACAACATCGATGTACTGTGGAGACCTCACGTGTTGAGCAATTCGGCGGTACGTCCACCCGGCCTCCCGCATGCCCACTATACACCCTCGCTCAAAGTCCGTCAACTGCACATACGGTTCACGTCTACGCTGTCGCGGCATGCTACCAGTGTAAAAGACTGCGATGGAGCTCCGTATGCCACGGCAAACTGGCTGACACTGACGGCGGCGGTGCACAAATGCTGCGCAGTTAGCGCCATTCGACGGCCAACACCGCGGTTCCTGGTGTGTCCGCTGTGCCGTGCGTGTGATCATTGCTTGTACAGCCCTCTCGCAGTGTCCGGAGCAAGTATGGTGGGTCTGACACACTGGTGTCAATGTGTTCTTTTTTCCATTTCCAGGAGTGTATATTATGTTGCTGCTTTGCAAACTATGCTTATGTGCCTGGCAGGGGATTCATCAAACCACCTTCACGCTAATTGTTGATTCCATTCTCAAACAGCCTGCGGAAAAAATGGAACACCTCTGTCTTTCCTTTCAAGTTCTAATTTCCCTTATTTTATTATGATGATTGTTTCTCCCTATGTAGACCATCGTCAACAAAATATTTTCTCACTCAGGGGGAGAAAGTTGGTGATTGTGTGAGAAGATCCTGCACATCGAAAAATACCTGTGTTGTAATGATGTTCACTCGAAATCCTGTATCATGTCCGTGACACACTCTCCTCTATTTCTCAATAATAGTCCTATCTGAAACGATCCCAGTACTCCGAAAGAGGATGGACAAGCACAGTGTAGGCAGTCTCTTTAGTAGATCTGTTATATCTTGTACATGTTCTGCCAATAAAACACAGTCTTTTGTTTGCCTTCCCCACAACCTTTTCTGTTTTTTCTTTCCAATTTAAGTTTTTCGTAATTGTAATTCCTAGGTATTTAGTTGAATTTATAGCATTTAGATTTGATTGATTTAGTGTGTAACTGAAGTTTAATGAATTCGTTTTAGCGTTCGTGTGGATGACCTCACATTTTTCATTATTTGGGGTCAATTGCCAATTTTTGCACTGTACAGATATCTTATCTAAATAATTTTGCAATTGGTTTTGACCTGATGACTTGACTAGCCAATATCCAATGGCATCATCTGCTCATATTGTTTCCTAAATTGTTGATATAGATAAGAAACAGCAGAGGCCCTATAACACTACCTTTGGGAACACCAGAAATCATTACTTTCTGTCGATTACTATGAACTGTGGCCCCTCTGACAGGAAATCACGAATCCAGTCATGTAACTGAGACAATATCCCATAAGCACGCAATTTGATTGCAATCTGCTTGTAAAATATGGAGTGAAAAGTCTTTCGCAAATCCAGAAATACGGAAACAATTTGAAATCCACTGTCGATAGCACTTCATGTGAACAAAGAGTGTAATAAAAAAGAATAAATATTACTAAATTTTATTGACTATGCATATGAAGACACCTTTGTGTAGGATATAATACGATTGCGTTATTAAAATATTTTGTGCTTATTTGTATCTTTTGGCCATCGGACTTCGCTTACATTTTAGTTGTAGCTGCAGGCGGCGGACTCCGGGAACCCTGGCGCTTGTCATATTCAAGAAAATCCTTCTTCACTTCACTTCAATAAATAAAAAAAAAGTACTTGATACTGTTGTTCAGTATAATATTATCTAAACACACATATGATACGTAGACCTCGCAATGCTTCATATCTAAAATCACACATCTTCATCGCCCTTCTACATGTGAGAGTGTGTAAGAAGAAAAACGAAAAACTGTACAAAAATAAAATGTTTTTTCTTTCATTTGTCTGCCCTTACCGTGCATTCATAATTAATGTCTACGCCAACTTTCTAGTTGTTCGGAATTTCTTTTTTTTTAATTATTTTTTTGTTATTATTTTTTTAATAAATTTTAATTTTACTGCATCCTGGTGGCCTTTCATCATGCACCTACATAATTGCCCACACACTGTATGTTGCCATGGTATGAAGATGTACATTGTGTTATACATTCGCCGATAGGGGTTTAATGGGATGGATATGTCAGCTTATCCTATTTATGTTAGAATTCTACAAGAAATTAAAAGATTGTATACATAATATGACAGTCCATTACATATTTGAATTTAGCACGCTAACAATAATGTTCAGTTTGCTTCATTCTCGCTGCTGTGTTTCGCGCTGGCGCACTGGCCGATTTGGCGGCTAAGAGCTAGACACTAATGGTCAACTTGCTAAAAGCTACCGTTGCACATGCGTGCACTTGCTTTCTTAGTGTTGATTTCACATTGAGTATCACACTTTCACCTGAGTGTCACATATCGAAGAACTGCTGTGGCGTTTGTCTTCATTCTGGGAGCAGTGGGTGTGTGCTTATTGTTCAAAATCCAACGCTGTGGCAGAAGATCTCCATATTTATGGCCCGGGCATCATTATTACCTATTGTACTCGCATTTTCAATGGAGAGAACCCTGATCAACAGCATCTGTCGATGAGGTAAGTACCGGCTTGAACAACTATATTTCACTTGTCAATGTGTGAAGGATTGTGAGCCACGATACTCAGACATTTTTCATTTCACTCGCATGTTCTTGGCACCAAACTTCACTATCCACTTGTTGAAAGACACATTTAGCCGTCCAAAACATAGTATAAATTGTTTGTCCTTAAAGCTCATTTCTTCATATAGTGTTTGGTTTCCAATGAAAATTCATACAAGTATTGAATTACAACAATATACATAACATGATAGCTTGTACCTATGGCTGACATTCCATCCATCATTCATATTACGAACATAAATTTCTTAAGTTTTAAAAGTCATAAAATTTTCATTAATTGGGTTCTGTTACTACAGTTTTTTAGTTTCAATTCCTCTTTGTTCACATCACATGTACAAATTAATTACATATCACATTATCATGACACAGTACAAGCATACATTTATACATACATTTATGTTTCATTTTATAGATTGGCTTTCATCACTTATGGGAGCTCATTTCTTTCTTAGATAGACGAGGGAGAAAAACATTGGAAATAGAACTAAAACAATGCGCATTGCTGGCCTAACTACTCTTGGCGCCCCCTCCTTTGTTTGGGAAGGAAGAAGGTTCAAGGATTTATGAGGAAATGTTACTCATACAATGATGGACTAGTTGCCAAGGAACTTTTGTTTCACTCAAATAAGGTGTACCGACTAATCACCCATGTAGTATCATGTTGTTTCTTCTTATGCTAGTGCTGTTTACTTCAGTGTGAAACATGACGTTTTAACCGTTGCAGACTTAGCCTTCTCAAATACCTGGAAATGTCATTATTCAAGCTTTCATCTGACACAGCAAAAATTAACTGGTTTTTGTAAAATCCCATGCTTAAATGTTTGTGTACCCCTCACAAATAGGTACTGATAATTGTCACAGAGACACACTGCAACGATGCATATTTAATTTTTCGTTTGCCTTATGATCTTTTTAAAATATCCTTATAACTAAATTGTGTACTCGAGGTGCGGCCCGTTTTTTCATTTGGTACCTGCTACTCTTGACGTAATTCTCTTCTTTTACGCAAAGACGATGCACTGCTCGCTGAAAGAAAAAAACTTAGAACTAATTGCATTTCGTAGCTCAGTGGCCACTGATACATTTGGTCATTGCATACGTCTGCAGATGTTTCCATACTTCATGTAACTTCATAGAGATTAGTTTATTCTGTTACCCATTATGATCATTTACTCTGCAAAGAAAATTATTTGACATTTCTCATGGTATTTTGTCATTAGTCCTTAGCCTACATGTCTCATATAGTTTTCATAATGCTTCCTTTTGGTTGTAAATATGTTGTATATAGCTTAGTATTTAATTAAATCTCTGTGTACGTATATCAATAGATTCCTTAGTTTTTAGATAGTAGATATATTTGAGTAGTATTTCTGTTTACTTTGTATTTAGGTTAGGTACATATTGCATTCCAATTTTGGTAGCATCTTCTGCCAGTCTGTCGCGAAAGCACACAGGTCAATGTGTCCTCTCCTGCTACTGACGTCAGCGCATATTGTTGAGCACGTGACAGACAGCTGACCCATAAGCTAATTTCATTTAGACTTTCACTTCGCATGAAGCGGTGTGTTACTTCTCATTGCTATTAATTTTTATGCCTATGTGTACGAAATCAAAGGAATTACCTATGCCTATACATATTACTTTATCTTAAAATACACTCCATGAAGAAAAATTACACTTTGAATTATGTACACTATGTACTATTATCTTACAATTAAAAAAATGTTATCACGCTGTGTCATTCTATAAAGGATTTTATATCTTTGTGAGGGTGGAGACACTTGTCTCTTCCTGTTTTCTCATAAACTAACCTGTACATCCCAGGATATGATATTTTGGAAATTACATATGGTCTGGATCGGGCGTGGTCAGCACTTGGATGGGTGACCATCCAGGCCGCCATGCGCTGTTGTCATTTTTCAGGGTGCACCCAGCCTCGTGATGCCAATTGAGGAGCTACTTGACCGAATAGTAGCGGTTTCAGTCAGGAATACCATCATAACAACAGGGAGAGTGGTGTGCTGACCCCATGCCCCTCCTATCCGCATCCTCCACTGAGGATGACACAGCGGTTGGATGGTCTCTGTAGGCCACTTGTGGCCTGAAGACGGAGTACGTATGGTCCTGAATAGAGTAATTGCCACTTCTTATTCAGTTTGCCAAATTTGTTGATTTAGGGTGTGCCCGTAAGAGGACTCGTTGCCCTTAAAAAAAATTGTGTAACACGTTTCAGTTTTTTGTCATAAATTTTCCTTCTATACTCTGCCCTGTTTCCAGTGTAACTATGGCTTGTTTGATTTCGTCTTGTAGTGTCATTTCTGTAGTGGGTACCTTTGGTATGGCAACTACCACTCATTCGTTTGTTTTGTTCGGAACATCAATTCATTAGGTGTGAAACCTGTTGAAGAATGTGGAAGGTTATTGAGCACTTGCATGAAAGGAGTTATGTATCCCACCCATCGTGTGTGTTTGTGAGGTGTGTATGTCCTAATAAAATGGTTAAATTCTTTAAAGACTCGTTCTACTGGGCTTGCTTCTGGGGGAAAAAGGCTTACTAATATGTGCTTTTTGCCCTGTGAGGTATAAGTTGTTTCCACTTTTGCCCAACGAAATATGAAGCATTGCCAGTTGTATCTTTGGTTTACCTACTCTTCTCAAATAGTCTCCCTCGGCTCTTTTTCTGATATTTGTGGCTGTTGAATTTTTAATGGCATACATTTTGATATGTTTCGAGAAAATATCACATAGTGCGACTACGTATCTTACTCCTCCTTTAATTCTTGGATATGGACCAGCTATGTCCAGGGATACTACATCTATAGGGTTTTTAGTATTGGGTGTAGCTCAGTATATTTTGACACATTGGACTGTTTTGATTTTGGACATATTGCACACTTTCTTAATACTTGTAGGACTCGCCTTCTCAAATTTGAAAAATAACAAAGTGTTTCAATTTTTTCAGCACATTTGCCTACCCCATAATGTTCCCATACTTCATGTGTGTCTCATAAATTCGTCAATATAATCTTCATGAACACACACACACACACACACACACACACACACACACACACACACACACACACACACACACACATCATTGATCAGATTTTCCGTTTCCTATGAAACAAAACGCCCTTGTACTCCTGACACCATTTATTTGCTTTTCCACCTTCATCTTGCTGAAGGTTTTGCATGACTTTACTCCATGTGCAATCTTGCTGTTGTATAATTTTCATTTGCTTACAAACCTTATGGTAATCAGTCTGTTGTGCTGTATCTTGCATTAATAATGTTCTGATTTCTGCAGCCTGCTGTGTTAATTCACCAAATTCCTCTAAACCTTGTGGTAACCTGGACAAGACATCCACAATAACATTTTGACTTTCTTTAATATAAATGATCTCAAAACTGAATTCTTGTAAATATAGAGACCACCTAGCTAATCGACAGTGTAATAGTTTACATGTTCAAAGAAATAACAGTGACTGATGGTCACAATAAACTTTGGTATTCTTGCCCCACAAAAAATATACAAACTTTTTAAATGCCCATATTACACCAAAACTTTCTAATTCTGACGTAGAGTAAGATCTTTCTGCTTCTGATAATGTGCGACTAGAAAAACTGATGACCTTGGGTGCTTCCTTACCTTCTTCCTCTCGCATCTTGAATAAGCATGCCCCCAACCCTTTGTGCGGTTCTAGGCACTCCAGTCCAGTCATGGTGCTGCTACGGTCGCAAGTTCGAATCCTGCCTCGGGCATGGGTGTGTGTGATGTCCTTAGGATAGTTAGGTTTAAGTAGTTCTAAGTTTAGGGGACTGATGACCTCAGCTGTTAAGTCCCATAGTGCTCAGAGCCTTTTGAACCCCCAACCCTTGAGATGAGGCATCTTTGCATAGACAAAAATCCTTGGACATTCCAGAGTGGCTAAGAATGTTTGCATTGACTAATGCCTGCTTAATGTTATTAAAGTCGTCTTGACACTTATCATCCAATAACCAAAGCCTATTTTTTCATAACAAGTTGAGCAATACATCACTGTTCATCAGTTGATGTGGTACAAATTTACGAAAAAAGGATGCTAGTCCTACAAAAAGCTTTCAGTTAATTTTTTATTCCTTGGAGCTGGACAATTGTGTTTTCAGATCAGGTAATATACCTTGTTCTGACATAACATGTCGTAAAAATTTGACCTCCTCCTTTCCAAAACTAGACTTTTTTAAATTGGCTTTTACTCCGTAATCTGCAAAGCGTTGAAGCACCTGTTCAATGAGCCTGATGTTCTAAGCAAGTGGGTGACGCTATTGACATGTCGCCTACATAAACAGTGACTTTGCTAAACAATTCTGGTATAATACCTTGTCCAATGCAGATATAAACACTCCTGTGCTAATGTTCAGTCCAAACTGTAAAACACGGGGTTCGTAACTTCTGCCACCACAATCAAATGCTGCATATTTTCGATTTTCTTCATGGAGCTTTGTTTGCCAGTAGAACATTTTGAGATCGAGTATACTGAAATATTTTGTATTGTAAAACTTTAGAAGCTGTTCATCCAAGTTATCTGGTCTTATGCATACTGGTACTATAATCTTATTGATACCTCTAGCATTGTGAACTAAACTTACAGAGCCATCTGGTTTGCTTACTGGTCATACTGGACTACAATAGATAGAAAATGAAGGTTGTATAATTCCCCGTTTCATCATACGATTGAATTCTTTCCTTAGTGCCTCTCGTTTTGCCCATTGAATAGGATATGACTTTACACAAAATGTTTCATGTGAATAGACTTCAAATTTATATTCATAGAGCCGGCCAGAGTGGCCGAGCGGTTCTAGGCGCTACAGTCTGGAACCGAGTGACCGCTAGGGTCGCAGGTTCGAATCGTGCCTCGGGCGTGGATGTGTGTGATGTCCTTAGGCTAGTTAGGTTTAAGTAGTTCTTAGTTCTAGGGGACTGATGACCTCAGAAGTTAAGTCCCATAGTGCTCAGAGCCATTTTTTATATTCATAGTCTTTTAATTACTCCTGGCTCCGTACTGAAAACATTGGCATACTTAAATAACAAGTTAGAAAGTTCTTGTCGTTGCGTCTCATTTAGTACCTGTGATTCACGTAGTTTCTGCTCTACCATTTTGTAACTAACCTCAGTGTTTGTTTCTTGTTGAGTATCAAATTTGTTTGTGAAATATGAGAGCTATTCAGAAAGTAGGGAACATTTCTGTCTGACGCCACTAGGCTCGTGTCGATCGCGTATGTTTTGGTATGTGCATGTTTGGCAGCTCAGTCAGCATCCATCCCTGATGGCGTGAACGTCTCT
The DNA here is from genome assembly GCF_023864275.1 of Schistocerca cancellata. Lineage (NCBI taxonomy): Eukaryota > Metazoa > Arthropoda > Insecta > Orthoptera > Acrididae > Schistocerca > Schistocerca cancellata. Next base: position 802,070,131 of record NC_064626.1, on the reverse strand, counting down.
GCATGTCTGTTTTTTTTTTTTTTTCGATAATCGAATTTGAAATGTGTGCTGCAATCGAAAATCCCGCCAGTTGTGAGGAGCAGTCTGTGATACGGTTTTTGTTGGCTAAAACCTAAAACCTATAGAAATTTATTGTGAACTGCAAAATTGGCCGGCCGCTTTGGCCGAGCGGTTCTAGGCGCTCCAGTCTGGAACAGCGCTGCTGCTATGGTTGCAGGTTCGAATCCTGCCTCGGGCATGTATGTGTGTGATGTCCTTAGGTTGGTTAGGTTTAAGTAGTTGTACATCTAGGTGCTGATGACATCAGATTTTAAGTCCCATATTGCTTAGAGCCATTTTTGTGTGAAATTGTCACTCAAATGCTAGGCTACCATAAATTTTGTGCACAATGGGTGCCCAAAATGCTTACAGAGCACCATGAAGAACAATGAATGGGGGAAACGTTGACATTTCTGGAGGCCTACCACAAACATGGTGATTCATTACTGGATCGAATCGTAACTGGTGACAAGACTTGGGTAAAACACAACTGCAAGACAAAATTACAGTCCATGGAGTGGGCACACAAGGTCCCACCAAAAACCAAGAAAATGTTTGCAAACCTTGTCAGCTAGGAAGTTCATGGCGACAGTGTTTTGGGTTAGGCAAGGTGTGCTTCTTATTGATTTTCTCAAATGTGGAGCAATCATAAATTCTGCCCGTTACTGTCAAACTTTGCACAGCCTTAGAAGAGCAGTTCAAAACAAACAACGAAGAAAGCTGATGTCCAAAATTTTGTTGTTGCACGACAATGCCTGGCCTCACGTGGCAAACTGCACTAAAGAACTCCTTAATTCATTTAAATGGGAAATTTTCTCTCGTCTGTTCTACAGCCCCAATCTGGCACCAAGTGACTTCAACTTGTTTCCCAAGATGAAGAACTGGCTTGCAACGCAGCACTTTGATGACGACGCAGAACTCCAGGCATGCGTGACTCCTAGCTGAAGTCTCAGGCGGCACAATTTTACGACGAACGTCTTTCAAAGCTTGTCCACCATTTTGATAAGTGCCTCAATGTGTTTGTGGCTATGTGGAAAAGTAGTACGTCAGTCACTATTTCAGATATACCGTCATTTGAGGTTACTTTTCTCCATAGGGTCAAACTTTTCTCCATTTGAAAAAAAGTTTCTTTGGTTCATAGATGCTACACTATTTGCTGTATATCTGTGAACAATGTTTTCTATGAAAGGTAGCACTTACAGGTTGGCACCCTTGCTTGCATGTTCACTTGTCGGCCATTTTGAATTTTTCACAAGCATCTTAGTAAAGACGTTCATCAGTGTGTTTAAAATTAAGCTGGAAAAATCTGTTTTTTCACAGGGTGAACTGGTCACTGTGAAGGCCAGTCACCATTATTTTAATTACTCAGAACGTCTAGCTGCTGAAAAGTATTGTAGTTTTTCATTTGATGGACTATTGTTTGTGTCATTGTCAATTTACTGTTGTAGGGTACAAAAAATCTTACTTTGGGGAAACATTGCACCACAACAAAAGTGGTGCAAGTATCCCCAGGATGCTTCCACATCGAATATTTCTGACTTATTGTACCTCCGTAGTGTGCTGCTGGCAGCAAACAATGTTTGTAATCTCTTTCAGACTGGTGCAAATGCCACGAAAGTATGAGAGAATGGTCAGAAATAGGCGATACTGTGATTACAGCCCAGAAATTCTGGAGTAATGCCTACAAGCCATTAGAAGGAAGGAGATATGACAAAGGAAAGCTGAAAAACTTTTTAATATCCCAAGAAGAACCATAATTAATAAACTGAAGTCAAAGGAAGTAAGTAATTCATGTCCAGGGTTCCCAGAGATTTTTACTAATGAAGAAGAAGCAGAGTTTGTAAAATGTGTTTTGCAGTTGAGTAAACATGGGTTCCCTGTTACTCCAATGGAACTCCAAATGATTGTGAAGTCGTAAATTGCCAAACATGGACGTAAAGTTCCTAGATTCAAAGAAAATTGTCCAGGCTATGAACGGCTCTTGGGATTCACCAAACGCCATCCTGAACTTTCTGTACGTTTTGCAACCAACATTAAAAGGAATAGAGCTGCAGTTGATGAGCGTGTTGTGAGAGAATATGTTGAACATTTGCAAGTTGAACTGAAATATTCAAAAAACCATCTGTAATTCCTCCAAAAGCAGCATATATATAATGTTTGCTGGCAATGCTGAGGGAGGAGTTTTGCCTCCATTTGTTGTTTACAAATCAGCACACCTATGGCCTACATGGACAGAAAATGGACCCATTGGCTGCCTTTACTCACATAGTCCTAGTGGATTGTTTGACAGTAATACATTTAACGAGTGGTACACCAAGTTGATGCTACCAAGACTGAAAAAGCTCGAAGGAAAGAAAGTAGTAATCTGTGACAATTTGTCCTCACATTTGACAGCTTATGTTCTAGAGCTCTGTGGTGAGAATATCATTTCGTTCATCTGTGTACAAGCAAACAGTACTCACATTACAAAGCCTTTGGACGCTTCTTTCTTTGGGCCCATGAAAGTGGCCTGGAGACAGCTCCTTACAGAGTGGAAAAGTAGCAAGCAAGGTTTCAAAGACACTGTCTTGCAGAAACAGCATTTGCCATTTCTGTTAAAGAGATTAATGGATATAGTTGGCGAGAACTCAGCAAAGAACCTAATGGCAGGTTTCCAAAAGTTCAGCATTTATCCGATCAATGTTGATGGAATTCTTTGCCGCCTTCCGTCATGAACTTGTGACAAAGATGTGGTACAAGACTCTATCATTGAAGCCCTTGGGAATAAGAGAACTGAATGGACTACTGGTGTTGCCAGTAACAGAGGAAGAAAGAAGCTTTCAGTCACACTTGGTAAAAGTGTGACAGTAATGCAGAAAAAGGTTTTGAAGAAATACAGAAGAAGTCACAAAAATCAAGATAGTAGTTCAGGAGAAGATTCTGATGCCATCTCTCTCAGAGATTCTTCTGAAGATGAGGATTATCTGAGATCTCAAGTCAGGTCACCGTCACCCGTAGAGTTTGAAGTGGATGAAACCCAATTACTAACCAGGCCGAAGAAGAGAAGTCCAGAATTTGGTGAAGTTGTGCACATTGTGGGCTGGTATGTGATCTTCAAATATGAGGGGGAATATTTTCCTGGATTAATTACTGATGTAATCGATGATGGAGCTACAATAAGTTCAATGCAAAAGTCTAAGAAATCATGGAAGTGGCCAATGCCGAAAGATGAAATGAAGTATGACTTCGATGAAATAATTTGCACCATTCAGCCTCCAAAACAGATAAGCAAACGTGGCTTATTCTCCATACCACAGCTTGAAGGATATTGGACCTATTAACTCACAATATAGGCTACATTTTGTGTTAAATTTTTAATTTGTTACACTATTTTGGTAATAAAATTTGTTTGTGCTAACGAGATTGTATTTTTTTCTTAATTCTGGTGGTCAATCATTGTTCCAGTACTCTGTAGTCCTCATTTCTTTAGTAATTGCTTTATTCCCTTTCGTTCCTATGGTCAAACATAACTCCAGATCTCTGTAATCCTCATTTTTAATGAAATTTAGGCATCCGGTGCAAGGTATCCCCAAGGCAAGGAAACTTTGCACCACTTCTTTAAAAAACAATAAAAAATAGAAATAAAAGGTTATATTAAGAGGTATAAATACACATTACTTTGCAAAAGACTTTTGTAACTAATCAAATCATTTTGAGAAACAAAAACATTAACGAACCCATGTTTTTAAACGATTTTCTTAAAAAATCTGAAAAAGTGGAGCAAAGTAACCTCAAATGACGGCATATAATAAAATGTATTTCTTGTACATAGTTTTGTTTTTAATGCCAAAATGTTCCCTACTTTCTAAATAGCCCTCGTATACAGCTGGAAAGGATATTGTACCACTACATTTGACTCTGATTTGTTTTTGTTACTTTCATCAGGTGTTCTGACTAAATCAATAAAAAAGATCTGATCCTTTACAAAAAAAGTGGCATTTATCATTACCTACATCAATCTGTGTTTGTATGTTCTAAACGTGTCCATGCCAATGAGACAATTAACTGTAAGTTTGTCTATTATAAGAAAGCTGCACTTCTCTGTAAAGTGTTCAATTTGTAATGGAATAAGTTCCTGATGTTGAACCAATTTAGTCTTATTGCCTTTAGCAATCTGCACCTTGCAGTTTTGGGTGGGAAATGTTGGGAAATTGCTTCCCTTCTTCAATTCACAAAAATGCATTTGACATTATGTTATTAATTGAACCTGTATCTAAAATTAACTGTGTGTCAATGTTAAATATTTTTACCTTAATGATTGCTTGTATTTGTTCTTCCTTGACTTTATCTACTATATCTAACTCGAACTGATACAAATCATCCTTGATGTCACCTTGTTGTCAAACGCCATAAAACATATTTGTAGTTCTGCCTGCCCCCACTCCCTGAGAGGTCAATAGCCTGGATCTTAACTACGAACGGTTGGCATTTTCCGTCGGCTTAGTGTGACTTAATTCCTTACCTGAAGAAATTTCAGTTAGTTGCACTGTGTAGGTACTTCGCCAATTTGTGTCGTTAGCTGTTGTGCATTTATTTTGCTGCCCAAAGGTCGGCTGCGGTACAGATAAAGGCATGGCATTGTTGCCGCGCGTCGGCCACTGCAGCGGCTGACTGTTTCTATTCATGTTCAGCATAGGGCCTTGTAATGGTGAATAGTAATTCGCTCATGCATTGAAATTACTGCTGTTTTTTGGAAATTTCTTTTAAATCGTTTGTTTTTTCCATTCCCGTTACCGAACTCGTTACCTCTGGGTATGCAATTTTGCTGGTGTATGTACCATCCTTGCTGTGTGTTTAGATCCCGTTATACTGACTGATTTACATAATTAAGTTGTTGTTGTGCCTGATTTTCTGTTGCTGTATTGGGTACAGGTCTTTCCCCATCGATTACATCGACAGAATCAAACATTGACAGAAAAAGTTCAGTGTCGTGCTCTTTTGTTGTGACTAATTTTTCTCTGATGTGCAATGGTAAACGACGTTTCAGAATTTTTAACACATCCACCTGTGATATTGAGTTCATCCAGTAGCGTGTCTTGTTCAGGTATTTGTCAAGGTATCCATGTAGACTACCGTATTTGCCACTGAATGGTTCAGGTTTGGAAACCTCGCGTCTGAGTCTTTCTTGTACTTCCTCATACCAGTATTTGTTGAGGAAAGCTCATTCAAATTGGATATAAGTGCTGCAATGTTCGGCATCACCTTGCGTATATCCCATGACAAATCTGATTTTCTATGCTTCCGTCCAGTTGTGTGGATATACATGATGAAAAGCACTGATAAATACTATGGGATTCATTCTTTTACCTTCGGTAGTGAATGTAGGAAATTGTCAAAGTCTCTGCAGACCTACGTCTGCAAAAATAGTTGGTACACACATGCCATTTTCGGTCATATTTAGATGGTTATTGTAGTTACTTCTCATTCTGTCTGGTAGTTGTTCAAGTATTGGAGTTGTGGGTATGGTTACCTTTTTCACTCTACAACTGTCATTGGTATCCGCTGTGGGACTCGTGACAATTTGTGAATGGATACCAACAGGTTGTGGTTTGTCCACTGTAGCCTGTGTATTATTTACAAGCATATTTCGAGACCCAGTAATATTTTCTTCTAAAAGATTGCAGATCCTATTTTCCATGGCTTGTAGATTAATGTTTACCTTGTTCACTATTTCATTTTCTTTTTTCTGAATAGCCTTTTCTACTACATCTGTGTATAACTTACAATTGGTTACTAACTACTCTGCAATGGTATTACCCTGCTTCAGCTTGACTAATGATATATCTCAAATTTTCATTGATATTATCTCTCTCCATCTTAGCCCATGCTGAGTTAACTTCTAATGTTGCTACCCTTAAAGTAAACTCTTCTACAGCTAGAGGTCCGCCTTCATAGTCTTTATTTAGTTTGTTAATGACAGTGGTTACCTTTTTTTACTGCCAAAACTAACGAGTTTTGTGTGGCTTCAATATTTGTGTTTGTGCCTGTGATTTTCTTTATCTGTTGTTCTATTAGATCATTATGGTTGTTAAAAGAATCTACCTTCTGTTTGAACTTCCTAATGTTACTGTTCAGAAAGCACTTCATGCTTTACCTGTGTTTTCATATCATTCAGTTTTTTGTCGATTGCAGTGCGAAAATTTTTGGCTAAGTCATCAAATTTTTGTGAGACGGTGTCTTGCAAATCCTTGAATGCTTGTTTTTGTTCTTCTTTAATTGTATTTAGATCTTGTGCTCAGATTGTGTGTCAAAATATCAATTTTAGTATTCATATCTTGTTTCATATCAATGAAATTGGTGTTCATATTGTGTTTCATATAATCAAATTTCACATTTATTTTAGGTAATAACTGCCATAGTACTGCTTCAGTTGTACCACTGTGGTTGCTGTCAGCTGCACTTTCCAAGTTAATGTTTGTGTTGTGACCAAGTGGTGTTTGTAACATGTTGTTAAAATTAGTATTGTAATCGCTGTCCAGTGTTTCATTCATTTGCGGTATGTCGCTCTGGGAGATGCGTGACATTATCTCATCAATTGTAAACATTGTGTCATCAAGGTTGTTCTGCTGTGAAGCGTCGCTATCATTTATCACTCCTGCGACACACATCTCTGATCTACTTTAACTTTCTGCAGGAGGCATGTATGGCAACGGAACTTCAATTGTTCACTCTCGCAATTCTACGCCCTCTTGGCTGATTGAGTTTTTGCTGTTGTTATCAACAATGGGCATATATTTTTCGGCCATGTTGTATGAATATGAAAAAAAAAAAAAAAAAAAAAAAAAAACTCTTTGAAAAATGTTAAAAATTTCATATGCTAACCACTACACTTGACAAATGCAATTCACATGATGTCAAATCCTGTTTTACAGCTATTATGATGTGCAAACAATTGTGTCAATTTTTTATGTTTTACGGACAACATATAACACACGTAAATTTTTCGCAAATAAAATTCAAGGATGGGAATAATGAGGAAAAGGTTTCTATCTACATCAAAGGAAGCACTGCCAAGTGCAACCATGCAAGCAACTAGCGTAGCCATCCTACCTTCGTTGCGCTGAATAATACAGCTAACTATTGAAAATTTTTACATAACCTGCATCCAATTCTTATTCCTTTCCAAAATTTCTCCTCAATGCTTTACTTGCTCCCTGTCTTGATTCATGCAAAAAGAAATTACTTAGTTTTTATGATTCATAACAATGTCATAGAAATTTCATACTATAACCATAGTTAACAAACACTTCTCACAACTGGTCCCCTGAAGTCCTGGCACACAGGTCGACTGTTGTAAAAAAAAAAAGAAACAAATAAATTATTAAATATTACTAAATATTATTGACTATGAGTATGAAGACACATTTTTTTAGTATATAATACGATTGCGTAATTAAAATATTCTGTGCTTATTTGCATCTTTTGGCCATCGGACTTCGCTTACATTTTAATTGTAGCTGCAGGCGGTGGACACCGGGAACACCGATGCGTATCGTAATCTAGAAAATCCTCCTTATATGTTCTTCGCTTCACTTCAATAAATAAAAAAATACTTGATACTGGTGTTCAATATAATATTATTCAAGCACACATATGATACATAGAGCTCGCAATACTTCATATCTAAAGCCGCACAACTTCATCGCCCTTCTACATAAGAGGGAGTGTAAGAATAAAAACGAAAAACTGTACAAAAATTGAATGTTTTTTCTTTCATTTGTCTGCGCCTTACCGCACATTCATAATTAACATATTTGCCAACCCTCTGGTCGCTCGGTATTTCATTTTTTGTTTTTTAATAAATTTTAATTTTACGGCGTCCTGGGCGGCCTTTCATCAGGTGCCTACACAAGAGCTAGTTGTGTTTCACAAGAACGCCATTTTCTAAATCCGTATTGACTATGTATCAGTAGACTGTTCTCTTCGAGGTAAATCGTAATGTTCAGACACAATGAGTGTACCAAAACCCTGTTACATGTCAACATTAATGACATGGGCCTGTAAACTTAGTGGATTACTCCTAGTGTCTGCCTTGAGTATTGGTGTGACTTGTGCCACTTTCCAGTGTTTGTATACAATCTTCTGTCGAGTGAGTGGATGTATATGATTGCTATGTGTGGATAAATCGACTCATCACCCAATGAAAGGAACCTAACTGATGTACAGACAGACCAGAAGACTTGCTTTTATTAAGTGATTAAGTTGATTCACTTCTCCAAGGATATATACTTCTGAGTTACTCAGGTTGGCAGAATTCTGGAATATTTACTTCATCTTCTTTGGTGAAGGAATTTCGAAATTCTGTTTTTAGTTCCTCTGCTTTAGCAGCACTATCATCGATAATATTTCCATTGCCATCATGCAGAGAAGGAATTGATAGTGCCATGTTTCAAGACAAATTTTCTTTGTGGAATCTGTTACAAGCATCTTGCATTGAAGTCCATGCTAAATTTAAAACTTCTGTGAAATATTGCCAATCGTACGGATTTTGCATTTGTTTAAATTTAGCATGTTTTTTTTGTTGTTTCTGCGACAGTGTTCTGACCTGTTTTGTGTACCATTGTGGATCAGCTCCATCTTTTCTCAATTTATTTGGTATAAACCTCTCAACGTTGAGTTCAAGTCACCTGTGATCTACATGTACATTGTTGATTTGGAAGAAGTGGAGATTGACTCAGGAAGGTGTCAACCGTAATTTTATCTGCTTTTTTTTTTTAATATATATGCCTTTTGTTTATTTTTGGCAGATTTGCAAGTTACAGTATTCAGACACGCAATGACAACCCTGTATTCACTAATCCCCATACCTGTTTCGATGCTCGTTACTAGCTCAGGATTATTTCTTGCTAAGAGCTCAAGTGTATTTTCACAACCTTTTACTATGCAAGTGAGCTCATGAATTAATTTCTCGAATTAATTGAAGGTATTTAGCATAATTTCAGGTTATGTTTTATGTGTGCTTCTGGATTTAAACATGTATTTTCACCAACATATTGAGGGTAGACTGAAATCATCACCAAGTCGGTTATGTATGAGTTGGGTATGTATTTGAAATTAGACTCAAGTTTTCTTTGAACCTTTCAGCAATTGTATTATCTTAGTTGTCAGATTGGTAAAAGGATCGAATTATTACTTTTTTCTGGTTACCAAGAATGACTTCTACCCATAAAAACTCACAGGCTCAACACATTTAGGTCCTTCGCAAAAATTTCAATTGAACTTATCTCCAGCTTTAGCCAGCTTTCGGTGTGCATAACACTTTTAGCATCAGTGCCTTCCATTAGTGCTTGGATCTCTGGTACTTTCACAAAACAGCTACGACAGTTTAAAACTGTTATACCAATGGTTTCTAGATCCATGTTTTTCCTGTGTTCGGTCTGCACCCTTTAAGACTGAAGTCCTTTTTGTGTTTCCAAAGACACTCTAACCTAAAAAACCGCCCATTCCACGCCACACAGCCTCTGCTACCCGTGTAACGATCTCCTGCATGTAATGGATCTCTTATCTATTTAGCGGTACCTGAAACCCCAACACCCTGTTTCGCAAGTTGAGGAATTTACTGGCTACACAGTTACAGAACAATCTGAGCATCTGATTCAGACCGTCCACTATTCTCTTTACCAGAGTTCCACAATTGGTCCTGTCAATTATGCTGCAAATGGCGAACTCTGCTTTCATCTCAGGCGCATGACGGGCAACCTTTTCCACCTCAGACAGCCATTCGAAACCAGAGAGAATCTCTTCTGATCCAAAGCAACACAGATCATTGATACCTGTGTGAGCCCCAAATGCAGTTGGGTGTACAGACTATTAGAGTGACTTGTGAATTAGAGTAGAGCACAACGTTTCATACGACATATTCCTTGGAGGCTCAACATGACATTCAAGGTTGCAATACATTTTATTTATCACAAAAGCATCTTATTTTTTTGTTGCCATTCTTGGAGAGTATGGTAGCTCGTAGATGGTCAAGCCACTGCCAAGCTGCGACGCCAAAATGTAAAAGGTCTCGCCGACATCAGGTGAAGCCTTTTACTTGTCATTTCACCTAGCCATTTTCTGTTTAATGTCTACACATGCGAAAACAAACACCCACGCATGGTGCATGTTCTGTGACTCACTCCCTACTTAATATTATTCTGTCATGACCATCTTTCCTTGTACTACACAAAAATAGTGAAATGTTTGCCTAAACAGCATGTGACACTTCATATTCCCCCACTCAAAGCAAAGGTGTCAGGACCTCTCACAATCTCAAATAAAAAGGAAAAAAAGATTTCTCATTAACATACAACTATAAACAACCTAATTACATAAAAACACATGATACATTTTCCTTATTTAAAAAGGAATAAAACTTCACTTTTAATAACAAGTCTTATTAGTTTTATTGTTTCATTTCAGGTAAATTGTGCTAAACAGTGTTAGCCTACTTCGTACATCTTCACCTTATTTACTTCACATTCTGTGTGATGCAAGAAATTGTCCTGTAATGACCAGTCTTTCTATGTAGCAAGATGTTACTTTAATGTATATTTGTATCATGATCCAACTTGAATAAACTTCTTCGACTTGCTTCAGGTTTATTTATTTAACAAGCCAGTATACTCGACAGTTCCTTGTTTACTTCTTGTATACATACATAGTTAGCTTACCTCATCTTATTATTCCCTGAGGAGTGCTTGTTGGGTATATGCCTATTATTCAGTCTCTTAGAGCCTAATCCCAGTATAGGCTCTAGTTAACAAATGTGGAATATTCCTGCTCCACCATTTTCATCTCTGCTATCAGGTAAGTCTGTTCAGTTGTAGAACCATTTCGGAGAAAACTTTTACATCGTGACTGCCAGTCACTATAAAATGCAATAGAATATGAAAGTATTTTCATTTAATTTGTGGGGATGTAGAGCCAATGGCCCTACCTCCACCCCCCCCCCCCTCTCCACCAATAACATTGCTGCCCTACCGCAGCAAGAACCACTGTATCTTTGCCAGATGAGTTCTCTGTAGTATGCACTCTATGCTACATGTACTGTGTATATGCTGCGAGAATAAAATTTCTCATAGTAAGTGCCGGGTGTGAGTGTGATTATTTATCGTCATGATTACCATACTTGCTCCTCACTGCCTACAATGGTGACCACGTTATTTTCTTTTTAACCGTGCTGCGAAATACCGAGTTATTCTCGTTCCGGCATGCTACTCATCACCATATGATACAAACTTCACGCCATGAAGAATACACCCCACGATGGTGCTTCACCGCCTGGCATCACTACAGACAATGTATTTGTGCATCTATTTGGTGCCCCTGCCAATTCCCAGACGATATAACCAGTGCAACTGTGGTTTTCGAACAGTTGATCATGTTTCCATCGTTTCATCAACCGCCAAACCAGGGCATCATTACCTCTCACCAAATGGACGACCACACAAAATCGCAAATCAAGTATGATGTTATCAGGAAGGAGGTGAGATGAAACTTGCCACTCCCTTAATTAACTGTTCTATGTCACAAGTGACCATACATGGTGAACAATAGCTGCCTGCTGCCGTTCCCACCTCCCACCTAACCAGTGCTACTAATATATCGATAAGTGAAAGTGTTAATGAACTACACCACATTCATCTTCAGTCTAATCACTCAGCAGGTATTGACATTCCGTGTGCAACATACCAAATTATGGGCACCCTCCAGAGTACCACAGTTGCTGACAAACAATCGCCACCATATAAGACCGCCTTCCACTGCAGAGAACCGACATTTACGGGTTACTGTAGACAAATTCATCCTATAAGTGACCTTCCTGTGCCAGACCATGTTTTTCCATGTCCTATGCCTGAACTTTACATTCTGCATGATACCGTATATCACCCAGGTGACACACACTTCTTACACCCGTGATGCGACCTGTCTCACGTGATTACAACAATGCCACACCGACAACAGCTGCACCACACTCTTGGCCACGCCTGCCACGTGACGTCACTCAAAAGCAGGCACACCATGTCTACCTGCAACTGTGCAGTTTTTTCACACTTTGCGACCACAAAATACCAATACCATGAGCCTGACTGCAACTACGACTCACGCCCTGTAGGAACACAAGGAGTACCTACAATAGTCGCCACATTGGATGAGCTACACCGATAGGTCATCCACCACGATTGCCACCAACCAGGATCCATCCACTGTGCTGAATTCCTCGGTACTCCACTACGTCATCCTCCACGGCACCAATGCATCAGCCATGACACCCGTGCCATGTCCAGTGATAATTGGTCACAGCACACTCATTAATGACACACCACAGCTGCCACCTGTATCAGCCCCACCAGATGGTTTTCACAGACCCGCACCACGTACTTCACACGACTGCAGCAAGCTCATACTGGTTCTGTCCCCTTGCCACCATGCAGATTACCAATGGCCATATAGCAAGTTACGTCTGCTACCAATAAAAGTTGATTCTCTGCAAGTATGGTCCTGTGCCAGACTTTGTTTTTCTACAGCAATGGGCTGGGACCACAGATGACGACGACAAGTTTTTGGTGCTTTTGAACTACCTCCACACCAACACCAATCTTATCAGCGACTTCCTATTGCATGCACCAACCACTGGAAAATATGAGACAGTAAAGACTCATAGGCCGGTCGGAGTGGCCGAGCGGTTCTAGGCGCTTCAGTCCGGTCCGCTGCTACGGTCGCAGGTTCGAATCCTGCTCCGGGCATGGATGGATGTGTGTGATGTCATTAGGTTAGTTAGGTTTAAGTAGTTCTAAGTTCTAGGGGACTGATGACCTCAGATGTTGAGTCCCATAGTGCTCAGAGCCATTTGAAGACTCATACTACAGCACCTGTCACGTTCACCTGAACAACAATTGCACCTACCCATCCTGAGAAGTTGCTGGACCAAGAAACTCCGTCAACGCTCTGGCGCAGGTTACGCCTCCGAATCGACACAAACGACTTACCAGATCATGCTGTCTGGTCACTGTGGCTTCTCAAGCTGCCTGAAAACATACAGACAGCCATGCTAATGCACGAGGACAAACTGCTGTAAACCCAGTTATGTCTTACTGACCAGATGCTTTCCCTCACGCAACATCACGTCTTGATAAACAGTCGCATCAGCCCCAGCACCGATGTCAACATTGGTTGCATCTACAGCCAGCCTGCACACCAGCTGTGCCCACAGAGACCACTGCAGAGCGTCCACTGTGCAGCGATGGCCAACCGACAGTTGCCGGGCTGCCCCAACCTCAAGAGCCCTTCCATGCCATGCCTGCAGCAGCCTTGCAAGACTCCATTGCAGTGAGGCATCAACAATCAGATACCACGATGGATCCAGGTGCCACATTTGTAGTGGAATGTAACCAACCATCTGCCGCATTCACATCCAGCCATCGACCCACACCTAACCGTAACTACTCACCCAGCCAGGACGCTGCACCTACACGGCCGCACCATCCCTGCTGGTTCCAGGCATGCTTCTGTGCTGACACATGCCACTGTCGTCCACCCTGCAGCTACCCGAAGTAGTACAGCAGCATACCCAGGCACATCAGGTCACTCCCCTGCTTCAAGCCGCCTTGCTATGAAGCATGACAATATTCATCATATCCTGCATCTACATTCTAATGGCTCTTTGTCTGTGACAACCATCTTAGAGCATACTTCCTAGTCAACACAGGCATCGACGTTAGCGTGCTGCCACCTTAGCTGGCACCTGGAAAACATATGCCATCCGCTGTACAACTACATGTCATGAGCGATTCAGTGACTCTCATGATAGGCATGGCCTCTATCACAGTTGAACTGGACAACCACACCCCTCACCCATGAACGTTTTGCGTGGCTGACACCGAAGAGCTTGTGTTGGGTGCAGATTTTTTTGAGTCATTAAAATCTTGTTCGAGGAGCTTAAAACCGCAACTGCTGCATACACCAACATCCGCCACACCAATGCAAGTTCATGAGCAGCTAATGAACACCTACGCAACTGCTGCTCTGAGCTCACAGCAAAACTGCACACCATACAGCAACAGCTGTCATCACACCAGCAACAAGGAGAGCCGCTCGCTCGAGATGCTGCCAGGCCTCCAGAACCACAGGACAGTCCAGCGCCTCTTACTTTTGGTGATGATGCCCCCACGAGTGGGCCACACAGAAACAGTGATATTGCTCTTTCGAGTGGGTTGAGTGTAAACAGTGCTATTGCTTCCTCGAGCAGATTGTGTGCCTCATTTGCTACTCCACATCAGCCCCATAAAAAGATTAACATCGTACATGACAGTACTGTACACAGAATTTATACTACCCTAGTCCATCAGTCAGACTCTGGCCCCACCATCTTGCCCCTCATGATCTAAAGGCGGCCATGGCTGCGATTGAGGAACTATTATGCGAGGGCACCATCAGGTCATCAGACAGTGCGTGGGCCTCACTGATTACTATGAGAATGAAAAAAGATAAAACGTGGCGCCTGTGTAGAGACTATAGACATTTGAATGCATGTACCCCATTGTTAGCTACCCCATGCCCAATATTCAGGACTTCTACCAGGAACTGGCGAGTGTAACCAGCTTTTGAGTGGTCAACTGCAAAAGAGCTTATTTGCAGATCACAATGGCCACAGAGGACATCCCAAACACGACAATAATTACACTGTTTGGACTATTTGAATTCCTCTTTATGTCCTTCGGACTAAAGAATGGAGTGCAGACTTGGTGATGGTTCATTAACGGCTTGTTTTTTACCATGCCCTTTTGCTATTGCTACTTGGATGCTGTAATTATCTTCTCACAGACTGGTCAAGATCGTGAGAAACACCTCCAAGTGGCATTCAACAAACTAGCACAGCATGGTGGTGTTGTCAAAGAGAACAAATGCCAAGTCCAGCAAAAATGTGTTACGTTTGTAGGCCACCTAGTTGACGCTTTGAGCATCTGTCCCACCCCAGAAAAGTAGACCAAATCCATAACCTACCACCCCACAACGGAGTATCAGTAAATGCGCCGCTTTTTAGAGGTAATTAATTTTTACTGACAACACCTCCCCCACGCTGCAGGAACACTTCTGCCACTTACAGAGTCACTCCATGGCAATAACACGTCAGGCAAATGTAAGCTCACTTGGACTCCTAATATGCAAGCAGCTTTTGAGAACATCAAAACCGAGCTTGCTCAGACCACCATCGCCAGATGCCCATATGGTTGTAATGGCCGACGCCGGCAACTGGACGATTGGGGTGGTGCTGCAATAGGAAATACCCGGAGCAACCCAACCCCTATGGTTTTTCTTACAGGAATTTACTGACCCCAAGAAAGTATGGTCTACCTTCGACTGTGAGCTCTTGGTGATTTACGAGGCAGTTCTGTACTTCTGAGATGACATTGAGGGCTAGCCCCCTACTAACTACACAGGCCACTGCCCTCTGGCTGATGCTATTAAAAATCCACCAGCCAATAACTCCCCCCAAGGATTCCGCCACCTGGACTTGATTTCACGATATACGACGGACATCTGTTGTGTATGGGGAGCAAAAAACATGCTGGCTGACTATCTCTCATGACTCGCCACGACATTGGCACTCCTTGACTTTGACCAACTAGTGGAAGCACAAGCAACTAACACTGACCTTCAACACCTGCTATCTGGACACACAATGGGCCTCCAGCTCAAGCAGTGCACCATTGCAGCACAACCAAACTAGTTTGGTGTGACAGATCCCATGGTAGGCAACAACCAGTCATCCCACAGAACTTCAGGAAGACAGTTTTCGACCTCTTCCACAACTTGTCTCGCTCCAGAGTATGCCCGACACTGAAAATCACAACAAAACTTTTCGTGTGGCTAACATTAATTGGGACTGTGCTGCATGGACAAGAGCCTGCATCCAGTGCCAACGAGCCAAGACAGGACGTCATGCCCTTTGGGAAACTCCCCATACTGAAGGGCCATTTCCAACATGACCACTCCCAGATTCAAACAGATACATCTTGTCAGCCATAGACAGGACACCTCGATGGTTGGAGGCCACTCCTCTAACTTATATCTCATCCAGTATCGTCACCTGTGCTTTCATCACACTATAGATTTCATGCTTTGGTTGCCTAGAGTCCCTAACAACTGACCAGGGATGGCAGTTCGACTCAGCCCTGTTCTCTGAGCTCTGCTGCCTCTGTGGGTGCCACTGGTTCCACACAAGAGCTACCATCCTCAATCCAATGGACTTGTGGAACGGTGGTTCCACATCCTCAAGACAGAATTCGTATGCCACAACCAGGAGTGGATGGAGGCCCTCTCCTGAGTGCTGCTGGGCATACGAGCTGCCTACAAAGAAGATCTGGACACCTTGCTGGCAGAGGTGCTCTATGGGGAACTGATCACTCTCCCAGCAGAGTTCATATCACAAACCACCAACTACTTGGATGCCAACCTTATGGACCTATTAAAATGTGGCAGGGACCACATCTGCCACATCCGCACCCCACTGCCATCCCACCACGCCAAACCGACCATCTTTGTGCAAAAGACCTCCAATCATGTATGCATGTCATGTTCAGGACTGATGCTGTCAAACCCGCCCACCACCCTATGTACAGTTGTCTGTACAAGGCGTTGAAACGAGGACCAAACACTGCTGATATCTTGCAAGCTGGATAAACGATAACAGTGTCACTGAACTGCCTAATACCGGCGTGGACTTTAGCGGACATACCCAGTGTTTACCCTCCATCAGCTCCAGCTCCAGGCCCATCAAGCCAATTTACAATCAGCCTAAACTAGGGTGACCAAATGATTTTTGGTGAAAACCGGGACACATTCACCCGGGTGCCAAAGGTCACCTCATTCCACATGTACCCAGGTTTCTTAATTTTAAATATTAATGTTTTGTTGATACATTTTGTTAACCTGATTATTATAAATAATAAGAGGATCCAAAAGATTGATATAATCCAGATTATCTGTATAATTAATGACATTCAATATACGTATACAGTAATAAAGAAATGTATTACGATTTTACAAAATTTTACAGCCATTCAACTTTTAATCAATTAATATTAACATGAGCTTTAATATTACTGAGCACTTGTAGATGGAATTGACTGTCCTTGGAGAAAAGGGTATTTTTCACTGCCTCCAGCCTTCTTGATCATGTCTTTGTTCTTTGAGACACAGTAATAAAACTCGGCACAGTTCATTTTGTAGTTGTACAGGATCTACAGGATTGCTTCAAGAGAGTCCACCTCCATCCTATTTCTTTCACCAGTGCACTGGATATTCATGAACGAAAATATTCTTTCCACATTGGCATTATGGGCTGGGATTGCAAACAAATACCTTGCAATTATTACCAACTCAGAGTAATGCTGAAGACAGTCACAGCTTTTAAAAAAAGTCACCCACTTCTCATGACGTTCCAATGGTGTTTTTTTTTTTTTCATCATTCCATTTGTGAAGACTTTCTTCAACAAAATTTGTCAGCATGCCGAACTGATCAAAGAGATTGGAATCATCGATTTCAATCTCTTTACTCTTCAAATAAGAAACTGTCTCTTCAACACTTTCCCATTTTGGCACACTCTTCACTAACATCCAATCAAACACCGACGATGAGGGTAAATATGAGGCGCTCCACTTGCTGAGATATTCTACACAAGTGTCATAAAACTTGTTAACTTCTTCTCTAAAACTCCTTTCCGCTGCTTCTGATACTTCTGGTCTTTTAAGGACAGATTTAACATTAAAAGAAATGAACTGCTGTTCTCTCCTCTTAGTAACAGTTTCCAGAGTATTTTTCAAAACATCATTCATATATTCAGATCCCACATAATCACATAACTCCTTAAGCCTTTCTGTTCTAACAGTACATATGTACAAGTGTGAGTATACCTTCATGACGATAGTTTCAACATCACAGCTTAAACTGTCATCAGATGTCTGCACGCTATTGTGTAAAACATGAGCAGGGCACCCTATGCCTTCAATGTTTTCGTGCAATGTTGCCTTTAATTTGGTAAATATGTTGCATTTGCCTTGTCTTTTTAAACCACCAAAATGCCACACATTTATTTTTCTCAAGATCAAACATTTCGATAGTATTCATACAAAATCTTAAAATTTCGTCAGATGTTTCATTAGGTAAGGAACTCACCTTCAAAAGTTTGGTCTGAATTCCCTGATTAATATCGAAAAACTGAACAAGCGGAAATATTTTAGTGGCCTTATGATTGCTGGCATCAGTGGATATCCCATAGAAAGAAGACTTCTTGATGTATTCAAGGCTTTCCTTTACGCTCTGGGGAGCAATAACTCCTTTCACTAAGGCTGACACTTTAGTTCTTGCTGAACTATACTTTTTTGCAATGGAAGAATCATCAAACATAATGCTATTAAGCTTATTAGTGCAATCACTAGATCTATAAGTTTGGTGATGTTTTACCATGTGGTAGGCTAATGTAAGCTCGGCTGTTCGAACTTTCGTATCTTCACTTGACTGATGTTTCACAAAATAATTTTGTAGAGTTTTATTGCAGCTCGGTGCACTGTATCTGTTAATATGTTTCTTTGACCTGATGTGATCAACTATGTCGGAACGTCCACCATGACTTATACTAATAAAACGGTTACATACGGAACACTCTGCTTCCTAATCAAAACGACCTTTCTTAATGAAATTCCATTCCTTGGAATAACAGTCACTGAACTTGCAGGCACATTTCGGCATTGCGTTTCACAGTACTGCAGCAATAATACCACTAATATGAGAAAAAACTATTGCAGTTTGTCTGACAAAACATCAACTACTACACTGTTCTGACAATGAGTGTGAGAGTAAGTGGCGTGACAATTGGACAGTTTCATAGCTCTGTTACAATAAAACAACTTACTACTTGTTGGCCAAAGTACCGCTCAAAGTAAATTATTGCGTGAGTGTATCAATACTGATACTGTGATTACTAGTATGGGACAATGGCGGTTTTAGACAAATAAGCTAAAATATATTAATTTATTGTGTTGTATTTCCTTTAATATAGCGAAACCCCAAAAATTTGAGAAAGTTTCCCGAAATGTATTTAAAAAAATTCCTCGGACCTTTGGAGGTGACGGAGTCCCACCTCTAACTGACAAACCAGGGACTCCTAGGATACGACTTGGCAAACAAATGGTAATGAGATGGGGAGCTATTAATATCAATGGGGGCTACTCTGGGAAGAAGGTAGAGCTGGCAGAGGCTGCAAGTAAGATGGGGCTGGACGTTTTAGCTGTTAGTGACATTCGGGTAAGGGGTGAGAAAGAAGAGGAAGTGGGAGAATACAAGGTCTACCTGTCAGGCGTCAAAGCAGGAATAGCACAATGAGGTGTAGGGCTTTACATCAGGAAAGAAATGGAACCCAGCGTAGTTGCAATAAGGTATGTAAATGAACGACTGATGTGGATAGATTTGACAGTGTCTATCAAGAAAATTAGGATTGTGTCAGTATATTCGCATTGTGAAGGGACAGATCAAGACAAGATGGATAGTTTTTAGGAGGCACTCAGTGATGTAGTTGTTAGAGTAAAGGACAAGGACAGTGTTCTGCTCATGGGTGACTTTAATGCCAGGATTGGAAATCGAACAGAAGGGTATGAAAAAGTTATGGGTAAATTTGGAGAGGATATGGAGGCCAACAGGAACGGGAAACAACTCTTGGATTTCTGTGCCAGTATGGGCTTAGTAATCACAAACTCCTTTTTTAAACATAAGAACATTCACCGGTATACTTGCGAAGGCAGGGGAACCAGATCTGTCATTGACTATATAATAGCAGATCAGGAATTCAGGAAGGCTGTGAGGGACACACGTGTATTCAGGGGATTCTTTGATGACACTGATCATTATTTAATCTGCAGTGAAATTGGGATTGTGAGGCCGAAAGTGCAGGAGGTCAGGTCCATATGTAGGAGGATAAGAGTTGGGAAACTTCAGGATAAGGAAATCAGGCACGAGTACATAACAGCGATCTCAGAAAGGTACCAGTTAGTTGAATGTAGTCAATTACAGTCATTGGGAAAGGAATGGACAAGGTACAGGGACACAGTACTAGAAGTGGCTAAAGAATGTCTTGGAACAGTAGTGTGTAAAAGTAGGATGAAGCAAACAGCTTGGTGGAATGATACAGTCAAGGCAGCCTGTAAAAGGAAAAAGAAGGCATATCAAAAATGGCTACATACCAGAACCCAGGTAGACAGAGAAAGTTATGTTGAAGAAAGAAACAAAGCCAAACAGATAATTGCAGCATCCAAGAAGAAATCGTGGGAAGACTTTGGAAACAGGTTGGAGACTATGGGTCAAGCTGCTGGAAAACCATTCTGGAGTGTAATTAGCAGTCTTCGAAAGGGAGGTAAGAAGGAAATGACAAGTATTTTGGACAGGTCAGGAAAACTGCTGGTGAATCCTGTGGATGCCTTGGGCAGATGGACGGAATATTTTGAAGAGTTGCTCAATGTAGGTGAAAATGCGATCAGAAATGTTTCAGATTTCGAGGTAGAATGGGATAGGAATGATGATGGAAATAGGATCACATTTGAGGAAGTGGAAAAAATGGTCAATAGATTGCAGTGCAATAAAGCGGCTGGGGTGGATGAAATTAAGTCGGAACTCATCAAATACAGTGGACTGTCAGGTCTTAAATGGCTACACAGGATAATTGAAATGGCCTGGGAGTCTGGACAGGTTCCATCAGACTGGACAAAAGCAGTAATCACACCAATCTTTAAACATGGAAACAGAAAAGATTGTAACAACTATAGAGGTATCTCTTTAATCAGCGTTGTGGGTAAAATCTTCTCAGGTATTGTTGAAAGGAAAGTGCGAGTATTAGTTGAGGACCAATTGGATGAAAATCAGTGTGGGTTTAGGCCTCTTAGAGGTTGTCAGGACCAGATCTTTAGCTTACGGCAAATAATGGAGAAGTGTTATGAGTGGAACAGGGAATTGTATCTATGCTTTATAGATTTAGAAAAGGCATATGACCGGGTTCCTAGGAGGAAGTTATTGTCTGTTCTACAAGATTATGGAATAGGAGGCAAATTTTTGCAAGCAATTAAAGGTCTTTACATGGATAGTCAGGCAGCAGTTAGAGTTGACGGTAAATTGAGTTCATGGTTCAGAGTAGTTTCAGGGGTAAGACAAGGCTGCAACCTGTCTCCACTGTTGTTCATATTATTTATGGATCATATGTTGAAAACAATAGACTGGCTGGGTGAGATTAAGATATGTGAACACAAAATAAGCAGTCTTGCATATGCGGATGACTTAGTTGTGATGGCAGATTCGGTTGAAAGTTTACAAAGTAATATTTCAGAGCTAGATCAGAAATGTAAGGACTATGGTATGAAGATTAGCATCTCCAAAACGAAAGTAATGTCAGTGGGAAAGAAATATAAACGGATTGAGTGCCAAATTAGAACAGGTGGAAGGTTTCAAGTACTTAGGATGCATATTCTCACAGGATGGCAACATAGTGAAAGAACTGGAAGCGAGGTGTAGCAAAGCTAATGCAGTGAGCGCTCAGCTACGATCTACTCTCTTCTGCAAGAAGGAAGTCAGTACCAAGACTAAGTTATCTGTGCACCGTTCAATCTTTCGACCAGCTTTGTTGTATGGGAGCGAAAGCTGGGTGGATTCAGGTTACCTTATCAACAAGGTTGAGGTTACGGATATGAAAGTAGCTAGGATGATTGCAGGTACTAGTAGATGGGAACAATGGCAGGAGGGTGTCCACAATGAGGAAATCAAAGAAAAACTGGGAATGAACTCTATAGATGTAGCAGTCAGGGCGAACAGGCTTAGATGGTGGGGTCATGTTGCACGCATGGGAGAAGCAAGGTTACCCAAGAGACTCATGGATTCAGCAGTAGAGGGTAGGAGGAGTCGGGGCAGACCGAGGAGAAGGTACCTGGATTCGGTTAAGAATGATTTTGAAGTAATAGGTTTAACATCAGAAGAGGCACCAATGTTAGCACTGAATAGGGGATCATGGAGGAACTGTATAAGGGGGGCTATGCTCCAAACTGAACGCTGAAAGGCATAATCAGTCTTAAATGATGATGATGATGATGAGTCAGCAAAAGTATGCTGCTACAATCTAATATGTACTGACAGACCAATTGTATGAAACCATACTAAAATGTTGATAATAAATGAATATTATTTTCGGCGTAAGCATTCAATACAACAATCACACAATCTAATCTGGTCGGGACATAAGAAGACTTCACTTTTTTACGAAACGTATTGTCCGTGGTGTTTTCAAGGCCACGGTCAGGAATATTTCTATTAATATCCAGATCTTTTATTTAGGCGAAATATATATACGCTGCCACACAGCTGTTTTTAGAATCGCACGTGTCAAAACAAACCACTAGCTGACGACAGTTTAGAATCTCGAACGTTCGTAAAAGTCGATAGGTGTGTTAATCGACTAAAGCGTATTACGTCATAATGACGTCACATCATATCCAGGTTGCCGGTTGGGTGAACTTAGCATCCTCCTATCACAACAAGTCCAAGAGCAATTGTATCTTTGCCAGATCAGTGCTCTGTAGTACGCACTCTACACTACATACATTGTGTGTGCACAGCGAGAATAAAAGTTTTGATAATAAGTGATGGGAGTGCATGTGATTATTTATCGTCATGATTATCACGCCCACTCTCCACTACCTACAGAGTTATTCAGTCTATTCATTGGTCAATACTCGACAGAGGTGATATCACTACCTACGATTAACCTCTCCTAAAAAATAAATTCAAATAGAAACCCCACTAATATTATCTTCTTTCTTTATGTTTAAAAAATGTAGAAAATCAATAACTTCTTATTCTGAATTCCAGAATATTTAGCTTACTATATTTGTAGCTTTTACAAAGACCTTGAAAGTTAAAGCATTTCTCTGTAAGTGTCTTACACTAAGTTTACATGTTACATATATTCCGAAGGACGAAAACCAAAAGTAGAAAACCGTTTCTCGCTGTCGTGTTTACATGTTACGGTTTGAAGCGGATTTACTAGCTCAGTTAAATATGGCGCCTGGGAAACAGCTGTTTGTGATTTAGTCAGCATAATCGCTATTTATTATCAGTTAGACGAGATGTAAACAGATATAGTATAATGTTTCTACTTAACCTTCATTGTACAAAAAGCCATTCCACCTATATTAGCCAAAACACGACGAAACCTGACAGTCCAAACACATGTCAAAAGTGGATGCGTTTACATGGGAGCGAAGAAAATCGATTGCGGAGTTGGACAACCAGCAACCAGAAGGGGATTTCCAGAATCGATTTTGAAGTGTTTACATGACCATCCAGAGGCGGTATTGGGAAATCGATTTACGAAATCCGGTTTTGGGAGACCTGTGTAAACGAGATGATAGTGCCATAACTTCCTTCACTTTTATTACTATGATATGATAATAGAGCTAAAATCGTTCTTATTCTTGGCTTTTCGTGTGCTACATATTAATCATATATCTTCTAATTTTTCCTTGAGATGTTAATTTGTAGCTAAGTTTATTAACTAAGGTCATGGCTATTTTGTAAACGTACTGATGCAACCATTATTGCATAAATACTAGATGCTACATGTACAGGTGTGGTGGTCATATATATATATATATATATATATATATATATATATATATATGCATTACTGTATTGGTATTTGCTTGTTAAGTCAGATAAGGCTTAAGTTACTTTGACCAGCACTCGACCAACACCAATATATAATTTACTCCTGCCCTGCCTGTGAGTATTTGGACAAAGAAGTTGTAGTGATTCGAGAATTTCTGAGTAAATTCTAGAACCACTCAGCCTTCTACCGTCTCGAACACACGATATTGTAGATACAAGTATGGGATGGTAAAATCCTACCTACTGCACATCACATGTTTGTGTGTGCAGGTTTAAAATCAGTCGCGGGAAGAAAGTAGGTGTGGTGGTCGAACAGCATCGACATGTACCTGTTGGGCAATCTGTAGACGTGTTAGTGAGTGTGTATGGAAGAACCATGGAATCCATACGCAGCTTTGTGCTTATTGTGTCACTGATTATTGTTATGTGAAACAAGAACAGTTGAAAAAGTACTCATATAGATTCTTGACTCAGCTTTGTTAGATGCAAGACGTTTTTTCAGTCTCCTTTCCTGAAAGTGATGCTGTCCAAGCAGACTTTCTTTCAAATATAAATCAATTTATTTTTAACATATGACTGTACGAGAGACTTGCTGAAGATACATATTATGTTGAAAATGAGAATTTTTATTGTGCTTGAAAGTCAAATACATCGTTGATTGACGAAATGTAAAGTATGTATGGCTACTTATTTCACTAGTAGAAAGAGGCTTGAAAATTCCTGTACCTAGCGTTATTCGACGGAAAAGTGAAGATAGTTTCCAGCAACCGGCTACCCAGTAAAGAAGAGTGGCTGCAAACCCGAAGTAAATCATCTTGTAAAGAAGTGGAATGTGGTTTGCGGAAATAAATCAGTATATCCATGAGCCACACTCACACTTTAAGTCGTCAAAACGTTAGAACGGGGCGACCTGTGTGAAAGGACCGAAAAATCAGGAATTTTCGGTCAAACAGGGAAAAGAAGCTGTTGTGTGTTGCCATAGCAACCAAAGATAGTACTACAAGGGATTTACTCAGGGACATTGAATATGTTCAAGTATCTAATGGAGCAAAATTTGAATGTAAAATAGTGAAGATATGAAAAATTCACAACGATAAAACAGCAAATAAGATTTCGACGTATTTGTCTAAGAAGAAATACGCATAGAACGCTTCAACCAAGAAGATCCAGTACGGGGAGTATACAGCTCTCACACACGTCGCAGGGATGCAGACACGGAAACCAACGTACATCTGACGCCGCTGGCACCAGCTGTTGTTCACCAGTGCTGATCTGCCTCGACATCCACTCACCTACGCAACGAGAATTCTACGCCGGTTGAGCGTGAAACAAAACGTCATTACTTTAGTACAAAGTGGCACAAGAAATTTGTTTGTGTAGCTATCATATTTAAAGTTAGTTTTAAGTGCTTACAAGAGCTAAAGCATACAAGGCTATGCAAAATATACAACAGGTTGGGGAAAGTGAAGACCCAGCTATGGCCATGAAAATTAGCAAAGAAGTGCCTGACTGGGCTGAGTTGGTAAATTTAATCAAAGCTCAAAGTGCAACTCTAAGTAAAGAACTAGGCTTAGTAAATTCTCAATTAAATACCCAGAGTGAAGATTTAAGTGCTCAGAGGGAAACTCTAAATATTGAAACGCTAAATTTAGGTTTGTTAAGTGCCAAGGTCGACTCTCAAAGTGAAGTGCGAAGGCATGGGTGCTTTGAAGACTGAGTTTCACGCTATAAGTACTAAAGTAGAGAATTTAAAAGTAGATCTAAAGAATGAGTTGGCGAACTCTTTGACGACTCATAAATCGTATGTTTACTGATCTTGGTCAGAAACAGAATGATACCTTTCAGGATTTGTCAAAAAGGTCAGAACTTAACAATGAGAACAAATGTAATAGTGTAGAATCGGAACTTATTGAAAAGTTAGGATCCTTTGAAAAAGTGTATAGTAGTAAGTATAATAATGTAAGGCATGGGTTTTATGCTTTGCAAGAGAGTGTAGATAAGGATAATGACTTAATGCCAGCCATTCAGTCGCAAATTAGAGGTGTCAATACACAGGTAGATGATGTAGAAAGAAATTTCAAAGAGAAAATGGCTAACTCTGATATTATAAATGTAATTAGTTTGGAGGAACAATTTAGGGAACTTGCAGATCGAAAAGTTACCGAGAGAATAACATCTGGGAATGTATCACATATTCCTTCTTCTGAACTTAATGGTACGAGGAAGGGTATAGTCGACCTGTGGAAAGACATTAAGCTTATCCAAGATGAAGTAGAAAAAAGGGTATCTTCACTTAATGTTAACTAGTGAAGCTGTGACTGATTTACAATGGGGAGCTAATTCAGGATTATTCAGACAATTCCCTAAATTTAAGCTGGATGGAGACGTACATCCGACTCATTTCCTAAAAAGGTTTAACGAAGCATTACCAAAAAATTGGGAAGATTCTAAGAAGATCGAATTTGCTGTGGGGTACCTTCTAGGGGAAGTCTCAGGATGGGGTACAGTAAATATTGCGAATTTTTCCTCTTGGGAGGACTTTCAAAGGAAATTTAAAGAGAAATACTGGTCTGCCAGTGCTCAAGAAAAGTTGATATCAGATCTATCGGGGTACTAGAGGAAATATTTCGATTGGCATTTAACACGAGCAAAATATTTAGATAAGCCAATGGAACAAGAGGGTTTGGTACATATTTTAATTAGATGAGTGCCCATCTGTGTGAGAAAAGACATCTTATGTAGCGGTTGGAAAATGGGAGAAGAGTTATTGTCTTATGCTGATGCACTTGATGCAATAAATAAGGACCTCAACGAAATTTTACACCAGAGTGAAATTTCGAACTATAAAAAGAATAGCGGGAATAATTTTAAAAGGCATGAGGCAAACTTAACAGAAGTACTCCAGTGTAATAAGAAAAGTTGTAATGGTAATTATCAAAAGAAGCATCCACATTCAAATTTAGATCCAGTAACTTCTCAGGAATTTGTACCGAGTAACCAAAACACACAAAATAGGAATGTAGTACTTCATTATGGTAACCAACCCGTAATTAGCAGTAATTACGCACAAAATACCCACAAAGGAATGGTTGTTGCTTGAAGAACCAAGCTTAGCTACTAATAACCCATAACCTACAATAGCAGGGACAGAGGAAAATTCCGAGTTTAACATATTTATAGATTCTGGAGGTGAGGCATCACTCAAATGAAACGCATATTTTAACTTGATACAGAATAAACAGCACTCACCTCTATTGCCAGTGACTGGAGTATACATAATTGGGATAACGGGAACAAAAAGTAAACTTGTAAAATATGAAACTCAGGTGAACTGCAAGATTGGAAATATGTTATTTCGTCAAACGCTGTTGATAGTAGAGAATATTAATGGAAATACACTGTTTCGTTTAGATTGTTTGTTAGAATTTAGAGTCATCTTAAACTTTGAAGAACATCTTCTTTGTTTTGGTAAAGGGGACAGTAGATGCTAGACACCTTTTGTGACAATTAGTCACTTTGAAGAACAAACAACAGAGCGCCAGTGTCTGTGATTAACAGCTACAGCACAATTATCACCAAAAATCGATAATGTTGATCAAGGAACCCAACGAACTGATATACAAGACAAAGTTAATGAATCCCTACTCTTAACCGATCAACAAAGACGATATCTGTATAAAATTTTAATGGAGTATGAAGTGGTATTTTCCGATTGTTCAGGCAATACTGCGACTATATTTGTAAGTTCAGAATCAAAGATGACACTGCTTTCTTTTGCAAATTGTATCCAATACCAGTGAGTTTGAAGGGAGCAGTTCAGGATGAGATTAACAAAATGATTGATAATAATATTATAGAACGAAGTTCCAGTGTAATGAATAATCCTTTGGTAGTGGTGAAGAAAGCTACAGGTGGGGTACGATTAGTCTTAGGCGCTCGTACATCGAATCGACATATAGATATAGAGATGGAAAGGGACTGGCCGATTAATATTGACGAATTGTTATCAAAATTTGGAAAGGTAAGATTCTTTAGCATGATGGATTTGACCAAGGGATATTGGCAGATAAAATTACACCCAGAATCAAAAAATTATGCAACCTTTTTGTTTGATGGAAAATCATATCATTTCAGTGTATTGCCATTTGGACTTTATATCTCTGTGTCCTTATTTATATGTGCGTTAGACGAAGCACTAGGGAGAAACTTATTGAAGGATTTGATAATGCATTATCAAATGATAGTATAGCATAGGTGGCCGGGAGGCCCCAGTTCAGGGATGTTCGGCCACCAAGTGCAAGTCTTATTTCATTTGACGCCACATTGGGCGACTTGCGCGCCAATGATGGGGATGAACTGATGATGAGGACAACACAACACCCAGTCCCTGAGCGGAGAAAATCTCCAACCCAGCCAGTAATCCAACCTGGGCCCGCTTGCATTGGAGGCGAGCACGTTACCACCCAACTAATCAGGTGTACAGGATTTGATAATATATGTAGACGATATCCTAATAATATCAGCTACTTGGGAGGAACATTGTCTAACTTTGTGCAAAACTCTGAAAAAATTTAAAGAGAAAGGTATTATGGTGAAGCTGTCAAAATCGTTTTCTGTGTGCCAATAACCTAAGTTCTTAGGACATATTGTAGGGGTAGAGGGAATTAGACCAGACCCTGAACGCATAAAAGTTATCAAAGAACGTCTGCACGCCAGAAATGGAAGAAAATTAAAAGGATTTATAGGTATGGCCGGATACTATCGACGGTACATACGAGGGTAGGAGTTAAATGGCCCGAGAATTTTACGCTTATTAAAAAAGGGAGTACCATGGACTTGGGCTCAAGGCGCAAATGATGCATTTGAAAAAGTTAAAAGAGCGCTTGTTGAGGCACCCATGTTACATCATCCAGTTTTGGGCGAAACGTTTAAAATTTCGACAGATGTATCTGATTACGGTATTGCTGCCGATGTTTTCCAAGGAGAATGGGATCCGAGTAATATAGAAAACAGTACCATAGCTTTTGCTAGCCATAACCTAAAGAAGCATGATCTAAATTACACAGCTACCGAAAAAGAACTATTGGCGATTGTGTGGAGTATTCAAAGATTTCAAACACTAGTATGGCGATCATAAATCCATATTTATACAGATCATAAAGCTTGATCCTTTCTGATGGGTAGACGTTTACTACACAGTAGGTGGATGCACTGGATGCCTTTCCTACAGGAATACGATATCAAGATGCGATACGCAAAAGGTTCCAAAATATAAAGAGCTTCTGACTTAATTCTTCTTCTAGTATGGCTGCCGGAGTCACGACGATACCTTGACAACACAGACATTTATTAATGCCTTCGAGAAAGCCGAAATATAACCCGGAAAGGAACGCAGCAACAGTACCTCTCCTGACGTATATGCAAATATAGACATGTCATTCCATCTAATGACAACCACAACGTTACCTTTCGGTGCTAGGTTAAATTAAGAGAAATGAGGTATTGACGTTCTGTCTGGTGTGCACGTACCTCTTTTTGACGGCGATGCTTTCCGTTCCGTTAACTCTGGCACGGAGAACGAGCTGGTTGAAAATAAAATCTAATGCCTGAGTTTGAAAAAGTAACGAAGAAACTAAATATTTTTTCCATGAAAATAACATAATGACGGTTTTCAGGCCATATATGTAAAGATGTCTCGCCTTTAGCCAAACTATGCAGCATATTGTGACGATTACTATTGTTCTGCACAACATCTACGCTCAGAAATTAGTTCAAGTAGGGTAACTTCTTGTTATCTTTGCTCTTGCTTGGAAGGCAGAATGTAAATATTTTGATGTGAACACGTGCTATAGTGGGTGTTTATTGTTTGACAGTGTGTTACAGTGCGTGTGTAACTGTGTATTGTTACAGATGTAGTGGAGAGGTTGTCCACCATGTCTTACAAGCGAGATTCGAATATATTTGCCGGTTGTCTTTTAGGAACTTTTAAAGGTAATTCTACCCTTTGCTTAAAAATCATGCGGCATTTTCAACAGCTACTAAACGCCGGTGACTGCGGCTTAGAAATTGTTTTTTCCGATAAATGTGTTTTATAAAATAGTGATAACTAACTTCCTTTCCAGTTCCATGTGGTTCATTTTTCATGACATTAGTTGAGTGAAGATTCTCTCCTCATTAACTGTATGTGGACCCCTCCCCCCCCCCCCCCCCCCCCGTCCAATAACCATCAAGTATCCCCCTCCTGCTAGCGATTTCATGCGACACGGACACACGTGTAATAGTGAGAAATACTACCAATTAAATTCAATGACTCATATGGTGAATTCGGAACCACAAATCCAATGATCTAATGATGTTTTTGTGTTGAATAAAAGGATGCTTCCGTTCTAGCGTAATTGTCTAAATCTATGACCTGTTACAACATCATACTGACAACGTTTTTTACCATTACTGATTTATATAGACCACGTGGTCTGCCACACTATTTAGATTAGATTAGATTAGATTTACTTTCATTCCAATTGATCTGTAGTGAGGAGGTCCTCCAGGATGTGGAACATGTCAGAAAAACAACATTACATGACAAATATTTACAACTAAAACAAATAAGCTAATGTACCATTCCACAGGTCCCATGTGGAATGATCGTCATTTTTTAATGAACACTAAGAGTCATTTTACAAATGCTAATGCACTGAATTTGAAATAAAAAAGTTTTTTATTTATTTATAAGGTAATAAACATGTAATACAACTACTGTAATACTTATTTACAATGAACACATTACTGCACGGAAATGGTGCAGAAGTTAGATTATACTTACACACACACACACACACACACACACACACAAATTTTCAATGAACACATTACTGCACTGAAATTGTGCAGAAGTTATGTTGTACTTATATACAAATCACTTGGTTTTACTAAGAAATTCATCAATGGAGTAGAAGGAGTTGGCCACCAATAAATCCTTTAGGCTTCTCTTAAACTGAATTTCGTTGGTTGTTAAGCTTTTTATGGCTGCTGGCAAGTTATTGAAAATTTGTGTTCCTGAATAATGCACACCTTTTTGTACGAGACCAAGTGACTTTAAATCCTTGTGAAGATTATTCTTATTTCTAGTATTGATTCCATGAATTGAGCTGTTGGTTTGAAAAAGTGATATATTTTTAATGACAAATTTCATTAAGGAATAAATATATTGGGAAGCAGTAGTTAGTATCCCTAGTTCCCTAGACAGGCTTCTGCAGGATGTTCTCGAGTTCACACTACATATAACTCTTACTGCACGTTTTTGTGCCCGGAAAACCCAGCTTGTGCTATTCGTCCACAAGACTCAGAGAGCCATAGACACAGCATTACAGCTTATGATGCATCTAGCATCCATGTGATACCTTAGTACTTTGGCTGTTTTCAAACAATACCGCATGATGTGAAGACAATAAAACCTAATCCAACAATACCATTGTGATGCATGATGTGAAGACAATAAAACCTAATCTAACAATACCATTGTGACTCTTTGTTCCAGTTCTAACTAATTGACATTTTACCACGGCTTAGACCTATCTTAACAACCTCGGAAGTACCTGTTAACTATTTGTTCTGGGTGTCACACTCTTCAGGTTACATTTTCTGACATTCCTACCTTAGCCATGATCTTAAATCCTATGTTATGCCTATCTCTAATTGCTGATATACATGTTACTCTTATTGTCCTTTCTCATCCTAAAACCTCTACTTTATACAATTCCTTATTTACAGCAAAAATCCTTACGCCTCCTCTCGCTTATCCATATGAAATTACCGAAGTTTATGGGTACCCAAGGTTTTCCATGCCTGATCCAGGCACACTGTCTTCACTGGTTGGTGTAGTGCCATATTTTATAGCAAACCCAACATACTATGGAATATGCATTGGGCAGAGTGTTCAGGTAAACTGCACTGGGTGCATGTAACTGGATTTAACGATTCGACCCTCAGTTCCGTACTGAACTCCAAAGCCTTATCTAGCCCTGAAATCACATAAAAAGGTAAAGAAGTGTCAAACAAAAGGTAAGGAAATGTCAAACCAGAGAACGTAGGGAACCCCATGAGGGAAAGTAAAAAGGTTCGTGTTGCTGCTTACATATCTTGCTGTCCCTGTTGAATCACTACTTGTAGTCTTCTGCCATCAGTATGCTGCATATTTTCTTGTTTGTTGTTGGTTCATCAGACTCCAAACCATCTCAGTTTTGACATCAAATATAGATGCTAGAATACAGAATTGTCCATATTGGACAACAAAATGTAGCAGGGCAGGGATAGCTGCAAGTAAACTGAAGTTAACATGAGCAGTTCTTACTTGTCAGTCTTCCTGTGGCGATAGATGGTTTCAGAGACATGGGAGATGTTTGAGGAAAGTGGCAGACAGCCCACTGGTGGACATATACAGTCTTTTATTCAATCATTCAACTTGAGTCGTCCATGAACATGAACAAATCTTTAATGATTCAGTCTGGCTTGTACAGTCACTCAAGCGCATTTCCATCTTCGTGTAATATTCCGTGCTGAGCGGCAGGAGTAGTAAGACCAGTGGCACAGAGAGGTGAGCTACTTACCAAGTGGAGTATCAGCCTGGTGTGCTGTCTCAGTGACAGTGACGCAGATACCGCAGGAGTCTTCATGTGGCTGCAGTGCAGAGCAAAGCCAGCCAGCAGCATCATCATCTGTCTTTAAAGCAGGCCACAATGTCCGAGGGGGATGGCGATGGTGTTGGCCAAGGTTGATATGCGGACTCGCAACTGGAGAGCAGGGGACTGATGACCTTAGGAGTTAAGTCCCATAAGATTTTACACACATTTGAAAAAATTTTAACTGGAGAGCAGGAGCAGGGGAGAGCAGGAGCAGGTGGGTGGTGGAATGTTGGCCACCCAGGCTTGGCAGACAGGTGGCGGTTAATGGTTTGCAACCCTAATTTGATTGAGTTACAGCGATGGCACTGACAGAGGCAGACTTTGCGTCACTTACGGCCCAGCTGGCTGAACAGTGATGAGCTGGTTCAGCCGTGGGTAAATACTGTTCCTTCCTACTGATTCCACGGCAGTCCGGAGTTTCCTTGTAATATTCTATTGTCGTAGCTGTATGTGTATACATGTTGGAAACTTTGTACAATTGTCTGGAATTTAAAAAAACAAATTGGGCCAAGTAGTTAATAAATTAAAAATTTTACTAAATTACGTCTTTGTTTCTATGGATGTTCTTGAAAATTACTGCAGATACACATCTGGGACATGTTTTATTAGATTCACCAGACCGCAGTTTTGCGATGGCTTCATATTAGCGAAGTTGTTAAATTTCAGGCAAAATATTTGATTAGCTGTAACTCCGTAACTAAACATTTGCAGACCTATGTTTGTATGAATTTTTTCTTTGGTTTTACTTTTAGAAAAACATATTAAAATATTTGCGTATCTTCATGAATCACCTTGTATGTGCCTCTACATGTTGTCCTCATGTCACCATATCTGTGACGAAGAAATCTTCATCACTTCCATTGCTTTTTTGCAATTTAGTCTGCCAAAACACTTTAATTTCACAGAAAACTGATCATACGTGGCGTATTGACCATCGCCTGGCTCCACATATGATGTCTATGTTTTAAAGTCTCATGCAAGGCGTCATACCCCACAAAGTGAACTTTTAAATCAAACAATGGAAAAATCTAGGATGGAATGTAACAACATTCTGAAAAGGAAAGTTGCTACTCACCATATAGCGGAGATGCTGAGTTGCAGGTAGGCACAACAATTGCCTATCTGCAACTCAGCATCTCTGCTACATGGTGAGTAGCAACTTTCCTTTTCATAAAATAAACTTTTACAAGTAACACAACCACTTTCCTCACATTGAAATTCAACAGTAGAGAGTTCCACCACAAGAAACACATTTGCTTCAAAATGCCGTCTTGTTACATGTTGCATTTTGAATCTGCCACATCATATAAGATGTTACATGCCACATCATTATTACGTTAAGGATCAAAACCAACACCAAGTACTGAATGTTCAGGTGACGTGAACAAATGATTTATTGACAGTATGCCATAAGAGGTATACCAGACTGTGGAAATACTACAAGTATGTATAACTGTGGAAGGAAGAAAAGACACTCAAGATACAAAATCAGGATAAAAATAAGGAGAATAGAAGGATCCAAGGGTTATTGATTGTAACATTAAAGATTACAGCTATATAATGAGTTGTTGGCCAACAACAGCCTGGAGATAGCAGATAAAATAAAAAATGAAATATTACCATATACCAGTGAAAATCAGAAATAAACGAAGGAAAAAACAGAAGCAAATGGTGGAAAAATAAAATAGGTGGATGCTAAGTGATGGAATGATAATGAAAAATATAAACAGATTGGTCATACAATTAATTTACTCACCAGGATATCCTTATAAAGCTTTGGGCTGCTGTATGTATTCTAAGGAATGGAAGAAAGCAACAAACTTGGAACCAAACTGCAAACTTTAAAGTATTGATACTAAAACCAAACTGCTTGTTTTCCCATGTTTCAATGACCACATAAAACAATCCTTCCCTTATCTGTGTGAATTTGACTCTTTGCCAACATGCATAATGTGCATACATTGAAAGAAAAGTTCCTTGATCTGCACATGCCCTGTTTTTTACTCTAACTACTTGGTCCACTTAGCTAGACATATCAATGATAAATAAAACTCAAAGGGGAGGAGTTCTGCATTTAGTTGGAGCTCTGTGCTTCAATGAGATTGAAGATGTAATGTCTCCACAATATCTCTTACCATAATTTGCGATGTGGCCAATTACTGTAGTGGTTGAGATTTGTCAGTCAAAACAAATGCCATTAGTAGTCTCTATGAAAACATAATTTCACAACTGCGAGTGCCCCAGGCCACCAATTTCACAAAGGCCACCACTTCATGCCACAGCATGGCTGCTGTCCATCTCAGGCACCTTAAGAAAGTGCTGACTCAATTAACTGTACCTGGCAGTAACTGTTGGGACACTGCTTCTTTGCAGGTGCAGACAGCAAAGTACATGATTCCCAGGCATATAGGATCTCCAACAGACTTCTGTCATTTCTCAGTATGCTCTTGTAGGAGTTTAAAAATAATGTTTGTGCTGCATTAACGAATGTGGATGTGGGCATTATAGTAATCATTGGGTTTGGAAAGTACTTTACCGAGCAAGATGGCACAGTGGTTAATGCATTCAGAAGGATGATGGTTCAAACATGCATTTGACTATCCTGATTTAGATTTTCAGTGATTTCCCTAAATTTCTGCAGGCAAATGCCGGGATGGTTCCTTTGAAAGGGCATGTCCGAATTCCTTCCCTGTCCTTCCCTAATACGATGGGACTGATGCCCTCACTGGTCCCTTCCCCCCAAATCCACCAACCAACCAAAGCGCTTAAGAGGTTCTTGTTATCTCCATTGTTTTGAGTATGAAGAGGTGATAATGTTAAGTGAATTATTCTAGTCTGTTGGCAAAGCTGGTTAAATATTTGTGTATGAGAATTGAGGTCCATTGTCTGAATTTAATATCTGTTCTAATCCTTCATTTGCAAAGATGGTGGACTATCTGGTAATGGTAGTGACCTGTGTGACTGCCCACTCACCATGTTTGAAAAATCTAACTGATTCAACTGCACTCAGATACATGGACTTGAGGAGTGCTCTCACAAAATTAATGGTGACATGATCCCATGGCTCAGGGAATGTGAGCCGTGGGGTGAACATAAAGAAAAGTGTTGAGAAATTTTTAGCATATGAGCAGCATGTGTGAGTCTGTTCTTTTTTTACATGCGGTGAGAGACTGGGCCAGTACACGTGCAGGCAACAAGGCTCTTGATTTGTGTGACCCTCAATGATCCCTGCAGGAAGTCCAAGATATGCAGTAGTAAATAGTCTGGGACAACACCATATTTATCATCCTTTCTACATCTACATCCATACTGCGCAAGCCACCCGACGGTGTGTGGCAGAGGGTACCCTGAGTACCTCTATCGGTTCTCCCTTCTATTCCAGTCTCGTATTGTTCGTGGAAAGAAGGATTGTTGGTATGCCTCTGTGTGGGCTCCAATCTCTCTGATTTTATCCTCATGGTCTCTTCGCGAGATATACATAGGAGGGAGCAATATACTGCTTGACTCTTCGGTGAAGGTATGTTCCCGAAACTTTAACAAAAGCCCGTACCGAGCTACTGAGCGTCTCTCCTGCAGAGTCTTCCACTGGAGTTTATCTATCATCTCCGTAACGCTTTCGCGATTCTTAAATAATCCTGTAACGAAGCGCGCTGCTCTCCGTTGGATCTTCTCTATCTGTTCTATCAATCCTATGTGGTACAGATCCCACACTGTTGAGCAGTATTCAAGTAGTGGACGAACAAGCGTACTGTAACCTACTTCCTTTGTTTTCGAATTGCATTTCCTTAGGATTCTTCCAGTGAATCTCAGTCTGGCATCTGCTTCACCGACGATCAACTTTATATGATCATTCCATTTTAAATCACTCCTAATGCGTACTCCCAGATAATTTATGGAATTAACTGCTTCCAGTTGCTGACCTGCTATTTTGTAGTTAAATGATAAGGGAACTATCTTTCTATGTATTCGCAGCACATTACACTTGTCTACATTGAGATTCAAATGCCATTCCCTGCACCATGCGTCAATTCGCTGCAGATCCTCCTGCATTTTAGTACAATTTTCCATTGTTACAACCTCTCGATACACCACAGCATCATCTGCAAAAAGCCTCAGTGAACTTCCGATGTCATCCACAAGGTCATTTATGTATATTGTGAATAGCAACGGTCCTATGACACTCCCCTGCGGCATACCTGAAATCACTCTTACTTTGGAAGACTTCTCTCCATTGAGAATGACATGCTGCGTTCTGTTATCTAGAAACTCTTCAATCCAATCACACAATTTGTCTGATAGTCCATATGCTCTTACTTTGTTCATTAAACGACTGTGGGGAACTGTATCGAACGCCTTGCGGAAGTCAAGAGACACGGCATCTACCTGTGAACCTGTGTCTATGGCTCTCTGAGTCTCGTGGACAAATAGTGCGAGCTGGGTTTCACACGACTGTCGTTTTCGAAACCCATGCTGATTCCTACAGAGTAGATTTCTAGTCTCCAGAAAAGTCATTATACTCGAACATAATACGTGTTCCAAAATTCTACAACTGATCGACGTTAGAGATATAGATCTATAGTTCTGCACATCTCTTCGACGTGCCTTCTTGAAAACGGGGATACCTGTGCCCTTTTCCAATCCTTTGGAACGCTATGCTCTTCTAGAGACCTACGGTACACCGCTGCAAGAAGGGGAGCAAGTTCCTTCATGTACTCTGTGTAAAATCGATCTGGTATCCCATCAGGTCCAGCGGCCTTGCCTCTTTTGAGCGATTTTAATTGTTTCTCTATCCCTCCGTCGTCTATTTCAATATCTACCATTTTGTCATCTGTGCGACAATCTAGAGAAGGAACGACAGTGCAGCCTTCCTCTGTGAAACTGCTTTGGAAAAAGACATTTAGTATTTCGGCCTTTAGTCTGTCATCCTCTGTTTCAGTACCATTTTGGTCACAGAGTGTCTGGACATTTTGTTTTGAGCCACCTACCGCTTTGACATAAGACCAAAATTTCTTAGGATTTTCTGCCAAGTTAGTACATAGAACTTTACTTTCGAATTCATGGAACGCCTCTCGCATAGCCCTCTTCACACTACATTTCGCTTCGCGTAATTTTTGTTTGTCTGCAAGGCTTTGGCTATGTTTATGTTTGCTGTGAATTTCCCTTTGCTTCCGCAGCAGTTCCCTAACTCGGTTGTTGTATCACGGTGGCTCTTTTCCATCTCTTACGATCTTGCTTGGCACATACTCATCTAACGCATATTGTACGATGGTTTTGAACTTTGTCCACTGATCCTCAACACTATCTGTACTCTAGACAAAACTTTTGTGTTGAGCCATCAGGTACTCTGTAATCTGCCTTTTGTCACTTTTGCTAAACAGAAAAATCTTCCTACCTTTTTTAATATTTCTATTTACGGCTGAAATCATTGATGCAATAACTGCTTTATGATCGCTGATTCCCTGTTCTGCATTAACTGTTTCAAATAGTTCAGGTCTGTTTGTCACCTAATATGTTATCGCCACGAGTCGGTTCTCTGTTTAACTGCTCAAGGTAGTTTTCAGATAAAGCGCTGTAGTGAGTCAGGATGGTTCATCTGTGACAATTTGTGTCTGTTGGTATGGTAATTAGGCCTGTAGCATATGAGAATGAGCACTCTTCTGATTCAGATTTGTCATCTTGCATGCTACTGCTTTATTTGTTCTACTTCACATACCTAGAATTTTCACTTCTCGGGCTGTTATTGCTGAGCTACTGGTATTATGTTTTCTCTGCAGAATATGATAAGCATCTTGAACTGTTTTGGTATGTTCATGGGTGACTTGCTTGTCTCTTTCCACACATTCTGGGCTCATCGAGGCTTGGCCATGTAATACTTGATTTCCAGATTCTTACTCCAGTGGAATCTTCATGTATGGTGCGATCAAGTTTGTGGTGGCCACAAATCCAGACTCAAGTCTTGTAAGACTGACACTTAATACAGGGTTATTACAAATGATTGAAGCGGTTTCACAGCTCTACAATAACTTTATTATTTGAGATATTTTCACAATGCTTTGCACACACATACAAAAACTCAAAAAGTTTTTTTAGGCATTCACAAATGTTCGATATGTGCCCCTTTAGTGATTCGGCAGACATCAAGCCGATAATCAAGTTCCTCCCACACTCGGCGCAGCATGTCCCCATCAATGAGGTCGAAAGCACTGTTGATGCGAGCTCGCAGTTCTGGCACGTTTCTTGGTAGAGGAGGTTTAAACACTGAATCTTTCACATCACTATGCGTGAAACTTGCCCTCACGCGTTCAATCGTTTCTTCACTCACTGCAGGCCGACCCGTTGATTTCCCCTTACAGAGGCATCCAGAAGCTTTAAACTTCGCATAACTTTGCCGAATGGAGTTAGCAGTTGTTGGATCTTTGTTGAACTTCGTCCTGAAGTGTCGTTGCACTGTTATGACTGACTGATGTAAGTGCATTTCAAGCACGACATATGCTTTCTCGGCTCCTGTCGCCATTTTGTCTCACTGCGCTCTGGCAGCAGAAACCTGAAGTGCGGCTTCAGCCGAACAAAACTTTATGAGTTTTTCTACATATCTGTAGTGTGTCGTGACCATATGTCAATGAATGGAGCTACAGTGAATTTATGAAATCGCTTCAATCATTTGTAATAGCCCTGTATTAGTCATATTGTTATCTTTGTTCATTTTGTGACAGTTGTGGACACCTCATACTGTTGAAATTGTTTTATAGATGTTCATTGCATTTGCAAATAGAGCATGATTTTAGGTATCCATTGCAGGAAATGAAACTTTTATGTTTGTCTGTCCTTACAGAAAAATGAATAATCACAAGTCAGTGTGTTTCATATCCAACAAACTCAAGTGATATTAAGAGCTGCTGTCTGCTCTGGCATTCATACACCAACTGTAGTGTTAAAAAATATGAGACAGTTTGGCTGCAGATACGACGAATATATTCAGTTGTGTCATCAGTTGTATGTAATAATAGCTGTATGTATTACATTTATATTGTACTTAATAATAATAATAATAATAATAATAATAATAATAATAATACACTACTGGCCATTAAAATTGTTACACCATGAAGATGACGTGCTACAGACACGAAATTTAACTGACAGGAAGAAGATGCTCTGATATGCAAATGATTAGCTTTTCAGAGCATTCACACAAGGTTGGCGCTGGTGGCGACACCTACAACCTGCTGACATGAGGAAAGTTTCCAACCGATTTCTCATACACAAATAGCAGTTGACCGGTG
This sequence comes from Schistocerca cancellata, assembly GCF_023864275.1. Taxonomy (NCBI): domain Eukaryota; kingdom Metazoa; phylum Arthropoda; class Insecta; order Orthoptera; family Acrididae; genus Schistocerca; species Schistocerca cancellata. Next base: position 802,030,403 of record NC_064626.1, on the reverse strand, counting down.
TTGCCTGGTGAAGCGTTGTGATGCCTTGTGTAAAGAGGAGAAATGCATACCATCATGTTTCCAACTTTGATAAAGGTCGGATTGTAGCCTATCGCAATTGTGGTTTATCGTATAGTGACATTGCTGCTCGCGTTGGTCGAGATCCAATGACTGTTAGCAGAATATGGAATCGGTGGGTTCAGGAGGGTAATACGGAACACCGTGCTGGATCCCAACGGCCTCGTATCACTAGCAGTCGAGATAACAGGCATCTTATCCATATGGCTGTAATGGATCGTGCAGCCACATCTCAATACCTGAGTCAACAGATGGGGACTTTTGCAAGGCAACAACCATCTGCACGAACAATTCGACGACGTTTGCAGCAGTGTGGACTATCGGCTCAGAGACCATGGCTGCGGTTACCTTTGACGATGCATCACAGACAGGAGCGCCTGCGATGGTGTACTCAACGACGAACCTGGGTGCATGAATGGCAAAACGTCATTTTTTCAGATGAATCCAGGTTCTGTTTACAGCATCATGATGGTCGCATCTGTGTTTGGCGACATTGCAGTGAACGCACATTGGAAGCATGTATTTGTCATCACCATACTGGCGTGTCACCCGGCATGATGGTATGTGGTGCCATTGGTTACACGTCTCGGCCACCTCTTGTTCGCATTGACGGCACTTGGAACAGTGGAGGTTACATTTCAGATGTGTTATGACCCGTGGCTCTACCCTTCATTCGATCCCTGCGAAACCCTACATTTCAGTAGGATAATACACGACCGAATGTTGCAGGTCCTGTATGGGCCTTTCTGGATACAGAAAATGTTCGACTTCTGCCTGGCCAGCACATTCTCCAGATCTCTCACCAATTGAAAATGTCTGGTCAATGGTGGTCGAGCAACTGGCTCGTCACAATATTCCAGTCACTATTCTTGGTGAGCTGTGGTATTGTGTTGAAGCTGCATGGGCAGCTGTACCTGTACACGCCATCCAAGCTCTGTTTGACTCAATGTCCAGGCATATCAAGGCTGTTATTACGGCCAGAGGTGGTTGTTCTGGGTACTGATTTCTCAGAACCTATGCACCCAAATTGCGTGAAAATGTAATCACATGTCAGTTCTAGTATAATATATTTGTCCAATGAATACCCGTTTGTCATCTGCATTTCTTCTTGGTGTAGCAATTTTAATGGCCAGTAGTGTAATAATAGTGGAAGCCCCAAGTGTAAACAATGTAAAAAATGAGGACATGTAATAACTCACCTGCATATTAATGGTGGGTGGAGTTTAGGCACACTTTAAAATCAGATGTACTCGCTAGTTTCCATCTAACTTCAGTACAATCTTTCCCTCTTACCCTCTCAAACCTCTCTCTCTCTCTCTCTCTCTCTCTCTGTCTGTGGTTTTTTTTGCCCCCCCCCCCCCCTTTTTATGGCCGAAAACCTTGCCTGCACAATCAGGCTTACACTTCAGTGTAATGTTCCCTCAGGAGTGTCATAATAATATAATATTTCTTCAGGAGTGGTTTATTTATGCTTTTGCCCATCACTGTCATTTTTTTAGGACTGCAGTTCCATGGAGATGAAAGTGAATGGAAAGTGTTTGCAAAAAACTTGCAGAAAGTTGGGTCTCTGCAAAAAGATAATGGAATCACACATTTGAGCTGGGGTGATGACGATGAAGTGGACATTCTAATAGGGCTGAAGAACAAGACTGTAAAGACATACGACACTGATTACAAGGCTTTCACAAGTTCTGTTAATGTTGAATATGGGGAAGGTCAGATTTGTGGTCTAAGCAAATATGATAGGTATGTACATATTTACTATACTTGTAAACAATACAAACATCCTAGTCTCTGTAATGAAATAAGTTGTCTGGCCTAGTAAGCTGAAAATGGGTTAATTACAAAAATTAATTTTGTAAGGCATACCCAGTTGTGTTTTTTATTCATAAAAATAAAATTATCCTATCAACCTGTAATGAAAGAATCCATTAATGGGAAGTTTTAATTGTTTAGATGTCAATGCTTTATTTCTTTCAGATGTCTCTTAACTGCTGTTGAATCAGGACATATAAGAGTATGGAGATTTAAGGAAAAAGAAGGTGATGTGTTTAATTCTGGACGCCCAATTCAGAAAATGAAACACAGTAAAGTAAATAAAAATATAGTGGCATTTGGCAGCAAAAATCATGCAGATTTGAAACTGCTTGATTTAAATACAAAGCAGTATACTTTCATATCGAAAAATGTAAGTATTGAAAATTATTATGCCTCTAATTTAAAGAAACTGAACAAGAACAAAAGGTGTGACTAACTTGAGTGCACTAAAATCCAGACTAATGCATTTTGTTAACGTAACAAAATTTAAACGATAGAAAAAATTAAAATAAAATAATAGGTTGACTTTGCTGTTAGGGACAGTTAAATTACACTACCTGACAAAAACCTGAAGCAGACAGGAGGAGAGGAGGATATAAAATGAAACTTCACACAATGAAAGGGCTTGTGACACTATTTGATTTGGAAGGGTGTCATAAAGCCTGGTATCCTCTCCTAAAGCTAGCTGGTCCACTGCTGGTTGTTGTAACTGTTCATTCATATCATGGATACCGGCACTGGGCTGGAGTTGACATCTGAACTGATCTCACACATTCTATCATTGTCTTGTTTAAAAATAACACTACAATATCATTGGATGGGATGTAATACGTTAGGATGCAAGATGTCTGTGACATACTGTTGTGTTATCAGAGTGCCCTCTTTCACTACCAGCCATAACTTGAAGTCATACCCAATGGCTCTTCACATTGTGATACCAAGAGTAACATCGGAAGGATGGGACCTCTCCCCAGTTCGCAGCCGTACTCACCAAAAATGGTCATCCAGTGTAGCGCAGAACTGCAGTTCATTGCTGAACACAGTGTGATGCTATTTATTAGCAGTCCATCCTTTGTGACCAGAACACCACTCCAAACAAAGCTGTACGTGTTCCGTTAATGGCAGGCTGTGCGTGGGATGGAAATTCTGTAATCTGCCTTCTGCTAGTCTCTGTTGGCACTGGATGACACAGAATGCTGCAGAAAGCCCATTACTTGCTCTTGGATGGCAGGCATAGTTCTGAAGGGCTTACTTGTGATTGGTGCACAGTATGGCAATTCTCCCTTGTGGTGGTTCAGATGTAGTTGACCGGAAACGTGACAAATGTACTTGCCATCACTCTCCTATGCAATCCAACATCAGGCCACTGTCATATCCAAACACCCCACAAATCTGATATTGCAAAATTCGACTAGCCAGCCAAAAGAAGAGTTACAGTGAGGCCCCTTTCATACTCTTTATCGGATGCTGATAGTGCTGTCTCCCACAAATACGTGACATCTCTGTGTCGTTCACAGTGATCACTCAATTTATAATGCTATTCACAGCCTTATTTTTATGTGCTGTAGTAAGTCTTGGTGACAGTTTTAATTTTTTACTTCTAGAGGAGGTTGAGTGGATGCTACAACATAATGTAATGAATGTTAGATCAGTTTCAGTAAAACACTTTATTACAGAATTCTTAACATCAGAAGAAATCCATGTACATGTGAGTAATGGTATACATTTAAAACAAAAACAGAACACAATGATAACAGTTTAGTTCTTGCACTGCATGATAGTCTAATAACACTTGGCATTTACCTTTAAATTTTAGTATACTGATCTGACTAATTAAATTCTGGCAATAAATGTGTTTAGCTTGTGGTTCCATAGTGAGGTATCAACTTTACTGTAGGACCTCACACTTCGGATGGCACCACACTTGAACACTGTATCACACCTGGTAACAACAGTAACAAAACTAATGCATTCTGGTGGCTGTTCTGCATGTCACAGAGAATTAAAACAAATCATTTACATACCCACCAATAGTATGGACATTGTAACATCCCCTTCTTGTTCCCAATATGTAGACCACTTTCAGACAGTGCCACAGCAAGATGATTTTTAGTATCTGTCACTTTAATTTTGAGGAGCTATCAGTTAATTAACAAAAACACAGTGATCAGCTAAGATTTCTTATTAATACTTTTTCATCACTATTTGTATATCATATGCCACTAAGCAGCTGCTTACGAGAAAGCAATTTTACTACAAGTATTTACTAGGAGCACACTGCAGAGAGTGATTATAATGTCATACCAAGATAACAGTTGCCAAAGTTTGCTCAAGTGAACTCTAACAGAAGTGAAGTTGACGTGCAGCGCTAGCTGCCTCCTGTATACTCTTGCATTGTTGAACTTCAAATTACTTCCTACATTGTTGATATGAATGAATATGCTTTTCTGTGCTATGATTAAGGAAATTGAGCTTCATATCTTACATCTAAGAATTCAACTGGCCACTGGGGCCTTTAGAATCAGCCGTACACTGACCCTTTGTGCTGAGAAAAGTGGGTGGCTGCCTCATATCATACGATGACTCCTCATTTTGTGACAGGCCTATAAAAGACTATACACACTATACACAGCTGCATACCACACTGTTGCACGGACACCAGTGGAAAGGCTCTTTCGTACTCTACACCAAGCAATGGGGCCCTGTAGGAATTTTGTGGAGGATTGTCTGTTAGAGATGGGTGTGTCTGGTTTTACACCATGGTTGGAGCAGATCTCCATTGGCTCCTCCAGAGGCTCAGAATTATTTTAGACTTGACAAATTATAGGGAAGATTGCACTCCAAATGTTTTTTAACTTTTACATAGGTGTCGTCGTTTTAAAACCGTGTACCCTGATGTCTCAAACAAGTGGACTCCCTTGGTTGTTCAGTAGTATTCCCTGACTGCATCTTCAGGATGTGCTTTTCCATAACTATACTGTCTTTTCCGCAGAGCTCAGAATGGCCCTGAAGGCAATGGAGCAGATGGGGCAAACAGTTTCTCATCGGCTCCAGTTTTCTTAGTGCTGTATTATCATTGCAGCCCATGTAACCAGCAGACAAAATGGTTCAGTAGATCCATGATCAACTCTACATCCTACAGTGGCGGAAAAGCAGGTGTCATTCTGCTGGGTACCAAGGCACATACATTATGTGATCAAAAGTATCCGGACCCCTGGCTGAAAAAGACTTACAAATTTGTGGCACCGTCCATCGGTAATGCTGGAATTCAATATGGTGCTGGCCCATGCATAGCCTTGATGACAGCTTCCACTCTTGCAGGCATACATTCAATCAGGTGCTGGAAGGTTTCTTGGGGAATGGCAGCCCATTCTTCATGGAGTGCTGCACTGAGGAGCAGTATCAATGTCGGTAGGTGAGGCCTGGCACGAAGTTGGCATTCCAAAACATCCCAAAGGTGTTCTATAGGATTCAGGTCAGGACTCTGTGCAGGCCAGTCCATTACTGGGATGTTATTGTCATGTAACCACTCTGCCACAGGCCATGCATTATGAACAGGTGCTCAATCATGTTGAAAGATGCAATCACCATCCCCGAATTGCTCTTCAACAGTGGGAAGTAAGAAGGTGCTTAAAACATCAATGTAGGCCTGTACTGTGATAGTGCCATGCAAAACAACAAGGGGTGCAAGCCCCCTCCATGAAAAACACGACCATACCATAACACCACCACCTCGGAATTTTACTGTTGGCACTACACACACTGGCAGATGATGTTCACCGGGCATTTGTCATACCCAAACCCTGCCATCAGATCGCCACATTGTATACTGTGATTCATTGCTCTATAACGTTTTTCTACTGTTGAACCGTCCAGTGTTTACTCTCTTTACACCAAGCGAAGCATTGTTTGCATCTGAGACAAGTGTGGCAATGATTTTAAAGTTTGTGAAGTGTCTGGATACCAGCCTAAAGTTTTGGGCTGGAGATTTTAGTGTGTTGCAGAGTGCGTAGCTTATCCTTTTTATGTCATTGATCAGCCAGCCATACTCTTTTAATTCTTTCCAGCACTTTTTTCCTTTAGTCTAATATTTAGACCTGACACACTACATAATTTTCATCTCTCTCTCTCCCTCTCTCTCTCTCTCTCTCTTACGCTCTCTCCCTCTGTGCATGTGTGTGTTGTTGCACATGTACCAGTGTGTATACAGATGTTTTGCTGACTTTTTATTACTTTCAATTGTTTCTTGAATGATTTCTTGAAGCCTTCAGCTGCTATTTTCTTTATTTCCTGTACGATTGTACAATTTCGGCCTTAGGCCAGTTTCAAGCAAACACCTCGAACTAATTTATGAGCATAACATGATGTCATAGGAGCAGTGATGTATATGACGTAATCTAGTACCAAAAATTCATCCATAAAATACTTGAAAATCATACAGGAAATAAAGGAAATGGCATCTGAAGGCTTCAAGAAATCATTCAAAAAATTAATCACAGCTGCGGACCCTATCGCATTGAAAACTATACTTTCAATTGTAGTTGAGGTTTTTTTGATTCTGTGAATTCTATTTTATCGGCACTACATTTTTGTATGAGCACTAAAGATCTTGCTGTTGTGTGACCGCACCATCATATCACCACCACCACCACCACCACCACCACCACCACCACAACAACAACGACAACAAAAACAACAACAATAATCATATCCTTCATCTCCCCTCAGCAGAAAATGTAATTTTTTGGGGTAAAAAGTAGAAAAGCAAAACATTCTTCTGGAACTGGAGGATAGTTGAACTGATAAATTGTTCCCAAAATCTTTGGAGAGATTACTGTTCATACTCAAGAAACAAAGCAAAATACCATATTTAAAATATACCATACAAAATACTAATTCAGTAAATGCAGCCTACAAACAAATGAGGAATTAAGAACTACTTTCTCTACATGCATTTCACCCGATGTAGGTCAAGTTTCTGAAATAGTCAAAGGTATGTACAGTACTGAAGCTAACATTTTTGTGTGCCCAGGTATACACAAATGCACTCACTTAAAAATGTTTGTATACCTTAGGGAAATAACGTAACCAAAATTCGAAAATTATGTTTCTCTCAGGGGCCGGGATAGCAGGTGCGATTATTCGCCCCATTACATGTTGGGATGATGTGAGTTGATTAGCAGGGTAGAAGATACTTGGAGCCAGGTGAATGTCTGAAGAAATATCATAGAGGCAATAAAGGCATTAGTTCATTTATTCTGTGCACCGTGTTCCAAGGTCAGCAACTGCTGACTCAGGAGACAGCACACATTAGCATCAGTGGGCATTACTGTCATGTTGGTGTCAGCGAAGCTGCTGCTGATGTGTGTCAGGCGCAGCTCCTGGCTGCCCGACTACCTCATGCTCGCTGCCCACCACATGGGAAGGGTAGTGTTTAAACTTCTGCATCACAGTGCTGTGTTAGAACACAGGACTCATATTTTGAAGATGGTGGTTCAAATCCCCATTCGGCCACATGGTTTAAGTTTCTCTTGATTTTCCTCCATTGTGTAATAGAGATGCCAGGATGGTTCTTTTGAAAGGTCACAGCCAGCTTATGGTATCCAGCCCAGCAACTTTCAAAACCTGCCACAGAACTTAGAACTCGACCTAGGCTGCTAGGCAGAGCAGTAGACTGTCATTGCTATTGTCATCTGCCACACAGCCACACACCATTATACTGACCAATTAGATCTCGTAACCGATCTATAAATTCCACTGCACACCAACACGGGACTCAGTGGTGTGTTCACTTCACTATCATCTTGTCATAATGCTCTGCTCTTGCTAGTTCTCAGGTTTTCTCTTTTCAGCTTACTCATCTGACTTTGTTTATCTGTCATGCTGTCTTCCCATGTCCATTTCTTGCAGTTTCTATTTTATGTTCAAACATAACGATTCACTGTTTCCTGACCCCAGACTGATCAGCCCAGTTTCATCAGGTTTCTTTTTTGTTGTAATTAGGTATAAGTACAACACAGCCAGTAGACTGAACACAACTTTATTCCACAGAAGTGTTAACAATTTGAACACAATATTTAAGTAACATTCAGCAGGAACCAATTATGTACACAAAGATATGTAGCAATACACTCAGAGAACTGAGTCAAGCATAGCTCAGGTAGAATTAAATAGACTGTGGCCCTTGGCAGGCTCTAATAGTGGTCGCACACACACACACACACACACACACACACACACACACACACACACACACACACACTCTGTCTGAGGCAGCTTCTGCGGATGACATAGCACTGCCGCATGCATGGCCTTTTGAAAGTATGTGCACTCATCACTGCATTCCTCTACTCTTAGGGAGATAACAGATTCTTGAGACATCCATACTGCCCTCATCGTTCACTGAGCTCTGGATAAGGTGACCTGCTGCAGTGGGAGTGTACTGTCTGAAGTGCTTCGGACGTGGAAACATTCTGCGCCGACACTCCCGTGTCAAACCATATGGCGACACGTGGGCTGTTTCCATGTCGACCTCAGGCATTGGTCCTGGTGATGGTGCTCACAATGCTGATGATATTTCTATCAGTGGTTGCTCAGCAACAGGTGACAGAATCCGTGACAATGCTGTTGGAAGCAATAGAGAAACTGCTGGTTCAGCCACCGAGGATGGATGCCCTTGCCCACGCAGCAGTGGAGAGCTGGCAGCAGCAGGTGACGTGACACCCAATGGAATGGATTCGGAGGTGATGGTGTGATGTCAGGAGGTGCCCTGCCATCAATTCAAAGATGAAGCTGATCATGGTGCCTCGAGCAAAAGCCGTCTTCTCTGCGGATGTCACAGAGACGCCGCCTGTGGCATCGGGCGGTAACAACTGGAATCCACTTAGGGTGATATCTGAAATCACATACCCAGACAACCACACCTGGCCAGAAGAGGCATGGCAGCTGCACATGTTGATGTCCAGGTGGATGATACAGAAGATGTGGCATTGTCATCAGCTGGTGCCCATGGAGTAGCTCCACTGGGCTCTTCTCGGTGAATTGGTGAAACGGTATAAGAAGAGAAACCAATCTAAGGCAACATCAGATGAAGAGTTGGCAACATACTTTTTTATCTAAGTTTTCAATGTTTGCATTAGGCATTGTGCCTCACCATTAGATTGTGGATGGAATGATGCAAGGGTATAATAGATACCACGGGAATAGCAAAATGCCACAAACTCTTGCAATAAAAATTGTGGACCATTATCGGACGTTAACATTGTGGGCAGTCTTTTGAGCGAAAAAATTTTGGGCAAGGTTGTGATGACGGCAGTTTTGGATGTGGAAACACAATGAATGACACACCGAAAATGAGAATATGTGTAAACAACCAACAACAAACAAGTGCTGAGAAAGGGGCCAGTGAAATCCACATGTAAATGGTCCCATGCATGCAACGGCATCACCCAAGGAGACTACGATGTCTGAGGACGTGCTTGGTGCATCACACACTGTGGACTGGAGGCAACCAAACAGTTAATATCACCATCCAAGCCGGGCTAAAACACTTTTTGATGAGCCAAATCTTTTGTTTGTGATAAACCCAAATGCTCTGCATGTAATAAATGGAGAACCTCTGAATGAAGCACTGAGGGGATCACTACCTGAGGAGCCATGTGATCTGTGTCTAAAAGCAGAACACTATCCACAACAGGGAATCAATGTCAAAAGATGTGATAATTATGGAGGGGGTCGGAGGCATGATAAGGTGATGAATCTGGCCAACAATGGTGTACAGATGTTATGACCTTCCACAAAATGGGTTCCAAGGCTACAGCCTTTGCAATCCATGTGCTAGTTACAGGAAAACCATCAACCATCTGCTGTGTGGTGACATCAGTGTGGAAACAAAGCAATTCCTCTGGATCAAATTCTAGATCTGGACCAGCCAGCAGGTGGGGCAAAGCATTGGCATTTCATAGGGCGAAAATGAATTTTGTAGTTGTTACTTGAAAGGAAAAGAGCCCAGTGTTGAATGCGATGTGCCGCTTTATCTGGTAACGATGTAGAAGGACTGAATAATGAAACCAGTGGTTTGTAATCAGTGACCAGGTGAAGTTTGGTACCAAAGAGAAAAACATGGAATTTTTTCGCAGGATATACAATGGCCAAAGCTTTCTTTTCTATGTGACAGCATCTAGTTTGATCAGGAGTCGGCATTTTTGAGGCATAAGCAATAGGCTGCCCAGAGCTATTGGGATATCTATGAGCCAGTACTGTCCCCAACCCATACTGTGAGGTGTCAGTCGTAAGGAGCAGGTGGAGGCCTGGTTTGTACATCACTAAGCAGGGCACAGACTGCAATGTGGTCTTGCTGTTGTTGTTGTTGTTGTTGCGGTGGCAGCGGCGGTGGTCTTCAGTCCAAAGACTGATTTGATGCAGCTCTCCCTACTACTGTATCTTGTGCAAGCCACTTCATCTCCAAGTAACTACTGCAACCTGCATCCTTCTGAATCTGCTTATTGTATTCATCTCTTGGCGTTCCCATACAATTTTTACCCCCTGCACTTCCCTTCAGTACTAAATTGGTGATCCCTTGATGCCACAGAATGTGTCCTACCAACCAATCCCTTCTTTTAGTCAGGTTGTGCCACAAATTTCTCTTCTCCCCAATTCTGTTCAGTACCTCCTCATTAGTGACATGATCTACCCATCTAATCTTCAGCATTCTTCTGTAGCACCACATTTCAAAAGCTTCTCTTCTCTTCTCATCTAAACTGTATGTGGTCCATGTTTCACTTCCATACATGGCTACACTCAATACAAATACTTTCAGAAAGGACTTTCTGATGTATAAATCTGTACTCGATGTTAGCAAATTTCTCTTCTTCAGAAATGCTTTTCTTGCCATTGCCAGTCTGCATTTTATATCCTTCCTACTTCAACCATCATCAGTTATTTTGCTTCCCAAATAGCAAAATATCATTTACTACTTTAAGTGTCTCATTTCCTAATCTAATTCCCTCAGAATCACCTGATTTAATTTGACTACATTCCAATACCCTTGTTTTGCTTTTGTTGATGTTCATCTTGTATCCTCCTTTCAAGATACTGTCCATTCTGTTCAACTGCTCTTCCAAGTCCTTTGTTGTCTCAACCAAAATTGCAGTGTCATCAGCAAAACTCATAGTTTTTATTTCTTCTCCCTGGACCTTAATTCCTACTCCAAATTTTTCTTTTGTTTCCTTTACTGCTTGCGCAGTATACAGATTGAAAGATTGAATAACATCGGGGACAGACTACAACCCTGTCTCACTCCCTTCTCAACCACTGTTTTCCTTTCGTGCCCCCCAACTCTTATAATTGCCCTCTGATTTCTGTGCAAATTGTAAATAGCCTTTTGGTCCCAGTGTTTTATCCCTGTCACCTTTGGAATTTGAAAGAGAGTATTCCAGTCAACATTGTCAAAAGCTTTCTCTTAAGTCCACAAATGCTATAAACATAGATTTGCCTTCTTGAAGCTATCATCTATGAGAATGCGTAGGGTCAGTATTGCGTTGCGTGTTCGTACATTTCTCCTTAATCCAAACTGATCTTTCCCAAGATCAGCTTCTACCAGTTTTTCCATTCTTCTGTAAATGATACATGTACATGTTAGTATTTTGCAACCTTGACTCATTAAACTGATAGTTTAGTCATTTTTCACATCAGTCACCACATGCTTTCTTTGGGATTGGAATTCTTATATCCTCCTTGTAGTCTAAGGGTATTTTGCACGTCTCATACGTCTTGCTCACCAGATGGAAGAGTTTTGTCATGGCTGGCTCTCCCAAGGCTATCAGTAGTTCTAATGTAATGTTGTCTACTCCTGGGGCCTTGTTTCGACTTACATCTTTCAGTGCTTTGTCAAATTCTTCACTCTGTATCATATTCTCTTCTCATCTTCATCTACATCCTCTTTGATTTCCATAATATTGGCCTCAAGTGCATCTCTCGTGTATAGACCATCTATACACTCCTTACACCTTTTTGCTTTCCCTTGTTTGTTTAGGACTGGTTTTCCATCTGAGCTCTTGATATTCACACAGACAGTTCTCTTTTCTCCAAAGAAATTTTTAATTTTCCTGAGGGCAGCATATTTCTTACCCCCTAGTGATGTATGCTTTTACATCCTTACATTTGTCCTCTAGCCATTTCTGCTTAGCCATTTTGCACTTTCTGTTGGTCTCATTTTTTAGATGTTTGTATTTCCTTACACCTGCTTCATTTATTGCATTTTTTATATTTTCTCCTTTCATTGATTAAATTCAGTACCTCGTGTGTTACCCAAGGATTTCTACTAGCCCTCGCCTTTTTGCCTACTTGATCCCCTGCTGCCTTCAGTATTTCATCTTTCAAAGCTACCTGTTCTTCTTCTGCTGTATTCCTTTCCCCTGTTCTTGTTAATCATTCTCTAAAGCTCCCTTTGAAACTCTCTACAACCTCTGGTTCTTTCAGTTTATCCAGATCCCATCTCCTTAAATTCCCACCCCTTTGCAGTTTCTTCAGTTTTAATCTGCAGTTCATAACCAATAAATTGTGGTCAGAGTCCACATTTGCCCCTAGATATGTCTTACAATTTAAAACCTGATTCCAAAATCTCTGTCTAACCATTATACTATCAGTCTGAAACCTTATGGTGTTTCCAGCTCTCTTCCATGTATACAACCTTCTTTCATGATTCTTAAACCAAGTGTTAGTTATGATTAAATTATGTTCTGTGCAAAATTCTGCCAGGCAGCTTCTTCTTTCATTCCTTTCCCCCAGTCCATATTCATCTACTACTTTTCCTTCTCTACCTTTTCCTACTGTCAAATTCCAGCCTCCATGACTGTTAAATTTCCATCTGATTTAATTATCTGAATAATTTCTGTTATCATGATACATTTCCTCAGTCTCCTCCTCATCTGTGGAGCTAGTTGGCATATAAACTTTTGCTATTGTGTCGGGTGTCATATCTATCTTGGCTACAATAATGTGTTCACTATGCTGTTCATCTTAGTTTATCTGCATTCCTATTTTTTATTCATTATTGAACCTACTCCTGCATTACCTTTTTTTGATTTTGTGTTTATAGCTCTATATTCACCTGACCAGAAGTCGTGTTCCTTCTGCCACCGAGCTTCACAAATTCCTACCGTATCTAGCTTTAACTGATCCATTTTCCTTTTTTAAAATTTTCTAACCTCCCTGTGCAATTAAGGGATCTAACATTCCATGCTCCAGTCCTTAGAACACCAGTTTTGTTTCTCATGATAATGATGTCCTCCTGAATATTCCCTGTCTGGAGATCCGAATGGAGGACTATTTTACCACCAGAATATTTCACCAAGGAGTATACCATCATCATTTGACCATACAGTAGAGCTGCATGTCCTTGGGAAAAATTATGGTCGTAGTTTCCCACTGCTTTCAGCCATTCCCAGTACCAGCACAGCAAGGCCGTTTTGGTTGATGTTACAAGACCAAATCAGTCAACCATCCAGACTGTTGCCCCCTGCAACTACTGAAAATGTTGCTGCCCCTCTTTAGGAACCACACGTTTGTCTGGCATCTCAACAGATACCCCTCCATTGTGGTTGCACCTATGGTACAGCTATCTGTATCGCTGAGGCACACAAGCCTCCCCACCAATGGCAAGATCCCATGGTTGGAAAAGGGTGGAAAATACAGTTTCACAAGCCGGCAACCACCGAAACTGAGTCCCTTTGTGCAGCAACGCATGTTACGGCTAAGCATTTGTCACTGCTAGTAGGCAGCTTTGCTGAGCAATACCTGAAGTATTGACTGGCATAGGGCATGGAAGTGACACAGTAGCAGAAACATCCTGATGCAGGGGTTTGAAAGTGTTGTGAGAAACTTCAAACACAAGATAAGCAATAGAAGCTTGAAAAAATTGACATTTTTCTAAATTACACTTCAACCCAACCACTTGGAGGATAGAAAAAAGAGCACAGATATTTTGTAAATGTTCCACAGTGAAGGTGCTGGAAAATACAAAGTTATCTAAATAGTTTGCACAACCTGGCACAGACGCTGTAAGTTGTTCCAAAAACACTGAAAAATAGCGGGAGTCCTGGTGACTCCAAAAGGCAACCACAGGTATTGGTACAGTCCAAAAGTACTACTGACAACTAACATACCGTATTTACTCGAATCCAAGCCGCACTCGAATCTAAGCCGCACCTGAAAAATGAGACTCGAAATCAAGGAAAAAAATTTTCCCAAACCTAAGCCGCACCTGAAGGTTGAGACTCGAAATTCAAGCGTAGGGAAAAGTTTTAGGCCACACCTCCAAATCGAAACGAAGTTGGTTTATTGTAATATGAGAGACATTTTAGGTCGAATAAATGACGATACAGCTACAGTAGTTTGGTTCGAGTCGTAAGCTTAGCAGTTAAGCTTTACCAGGTAGCCATTGCTATGCGTCAGGCGCTCCGTCCGTATTTGTTCGGGTACCTTTACTTTTTCACGTGCTTGAAAGCTGAAAATGCATTACTGCACTGTGTCATGCATTGTATGTCACATTCTGATAATGAGTGTTTACGGCCTGTCGCCGCTCGCGGCATGGCTTGCTTTTGTGCGCGCTACCGCCGCTTTTTATTAAAAAATGGCAAGAGACTGCTATTTGTTGTTACTTACACTACTGCTTTCTTTGATAATGATTAACAAGAACCAAATAATAGGCTGCGTATGATCGATGTTCTGAACGAGAGTTTAACGAAAATTTTTCTCCCTTTGAAAATCTTTGCAGACGCCTCTTTAGTACATTATATTCTGCACAGAAATTAGTCATCTTAGATTTAAAATCTAGTCAATTGCCGTGCTTCAATTCTGACTGTATCACTATTAGGCATAAGAATAATACGAATACAAACATGACATGATAATGTATATTCTTCCGCGTTTGCTGTTGTCTCACTCTAGTTTCGTAGTTTATTAGGCAGACAGGATTTAAATGAGATAGCAGCAAACACGAAAGAATTCATGGCAAAATGTTTATATTCGTATTATTCTTATGGTGAAGATAATAATGTGTGTGATTCACAATTCATAAAAGTTCCTATTAGCAACCTGTTAAATCTTCAAATTTAACACATATATTTCGGACAACACAACAACACATATAAGTCACTGAGTAAGTGGACCTGTGTACAAGTCGGCATTCGATTAAACACTGAGTCTCAGTCTAGCGGCCGCTGCTCGGCTGGCCGCTTAGGTGGCGCAGCTGCTGCATGGCTGGCAGACAGCGCCGCACGTAGAGGACGTGTGTAATTGCGTGGCGGTACTTTGAATAATCGGCGAGTCACAACACATTTCCCCCCGTTGAAATTGTTGCACTGGTCTTGATGGAGGTGTCCTGGAGATGGCTAACGTCCATAGGCGTTGTTTGACTCGCCGTAAAGTCTCGAGGAGGAGGCTTCCCGTACGGACGGAAGTGTCCCCGATGATAACGGGTGGAGATGACAGGAGACGTAGGGACCGAATCTGCTGGGGCCCCATGCACCAATCCGCCCGTTGCGGCAAGTCCAGTTGATATGACAGGAGACATGGGCGATGTGTCGGCGTCCGTTGGAGGAGGAGGCGAGTAGATGTACTCTGACAGAGGATGGTCCTCCGGTTCCTGCATGGGCACGTCTCCTGGTGGCGTCCGTTCTGGTGCTGGCATCGCGATGACGGTGAGAGGGCTGCGTTGTGAGTATTGAGAGATGCCAAGATCCCGAGTATCAGGTAGAGCCAAAGGTGGTGTGGCGGCATTCGGAACAGGCGTTGCTGGCACCCGAGGCCGAAGCTGGTCCGAATGACGCACTGCAACACCCGTGTCCATCTGTATTTCATACAGGCATCTGCCACGGTGTCGTAAGATGTGGCCCGGGCTCCATTTTGGCCGCCTGCCATATCCCCGTACCGAGATGAGGTCGTCGGCGGTGAACCGGCCAAGTGAAGGCACCCGCGGCCGTGAGGTGTGAGGCCGCAGAAGATGAAGTAGCCTGCGGGTCTGTCGGCCATGTAAGAGCTCAGCTGGGCTGTGATCGCCCATGGGGGTGAAACGGTAAGACGCCAGGAACTGGAGAAGCGCATCATCAGCAGCAGAAGAAGCCAGAAGTTTTCGCATCTGAGCCTTAAATGTGCGGACCAGTCGTTCAGCCTCACCGTTGGATTGTGGATGGAACGGCGGGGCCGTGACATGCGTAACGCCGTGGCGAGCACAAAAATCCGCAAAGTCGGAAGAGGCAAATTGCGGACCATTATCAGTTACAAGAATAGAGGGGAGTCCTTCCAAAGGAACAATGCGGGCGAGAGCACTGGTGGTTGCCGCGGTGGTAGGTGACTTGCAACGGACAATGAAAGGAAAGTTAGAGTAGGCATCAATTACGAGGAGCCAATAACTACCTAAAAAGGGTCCCGCAAAGTCAGCATGAATGCGCTCCCAGGGCTTCTCAGGCGAAGGCCACGGTGACAAAGATGACTTCGGGGCAGCGGCCTGTGACGCACAAGGGCTGCAGGCAGCGACCATGTGTGTGATTTCAGAGTCGATGCCAGGCCAGCACACATGACGGCGCGCCAGAGATTTTGTGCGAGAGACACCTCAGTGCCCCTGGTGAAGGAGGCGCAAGACTGAAGTACGCAAAGATGCAGGTACCACAACACGCGGCGAAGCATTGTCAGTGGAGAGGAGGATAACACCATCCCGATCCGTGAGGCGGTAGCGCAAGGTGTAGTAGTTCCGCAACGGATCAGAAGTCTTAGCGGACGGGCGATCTGGCCAACCCTTCTGAATACAGCGTAAAACCCTGGAGTGGGTAGGGTCAGAACCCGTAGCAGCCGCCAGCCTGTCCCCAGTGATGGGGAACCCGTCCACAACCCGCTGCTCGGCAACATCCAGGTTGAAACACAAAAGTTCGTCCCTATCGAATGCCTGATCAGGACCCATGGGAAGGCGAGACAAAGCATCAGCATTCGCATGTTGAGCCGTTGGCCGGAAATGAATCTCATAATTGAAACGGGACAAGTAAAGAGCCCAACGCTGGAGGCGGTGTGCAGCCTTGTCGGGAAGTGACGTTGATGGATGAAACAAGGAAACAAGTGGTTTGTGATCTGTAACAAGATGAAATTTTGAGCAATAGAGAAAAACACCAAACTTATGAAGAGCATAAATGATGGCCAAAGCTTCTTTCTCAATTTGAGAATACTTTTGTTGGGCATTCGTGAGCGTTTTGGAGGCATAAGCGATGGGTTGTTCCGAACTGTCAGAAAAATGGTGCGCAAGGACTGCACCGACCCCATATTGAGAGGCGTCTGTGGCAAGAACAAGATGTTGGCCAGGTCGATAAGTAGCCAGGTACGGGGCCTGTTTTAGCATAGTCTTTAATTTCCGGAAAGCCGCGTCACATGACGCAGACCAATGAAAAGGCACGTTTTTATGCAACAGGCGATGCAACGGCTGAGCCACCGACGCCGCAGACGGTAAAAACTTGTGATAGTATGCTATTTTCCCCAAGAAGGCCTGCAGTTCCTTAACAGATGTAGGGCGAGGAAGGGCATCGATCGCAGCAACAGTGTGTTGAAGCGGACGAATACCATCCCGAGAGAGGTGAAACCCCAAGTACGTGATAGATGCCTGAAAAAATTGTGATTTCTGAAGATTACACTTAAGACCGGCAGTCTGTAAGACATGAAAAAGTGTGCAGAGATTTTGAAGATGTTCTTCAGTGGTGGAGCCAGTGACAACTATGTCGTCCGTGTAATTGATACACCCCGGGACAGGGAGCAATAATTGTTCCAAGAATCGCTGAAAAAGAGCAGGGGCGCTAGCAACCCCGAATGGCAAGCGTTGGTATTGATAGAGGCCGAAAGGCGTGTTAAGGATCAGAAACTGCCGGGAAGCAGCGTTGAGAGGATGTTGATGATAAGCTTCCGACAGGTCAATTTTAGAAAAATACTGTCCTCCAGCGAGTTTAGTGAACAGTTCTTCAGGCGGGGCATAAGGTAAGTGTCGATGAGGCATTGAGCATTTACAGTGGCTTTGAAATCGCCACAGAGACGAATATCACCATTGGGCTTAGCAACTACAATGACAGGAGAGGACCACTCACTGGAAGTGACAGGAAGCAAGACCCCTGAAGCAGTGAGACGATCCAACTCCTGTTTTACCCGATCACGAAGGGCCACAGGAATGGGCCGAGCCCGAAAAAACTTAGGCTGAGCAGTAGGTTTGAGCGTGATATGAGCTTCAAAATCATTTGCACGGCCTAACCCAGGAGAAAAAAGGGACGAAAATGTCGTCGACAAGGAATCCAGTTGAGCATAAGGAATAGCGTCAGAGACAATATTGACAGAGTCATCTATGGAGAACCCAAAAACGCGAAAGGCATCGAAACCAAAGAGATTTTCTGCATTGCTCTGGTCGACCACAAATATGGGAACAGTGCAAATGACGGATTTGTAAGATACCTCAGCATTAAACTGACCCAAGAGAGAAATCTTCTGTTTATTGTACGTCCGTAATTGCCGAGTGACAGGGGACAGCAGTGGAGAAACCAGCTGAAGATACGTCTGAGAATTAATTATAGTGGCAGCAGAACCGGTATCCACTTGCATGCGAACATCTCGACCAAGGATTTGGACAGTGAGGAATAACTTCCCTGAAAGGGAAGAAGTGCAATTGACAGACAACACAGAATCAGCGTCATGTTCATGAACATCGTGTATGCGGTCGGATTTACAAACGGAAGACACGTGACCTTTCTTTTTGCAATTGTGACACACAGCCCAACGTTGGGGACAATCCTCGCGTGAATGTTTTGTAAAACACCGCGGACATGAAGGAAGTTGCCGGGGATTTTGCTGCAGTTTCTTAGTGGGTTGTTTACGGCTAGGCCGAGGCTGCGCGTGGGAGCGTACTGCGGCCACGACGGCCGGCGGGGACACGCCACACGCGTCGTCAACAGCGCACAGAGGTTGTATTTCCCCGACGTCACCCCACGCTTCTATTTGCGCCCCAGTGGCGCGAGAAATTTCAAAAGACTGCGCAATGGAGAGAACTTCATCTAGAGTCGGATTCGCCAACTGAAGGGCACGTTGCCGAACTTCTTTGTCGGGCGTCGACCGGATAATAGCATCCCGTACCATGGAATCGGCATAGGATTCTTTGTGAACATCAGTAACAAATTGACACTTTCGACTGAGGCCGTGAAGTTCAGCAGCCCAAGTGCAATAGGACTGATTTGGTTGTTTTTGACAACGATAAAAGGCAACACGAAAGGCTACCACATGCGTTTGCTTTTGAAAATAGACAGACAGAAGGGAGCACATTTCAGCAAAGGACAAAGACGCAGGATCCTTCAAAGGAGCCAATTGCGACAACAACCGATACATTTGAGGTGAAATCCAGGAAAGGAACAGAGACTTACATGGTTGTTCGTCCGTGACATGAAATGCCAAGAAGTGCTGTCGAAGACGTTTTTCATAATCAGACCAGTCTTCCGCCGTCTCGTCGTAAGGTGGAAAAGGAGGTACAGCCAACGACGAGAAACGCTCCCCGCATTTGACGCCGCTGTTAGAAGCGTTTGCTGTTCAATGAGGTTTTGCAAGAGCTGCTCGACAGTAGCCATGGAACCCTATTGAGTCAACGGTGAAAAGGAAAAATCCACTACCTCGTCGCCAATTGTTAAATCTTCAAATTTAACACATATATTTCGGACAACACAACAACACATATAAGTCACTGAGTAAGTGGACCTGTGTACAAGTCGGCATTCGATTAAACACTGAGTCTCAGTCTAGCGGCCGCTGCTCGGCTGGCCGCTTAGGTGGCGCAGCTGCTGCATGGCTGGCAGACAGCGCCGCATGTAGAGGACGTGCGTAATTGCGCGGCGGCACTTTGAATAATCGGCGAGTCACAACACAACCATCTATTCTCACAGGTAGGGAAAAATTCAGAACGTAGAGTTGGTCATATTGACAAAGATCCCGAACAATCTCGCCAGTCGGATTTTCATAGTACATTGAAAATTTGAAATGCTGCTACATTCGAAGATGAACAATACGGAATTTGTATTTACTTCGTTGGATAATGTATGAAAATGAGTGGTCGAAACTCGGGGTGGAGAAAAAAGCTCGTCTTCCACCTTTTTTTAAATTTTTTTTTATTGACGCAGAGGTTTTGGCGTCAGTATTTATCTTTGTGCCTGCAAAGCATGCCTGTGTAGCGCTACATACACTCCTGGAAATGGAAAAAAGAACACATTGACATCGGTGTGTCAGACCCACCATACTTGCTCCAGACACTGCGAGAGGGCTGTACAAGCAATGATCACACGCACGGCACAGCGGACACACCAGGAACCGCGGTGTTGGCCGTCGAATGGCGCTAGCTGCGCAGCATTTGTGCACCGCCGCCGTCAGTGTCAGCCAGTTTGCCGTGGCATACGGAGCTCCATCGCAGTCTTTAACACTGGCAGCATGCCGCGACAGCGTGGACGTGAACCGTATGTGCAGTTGACGGACTTTGAGCGAGGGCGTATAGTGGGCATGTGGGAGGCCGGGTGAACGTACCGCCGAATTGCTCAACACGTGGGGCGTGAGGTCTCCACAGTACATCGATGTTGTCGCCAGTGGTCGGCGGAAGGTGCACGTGCCCGTCGACCTGGGACCGGACCGCAGCGACGCACAGATGCACGCCAAGACCGTAGGATCCTACGCAGTGCCGTAGGGGACCGCACCGCCACTTCCCAGCAAATTACGGACACTGTTGCTCCTGGGGTATCGGCGAGGACCATTCGCAACCGTCTCCATGAAGCTGGGCTACGGTCCCGCACACCGTTAGGCCGTCTTCCGCTCACGCCTCAACATCGTGCAGCCCGCCTCCAGTGGTGTCGCGACAGGCGTGAATGGAGGGACGAATGGAGACATGTCGTCTTCAGCGATGAGAGTCGCTTCTGCCTTGGTGCCAATGATGGTCGTATGCATGTTTGGCGCCGTGCAGGTGAGCGCCACAATCAGGACTGCATACGACCGAGGCACACAGGGCCAACACCCGGCATCATGGTGTGGGGAGCAATCTCCTACACTGGCCGTACACCACTGGTGATCGTCGAGGGGACACTGAATAGTGCACGGTACATCCAAACCGTCATCGAACCCATCGTTCTACCATTCCTAGACCGGCAAGGGAACTTGCTGTTCCAACAGGACAATGCACGTCCGCATGTATCCCGTGCCTCCCAACGTGCTCTAGAAGGTGTAAGTCAACTACCCTGGCCAGCAAGATCTCCGGATCTGTCCCCCATTGAGCATGTTTGGGACTGGATGAAGCGTCGTCTCACGCGGTCTGCACGTCCAGCACGAACACTGGTCCAACTGAGGCGCCAGGTGGAAATGGCATGGCAAGCCGTTCCACAGGACTACATCCAGCATCTCTATGATCGTCTCCATGGGAGAATAGCAGCCTGCATTGCTGCGAAAGGTGGATATACACTGTACTAGTGCCGACATTGTGCATGCTCTGTTGCCTGTGTCTATGTGCCTGTGGTTCTGTCAGTGTGATCATGTGATGTATCTGACCCCAGGAATGTGTCAATAAAGTTTCCCCTTCCTGGGACAATGAATTCACGGTGTTCTTATTTCAATTTCCAGGAGTGTATATTCGACCGCAGAAGTTAGGTGTGGCGGCACCTACCAAAATTTTTCAGAACTTCCACTTACTTTGCACTCGATTCTAAGCCGCAGGCGGTTTTTTGGATTACAAAAACCGGAAAAAAAGTGCGGCTTAGATTCGAGTAAATATGGTATGTTGTGACTCTGTATCTAAAGGGAGTTGTAATAGGCATCCGACAAGTCAATTTTTGAAAAATATTGACTACCTGATTTTGCAAAGAGGTTGTCTGGGAGCCGTATCAGGTATGCATCCATTATAGATGGTGCATTCACAGAAATTTTTAAATCACTGCAGAGGTTTAACCCATGAGACAGTTTTTTTATTATAACTAAGAGGGTAGACCATCCACATGATGCAATAGGCTGAACAGTGCCGGATTCTGTGAGGCAATATGATTCATCTTCGACTTGTTCCCTGAGTACGATTGGAACCAGACAGTCCCGGAAAAAGTGACACTGAGCTGAAGATTTCATGGTAATGTGCACTTGAAAAGTGTTGGGACACCCCAATCCAGTAGGGAACGAAGAGGAAAAATTCACACCATAATGCATCTAACTGTGTATATGGCACTTGTTCAGACACTAAATTCACATCATCTGGAATGGTAAAACCAAAACATTTAAAAGGATCTAATCCAAAAAGATTCTCCGTATGTGTGTTATCTACAAGAAGAAATGTAAGTGACTGGACTACTGACTTGTATGTCAGTGGAGCAGAGAATTGGCAGAGAATATGAATGAATGAATGAATGAATGAATGAATGATCGTATGGCATTGTTAGCCAGGAGGCCCCATCCGGGGAAGTTCGGGTGCCGTGTTACAAGTCTTATTGCATGTGACACCACATTGGGCGACTTGTGCGTTGATCAGGATGAGATGATGATGATAAGGACAACACAACACCCAGTCCAAGGGCGGAGAAAATCTTCAACCCGGCTGGGAATCGAACCCAGGCCCGCTGCATGGGAAGCAAGCATATTACCACTCAGCTAAGCAGGCATACAGAGAATAGGAATACTCTGTTAATTGCTGTTTACTAACTTTTGTAACACAGGGAGAAGTGAAGGGGAGCCCAAGTCCATATAAGTTTGTGACAACCTTACCGCAGCTCTTGTACCCACTTGCATATGCAGAACTTAATGAAAAACCATAACATCAATGAAAAGCTTGTTTGGTGTGGCAGAAATAGCTGATACAATGTTTAGTCCATATCTGCATCAGGATTGGTGTGCTGAATTTTTGCATTACAAACAGAAGCAATGTGATCTTTTTTGTTTCGATTGTGACATGTAGCGCAGTGTTTTGGAGAGTCTGGGTGTGCATGCTTAATGAAACAGTAATGGGAGGAAAGGAGTGTGCAATGTGTATGTTGCTGTTTACTTTGTCAGTGCAGCTGTTGCTGGGAGTGAGGCCAGCCGCCTTGACGCTGTGATCCTGTGCGGGCCACTGCAACCATATTTTGCCCCTGCGAACTATATGAAGTGTGGTGTGGAGGAGAGGGTTGGATTGCTGGTACCTCACACCATGACTCAGTTTGGTTGCCCACAGTTTGTGACATCTCAAATGACTGTGCAATAGCTAAAACTTGGGAAGGGATGGGTTTTCACACTATATGGTTCTTTATGCACATCGGACGTAATATGAAGACGGCGATGTAAGCCGTGGAGTTCAGCCACCCATGCTCGATAGAATTGATATGATTGGTTCCTACAGTGGTAAAACTCAACCCAGGATGCAATAACATGGGTGTGCTTACAGCAGCATTTTGTAAGAAGTTCGCATATTTGTTCAAACGTTACAGAAGATAGATGATCCTTAAAAGGGCGAATTGACATAGAAATTGATACATTCTTGGCAATAGTTTGATTTTACAGTGCCTGTGATTGATAGTGCTACACTGTCTCAAATGATTCTTGCTTTTTGACAAGTTGAAGTAAAATGCCCTTTGTAACGCCACCAGCCAGTGTGAGAATAAAAGGAGTACCAACCAGAGTAGAAATTCGCATGGAGAACAGGACCACACTTGTCGCTAATCATGTTGTAATTTGGTATAAGTACAACATGGCCAGTAGACTGAACATAGATTTATTCCAGGGAAGCATTAACAACTTGAACACAGAGTTTAAGTAACACTCGGTAAGAACCAGTTAGAGCTATAGCAATACACATAGAGAACTGACTGCACTTTTAGCTTGTGCCCAAAATTCATTGTAATGTTGGTCAGGATACGATATCCTTCCATGCCCTTCCCTAATCCAACATTGTGCTCTGTTGCTAATGGCCTCCTTGTCGATGGTACATTAGACCCTAATATTCCTTTCTATTACATTCCAAAATTTTTCCTTGGCTGCTAAAGGATAGGAACCTAAAACTTTGTTCCCACACAGCATCTGTTTTAGTTCCATATTTTGCTATTGTCCTTTCAGGCATATCCTTAAGTATTTTGAGCAATAAACTATTTTGAAACAAATAATGGGCAAAAATATATTTGCAGAAGAGTGAGATAACCCATGGAAAATACTGTATATTAAAGTGTTATCATCAAGAAAACAAAGGTGATTTGTATACTATCCTCGGACATCTCACAAATGATATTCTGCTGTTGGCAGGCAGTGGGTAAATAGAATCTTTGCAGTCATGTTGTGTGAAGCTAGCTTCCAAGAGTAAATGAAGCCTACAGATAGATGTGGGAGCAATCATTACTCTTTGCAAGATATTTCCTAGACATGAAAATTACTTGTTATCCAGCTAGTGTGAAACTGCTAATTGTAGGGAGGGCTCATAGTTCAGTGTTTTCAGACATTGGATCTAACTTTTCACCTTCTGCAATTACAAGGGTTGTAATTTTAATAGTGGCAACTACTTATTTACAGCTCGTACAAAATAGATACGTGTTTCAAAGTTTTACTGACCTTCAAAGTTGTCACCAGCATTTTGTATAACCCATTGCCAGCAATGCGGAAGTTGTAGGATACTCTTAGCAGTGCCAGTTGTGGTCACAGTTCGAGTGCCACAGTCTGTTGCCCGACAAATTTGTAGCAGTTCTGAAGCGAATGCCATGAAGTGTTTCCTTCAGTTTAGAAATCGAGTTGAACTCATGAGGGCTTAAGTCAGGGCAGTGCAGTAGGTGGTATAGCACTTAGCAGCCCCATCAGTCAAACAAATCAGTAACAGCTTGCACTGTACATGCTTCTTGAGCATTGTCCTACAAAATGATGGTCAGGTCCTGCAGAAAGTGTCATCACTTCTGTCTCTAAGCTTGTCGTAGGTTGTGTTCCAAAAATGAACAGCATAGAGAAAGAAGTGGTCACACTTTCTGCAGGATCTGAACATAATTTTACGGGACAGTGTATGGATGCAAGCTGTTACTGATTTGTTTGACTGATGGGGCTGCTAAGTGCTACATCACCTACTGCACTCCCCTGACTTAAGACCTCGTGAGTTCAATTCGGTTTCTAAACTGAAGGAAACACTTCATGGCATTCAATTCAGTACTGCTACAAATTCGTCGGGCAATAGACCGTGCCGCTTGAACTGAACACAACTGGCACTGCTAAGAGTATCCTACGACTTCCACATCGCTGGCAATGAGTTATACACAGTGCTGGTGACTACTTTGAAGGTCAGTAAAACTCTGAAACACACATCTATTTTCTACAAGCTGTAAATAAATAGTTGCCACTATTAAAGTTCCAATCCTCGTATTTATATACTGGCTAATTACAGAGATTGCTCAGTTACTTAATTATACCAATCTAATTTAAAGCAAACAGGAAGTCATGGGTGCACCATGTTTTGTAGAAATTGTTCTAAATCTTCCAGAGTTTTGCTTTACACATCACCCCTTCTTACTGCCGCCTCCACATCTAGGGGTTATGTCATCAGGAGTGTAACCAATGAGTCCCACAATCCTGAAAACTATGGATTCAACACTAATGAAATCAGTTTTTGATTTGATTAACCTGAAAGGGGCTAAGGATAAGAAAGGAGTAGAAAACCAGCATAGCCATATAAGTGTACGGAAGCTAAAAGATGAAGGAAGTGTAATAGAGTAAATCCCAATTGATGAACAAAAAACCATGAAAGTGGAATGGGGTAGATTCAAGAGAACATTAATAAATGTGGCAGAAGTAGTTGGAGAGAGGACAAGCAACAAAAAGAAATGGAAGGAAACACCAAGCTGGAGTGAAGAAATGAAGGTATAGTACAGTAGAAGAATAGAGCCTCTAGAGTATGGTTCCAGAGTAGGGCAGTAAAGACAATAGAAGAATACCAGACAAGAAAGAAAGAGCAGTGGAGAGAAGACTATTGTGGGAAAATGGACTAGAATGGCGGAGGAAGACAGTGAATGTTCAAGGAAGGTCCTGTATGGGATGGTTAAAAATAAGAGACAGAATGATACAACGGACAATGTTTGAATGGTGAGTGAAGGTGACAAAGAGGTAGAAAATGAGAAGGAACTGAAGATGAGGAGGGAGTATTCTTGAAGGACTCTCGAACATGAAAGGAGACTGGGTTGAGGAGGAAGGGAGAGGAACTGCTATTAGAAAAGGATGTGACAAGAAGAGAAGTGGAAGATGAAATAAGGGAGATGAAAGGAGGGAAGGTACCAGATTTTGATGAGCTGAGTGTGGAGATGATAACAGCAGGAGAGGCTCTATTGTGTGATGAAAATTGATTGGGAAGAAAATAGGATCCCAAAAAAGTGGAAGAAGGGGAATAATTATCCTGATCTTCAAGAAAGGTAATAGAAAAGAGTGCAATAACTGTAGGGGAATCACATTGATGAACCATTGTGCAAAGATATTTTAGAAAATTTTGGAAACGTGGAATCGGGCAAAAATATAGGAAGAATGGCAGAACAACAACATGGGTTCAGAACAGGGATGTTCACAATAGTTTTTATTTTTGCTGTAAGGCAGCTACCAGAACACCAATATGAATATAAAAAGGTCTACTGATGGCCTTCCTGGACAGTGGAAAAGGTTATGGTAGTTTATGTAGAAACAAGGTCTGGAAGTCCCTGGAGAACGGAGGAGTAGAAAAGCAGATTATATGGAGTCTTTCATTCTTATCCCAAATGTTAAGTCTCCCCTAACCTGGGGTTTTGGGCAACTTTTCTGTAACTCTCCTCATTTCATAAACCTCACCAATCCTTTTCCTTCATCCCTCTTCCTTTGCCTTCAATCATTCTGCCAGAAAAAGGAGCCACTGGCTCTGAAGCCTGTGTATTTCCATTTTTTTCCTCTTGCTGCTGCTTGGCTAGTAGATTTTTTATTTATGCCGTTATATTAGACTATATGAAGGATACAAGAAATTTATGATGGTAGTGTAACTGTTTGAAAGTGGGAGGCACTGGCAACCTTACCATTTAGCTCCCAGAGAGATCAGATTGGGTGGAACAGAAGAATTACTTTAGGCAGGAATGTGCACTTTCACTATTGCTCGTCATTGTGGTGATGTATGAGATAATAACCAAAGTGGTGCAAGTAATAGGTGAAGGGAACATGAAAGTGGTGGTGTTTGCAGATGAGTTGATGATCTGGGGAAACAAGGAGGAAATATAGGAGCAGTTGTACATATGGCAATAAATAGTAGAAGGATATGAGATGAAATTTATCATAAATAAATGTGAAATGATAATTAGAACTAGGAAGAAGGAGAGTCACAACTGGAATAACAATTGGTGGAGAACAACTGAGAAAAGTGGAGAGTTTCAAGTACATGGCAAGCTTAGTTTAGAAAAATGGAAGAAATGACAGAGAAATAAATGAGCATTGCGGACAAGCATAGGCATTTTATAGGAGTATATGTGGATCAAGGATGAGCCTCAAAACAGCAAAAGGGTTATATGTCAGACATACTATTTTCCAGTCCTGATGTGTGCATCAGAGACCTGAAATTCTTGAGAACTAGTATTGGAAAGACAAAGAGGGATATGTTAATGAATGAGAGTATCAAGGAATTAGTAAATAAGGAACCATCATAGGAGGGGATTGAGGCTTCCTTTACCAGGATACAGGTTGGCTGGCAGCTTTTCGAGGAGCTCTTTGCTGTGTGGGGGAGCAGCCATGTATGTGAAAAACGGCATCCCATTTGAGTCAATTGATGTTTCAAAGTACTACACTGAAAAGGTGTTTGAATGTTGTGCAGGTGTGGTTAAATTTAACGGAGCTAAACTTCTAACCGTTGTTATTTATAGATCCCCAGACGCCGATTTCACAACATTTTTGCTAAAGCTAGAGGAGGTTCTTGGTTCACTTTATAGGAAATACAAAAAGTTAGTTATATGTGGTGACTTCAATATTAATTGTATAAGTGATTGTGCAAGGAAGAGGATGCTGGTAGACCTCCTTAATTCATATAATCTTATGCAAACCGTATTCTTTCGAGAGTGCAAGGGAACAGTAGAACAACCATAGACAACATTTTTGTTCATTCCTCATTACTAGAAGGGCATTCTGTTAGCAAAAAGGTGAATGGCCTTTCAGATCATGATACACAAATTTTAACTCTAAAAGATTTTTGTGCTGCATCACGTGTTAAATATAGTCATCAGCTGTTTAGGAAAGCTGATCCAGTTGCTGTAGAGACCTTTGTAAACCTCATCAAGAAACAAGAGTGGCAAGATGTTTATAGCGCCGATACAGTAGACGATAAATATAATGCTTTTCTCAAGACTTTTCTCATGCTCTTTGAAAGTTGCTCTCCGTTAGAATGTTCAAAACAGGGTACTAGCACAAACAGGCAGCCTGGGTGGCTGACTAGAGGGATAAGAATATCTTGTAGAACAAAGTGGCAATTATATCAAAACGTTAGAAACAGTCAAAATCTAAATGCAGCAGCCCATTACAAACAGTATTGCAAGGTGCTTAAAAATGTTATTAGGAAGGCAAAAAGTATGTGGTATGCAGATAGAATAGCTAAGTCTCAGGATAAAATTAAAACCATATGGCCAGTCGTAAAGGAAGTGGCTGGTCTGCAGAGACAGGTCGAGGATATAGAATCAGTGCGTAGTGGAAATGTCCGTGTTACTGATAAGTCACATATATGTGCAGTATTTAATAATCACTTTCTGAATATGGCAGGTGAACTAAATAGAAACCTAGTCCCAACAGGGAATCATATAGCGCTCTTAGAAAAAAGTGTTCAGAGACTGTTACCTGAAATGCTCCTCCACGATACTGACAAGAGGGAGATTGAGTTAATAATTAAAACACTAAAGACCAAGAACTCTCATGGATTTGACGGGGTATCTAGCAGAATACTGAAGTATTGCTCTATGTATGTTAGCCCAGTACTTAGCCATATCTGTAACTTTTCCTTTAGGAGTGGTCGGTTTCCTGACCGATTAAAGTACTCGGTAGTGAAGCCACTTTATAAAAAGGGAGACACTGATAATGTTGACAATTTTAGACCTATTTCTATGCCATCGGTGTTTGCTAAAGTTATCGAGAATGTTGTATATACAAGGTTACTGGAGCATTTAAATTCACATAATTTGCTGTCAAATGTTCAGTTTGGTTTTAGAAATGGTTTAACAACTGAAAATACTATATTCTCTTTTCTCTGTGAGGTTTTGGACAGATTAAATAAAAGGTTGCGAACGCTAGGTGTTTTCTTTGATTTAACGAAGGCTTGTGACTCTGTTGACCACAAAATATTACTGCAGAAGTTGGACCATTACGGAGTAAGGGGATTAGCTTACAATTGTTTCGCCTCTTACTTTAAGAACAGAAGGCTGAAGGTAATTCTCTGCAATATTGAGAGTGGTAGTGGTGTTCAGTCCCAATGGGGCACTGTTAAGTGGGGCGTTCCCCAAGGGTCGGTGCTGGGGCCACTGCTGTTTCTTATTTATATAAATGATATTCCTTCTAGTATTACAGGTGATTCAAAAATATTTCTGTTTGCTGATGACACCAGCTTGATAGTGAAGGATCTTGTGCATAATATTGAAACAGTATCAAATAATGTAGTTCATGAAATAAGTTCGTGGCTTCTGGAAAATTATTTGATGCTAAATCACAGTAAGACTCAGTTTTTACAGTTTCTAACTCACAATTCAACAAGAACCGATATTTCGATCAGATAGAATGGGCATATTATGAGCGAGACGGAACAGTTCAAGTTCCTAGGCGTTCGGATAGATAGTAAGCTGTTGTGGAAAGCCCATGTCCAGGATCTTGTTCATAAACTAAATGCTGCTTTATTTACCATTAGAACAGTATCTGAAATAAGTGACACTTCAACACGAAAAGTAGTCTACTTCGCATATTTTCATACGCTTATGTCATATAGTATTATTTTTTGGGGTAATTCTTCTGATTCAAAAAGGGTATTTTTGGCTCAAAAACGGGCTGTTCGAGCTATATGTGGTGTAAGTTCAAGAACCTCTTGTTGACCACTATTCAATAGTCTGGGAATTCTGAGATTGCCCTTACAGTATATATTTTCTTTAATGTCATTTGTTGTTAGCAATATTAGCATATTCCCAAGAGTTAGCAGCTTTCACTCAGTTAATACTAGGCAGAAATCCAATCTGCATGTGGAATGCACTTCCTTGACTCTTGTGCAGAAAGGAGTGCAGTATTCTGCTGCATCCATTTTCAATAAGCTACCACAAGAACTCAAAATTATATTTCATTTTATCTGTTTCTAATGTCGTGTTATAATTTCATGTATTGACTCGTTCCATGACCATGGAGGCTTCTCCTTAATTTGGTCCCACGGAACAATAAATAAATAAATAAAATCTTTGATGACCTGGAGATGTTAAGTGAATGGAGCAGAAGAGGATACCCAGAAAGATAAGAGAGATGAAAAGGAAAGGGAAAATATCAAGAGGAATACCAAGAGACAGACAGCTGGAAGGAGTGAAGGACTGTGTGGAAAAGAAAGGTGAAAACTGGATTAGGCTGTAGATGGGAAGACGGTAGGCAACAGAAAGGCTTAGGTTTCAAGCAGATCCAGCCAGCGGCTGGAAACTATGTAAGATGATGATGAATATTTTATGTAGTTTTGTGAAGCTCTCTGCTGGCATTAACAAAATAATTTTATAGTGGTTCAATTCTTACATAAAGAATTCGTTTATGCTTGCGCAAAGTTCTGAATTATCTATCTGCTTTTTAAAAAGTGTTGTTGCAATGCTTGCTTGGTATTGCTAGTGGCTAAATGCTAATGATGTTATGATATCTGGTTTCTGGTATGAAGACAAGACTGAATAAATGTCTGATAAGATGTCATTAATGCCACAACATTTTGATTTCCCAAGTAAACTGTTTTAGAGTCATCAGATTGGATTCCATTGTAACCATTGTGCACAGCGAATGTGATGTAATTCAAACAGGAAGGAACTCAGCAGTCAGTCACAATTCAGTCTGTACTTAATTGCAGATCCAAATTTCAGCTACAGTATAACTATCAATCAGTGCATATGAACTGAGTCATGAGCCTCAATATGCTTCTAAATGCACATGTTATTACATAACCTTAGCATGTACATAGCTGTTTCGAGTCGATGCAAGCTAAGATGCAAGCTAGTACTGCTGACAGACACTTTACTTTTGTAAGCGTCTGTCAGTGGTACTACACGATTTGTGAAGGAAGATACAAAAGCCTTCTACTTACTAAGGTGCAGCAAAGTCACACCTACAGGGCCACTAGACGACAGCATGAAGCATCTACTTCATGTGAGTTTTTCTTAGGCACCATTCTTCTTTCATCTTTGCACTGTGCATTTTCTTCCTTTCTTCCAATCAAGTTTTTCCTGTCTTGAATCTCTTGCTCTTTTGGCTTAGTTTCCACTTGAGAAGTTTCTGGTTGAATCTTTGTCTGTCTTCCATATTTCTGAGTGTGTTATACCAAGACTTTTTTGACTTCGGTGTTCCACTTTATGTTCTTAATGCTTTTTGTGTACTCCAAGATCTGTTTAGTTTGTTGGGTGTCTGGCATTCTTTGGATATGCCCGTAAAATTTCAATTGATGTTTCTTCACGTTACATAGTATATTAGATATCTGCTCGGTCTCCTGTCTTCTCTGCAGTCTGTACCCTTGTTCTCTCTTATTGGGCTGTAGTATTTTGACTGATTCTCATTTCGAGTTTCTTGATTTTTGTAATGCATATTTCCAATCCATGACCAGCATTTCTGATGCTGTAAGGTTAATGGCTTGATGAAGTGTTGTAATGCCTCACTTTTACATTACATTCTAAGCATGATTTATTGTAAATATTGCCATTCTTCTACAATGCTCTAGTCATCGTTTGATTTCTCTATTAGTGCGCTTCTTTATCTATCCCATTTGCCTGCATCATTTGTGAACTCTCCTGGTCTCTCAACATTTTGTCATGATCTTTTTAGTTTGGAGATGTTAAGTGAATGGAGCAGGAGAGGATACCCAGAAAGATAAGAGAGATGAAAAGGAAAGGGAAAATATCAAGAGGAATACCAAGAGACAGACAGCTGGAAGGAGTGAAGGACTGTGTGGAAAAGAAAGGTGAAAACTGGATTAGGCTGTAGATGGGAAGACGGTAGGCAACAATCAGTGCATATGAACTGAGTCATGAGCCTCAATATGCTTCTAAATGCACATGTTATTACATAACCTTAGCATGTACATAGCTGTTTCGAGTCGATGCAAGCTAAGATGCAAGCTAGTACTGCTGACAGACAGAATTGGTGGTGGGTTGCTTGTGTCTCTTGCAGGACCTAGATTTGTTTTATTCTAGTTTCTCTGTTATCTGTGAGTATTACTAGATCATCAGCCAGTCTCAGACAGCCAACATCTAGGTCCTTTGTTTTCCTTCCTAGCCTGACTGATTTGTAATTTCCCTGTATCTTCAGTTCTTTTTCCCATTCCCTGACAGCTTTATGTAATAATATATTGAACAAGTAATGGTTAAATACCATCACCCTGTCTCACTCTAGTCCTAACCTTGAAGGACTCTGATAACTCTAATGTAAATTAAATTTTGGATGTGGCATTTGTTAGTGTCTGCCTGATAATGTTCTCTATTTTCTAATCAAGTCCCCTCTCTTCTAGTTCCTGGATAAGTGATGGTCTATCTATAGAGCTGTATACCTTCAAAAATCTGCAGTGGTGCACATGGTCTCTGCTGATATTATTATTATTATTATTATTATTATTATTATTATTATTTAAATATGGCAGCAGAAAAGAGAGAATGAGACAATTCAAGAATTCAGTATTTCAGTACTCAGGACCTTAGATTATGTAGAACACATTTGGAGAAAACAGCAACATTGAAAAGTTTGCAAAGTTTTACATTGAATTAACTCTTCATAAAGATTTAATCTGCAATAAAAAATGCTTGTATTTCTAAGAAAGCGCAGAAAGATACATATATAGCGTCTTTTCCGTGTTTACTTCGTAGATTCTTACTTAAATTGCATGTGAGTTTCGTATAGGAAGTGTAATTTCGAGTTACAGTAATCGTAAATTCAGGCAGTAGTGCAGTCGTTAGGCATTTGTACAGGTTAGTTCATACATTCTTTGTGTGTTTCCCTTGCGTTATCTAGGCACGGACTCGTGTTTCAGTAACTGTTGTTCAACATTGATTAGAATGGACAGCGACTGTGATTGCTGTGTTCGGATGAGGGCTGAGTTGGCATCCACAGCTGCAGGTGGCACTGACTTCGGTCCCACAGCTTGAGGCTGTTGCCAATGGGCACCACTGTGGGGAGCCAGACTTGGGTATCACGGGGATGTCAACCTCGTCCCGTCTGTCCCCAGATCGGTCTGCCGCTGTGGTTGCCCCAGTTGCTGCCCGCAGCGGGGCTGAGCCCTCGCCTGTGGTTGATTGGGAGGTCATTCCAAGGTGTGGCAGGCAGCGAAAGACGTCCCCGGAGGCTGATTAGAAAGCCTCCCCGGTGCGTCTGACAAACAGGTTTCAGGTACTGTCTCTGGCTGGGCCAAATGCAGCTGCCTGCCCTGTTTCAGAGGATGATTCTCAGCCTTCAAGGTCCGGGCAATCGCAGAGGGTGGGCTTATTGGTAGTTGGGAGCTCCAGTGTTAGGCATGTAATGGGGCCCCTTAGGGATATGGCGGCTAAGGAGGGGAAGAAATCCAGTGTGCACTCCGTGTGCATTCCGGGTGGAGTCATTCCTGATGTGGAAAGGGTCCTTCCACATGCCATGAAGAGCACAGGGTGCAGCCAGCTGCAGGTGGTGGCGCATGTCGGTATTAATGTCGTGTGTCACTTTGGATCTAAGGAAATTGTCTCTGGATTCCAGCGGCTATCTGATTTGGTGAAGGCTGCCGGTCTTGCTTAACGAGATGAAGGCAGAACTCACCATCTGCAGCATCGTTGACAGAACTGACTGCAGACGTTTGGTGCAGAGCCAGGTGGAGGGTCTGAATCCGAGGCTCAGACGGTTTTGCGACCGTGTTGGCTGCAGATTCCTTGACTTGCGCCATAGGGTGGTGGTGTTTCGGGTTCCGCTGAATAGGTCAGGAGTTCACTACACTCAGCTGGCGGCTACACGGGTAGCGGAGGCTGTGTGGCGTGGACTGGGCGGTTTTTTACGTTAGAAGACCTCAGGAAAGTAAGGGGTGGGCTGCAATCTCAAAGGGTGCATGGCAAATACAGGACGTGCTTGGATCAAGAAACAGTCAGAATTGTAGTTGTAAATTGTTGTAGTTGTGCTGGGAAAGTCTCTGAGCTTCAAGCGCTAATAGAAAGCACAGAAGCTGAAATCGTTATAGATACAGAAAGCTGGCTAAAGCCTGAAATAAGTTCTGCAGAAATTTTTCCGAAGTCTCACACGGTGTTCAGGAAAGATAGATTAGGCAGAATTGGTGGTGGGTTGCTTGTGTCTGTCAGTAGTGGTTTATCTTGTAGTGAAGTCGAAGTAGATATTCCATGCGAATTGGTATGGGTGGAGGTTATACTTAACAGCCAAACTAAGTTAATAATTGGCTCCTTCTACCGACCCCCAGACTCCGATGATATAGTTGCTGAACAGTTCAGAGGAAATTTGAGTCTCGTAACAAATAAATACCCCACTCATACGGTTATAGTTGGTGGGGACTTCAACCTTCCCTCGATATGTTGGCAAAAATACTTGTTCAAAACCGGTGGTAGGCAGAAAACATCTTCCGAGATTGTCCTAAATGCTTTCTCCGAAAATCATTTCGAGCAGTTAGTCCACGAACCCATGCAAATTGTAAATGGTTGCGAAAACACACTTGACCTCTTAGCCACAAACAATCCAGAGCTAATAGAGAGCATCATGACTGATACAGGGACTAGTGATCACAAGGTCGTTGTAGCTAGGCTCAATACCGTTTCTTCCAAATCCACCAGAAACAAACGCAAAATAATTTTATTTAAAAAAGCGGATAAAGTGTCACTAGAAGCCTTCCTAAGAGACTATCTCCATTCCTTCCGAACTGACTATGCAAATGTAGACGAGATGTGGCTTAAATTCAAAGATATAGTAGCAACAGCAATTGAGAGATTCATACCTCATAAATTGGTAAGAGATGGAACTGATCCCCCGTGGTACACAAAACAGATCCGAACGCTGTTACAGAGGCAACGGAAAAAGCATGCGAAGTTCAGAAGAACGTGAAATCCCAAAGATTGGCTAAAATTTACCGATGCGCGAAATTTGGCACGGACTTCAATGCGAGATGCCTTTAATAGATTCCACAATGAAACATTGTCTTGAAATTTAGTAGAAAATCCGAAGAAATTCTGGTCATATGTAAAGTACCCAAGCGGCAAGACGCAGTCAATACCTTCGCTGCGCAGTGCCGATGGTACTGTTACCGACAACTGTGCCGCTAAACCGGAGTTACTGAACGCAGTTTTTCAAAATTCCTTCACCAGGGAAGATGAATGGAATATTTCAGAACTTGAAACACGAACAGCTGCTAGCATGAGTTTCTTAGAAGTAGATACCGTAAGGGTTGCGAAGTAACTCAAATCGCTTGATACGGGCAAGTCTTCAGGTCCAGATTGTATACCGATTAGGTTTCTTTCAGATTACGCTGATACAATAGCTCCCTACTTAGCAATCATATACAACCAATCGCTCACCGATAGATCTGTACCTACAGATTGGAAAATAGTGCAGGTCGCACCAGTGTTTGAGAAGGGTAGTAGGAGTAATCCATCGAACTACAGACCTATATCATTGATGTCGGTTTGCAGTAGGGTTTTGGAGCATATACTGTATTCAAACATTATGAATCTCCTCAAAGGGAGCGATCTATTGATACGTAATCAGCATGGTTTCAGAAAACATTGTTCTTGTGCAACGCAGCTAGCTCTTTATTCGCACGAAGTAATGGCCGCTATTGACAGGGGATCTCAAGTTGATGCCGTATTTCTAGATTTCCAGAAAGCTTTTGACACTGTTCCTCACAAGCGACTTCTAATCAAGCTGTGGGCCTATGGGGTATCGTCTCAGTTGTGCGACTGGATTCGTGATTTCCTGTCAGGAAGGTCGCAGTTCGTAGTAATAGACGGCAAATCATCGAGTAAAACTGAAGTGATATCAGGTGTTCCCCAGGGAAGCATCCTGGGACCTCTGCTGTTCCTGATCTATTTAAGTGACCTGGGTGACAATCTGAGCAGTTCTCTTAGGTTGTTCGCAGATGATGCTGAAATTTACCATCTAGTAAGGTCATCCGAAGACCAGTATCAGTTGCAAAGCGATTTAGAAAAGATTGCTATATGGTGTGGCAGGTGGCAGTTGACGCTAAATAACGAAAAATGTGAGGTGATCCACATGAGTTCCAAAAGAAATCCATTGGAATTCGATTACTCGATAAATAGTACAATTCTCAAGGCTGTCAATTCAACTAAGTACCTGGGTGTAAAAATTACAAACAACTTCAGTTGGAAAGACCACATAGATAATATTGTGGGGAAGGCGAGCCAAAGGTTGCGTTTCATTGGCAGGACAATTAGAAGATGCGACAAGTCCACTAAAGAGACAGCTTACACTACACTCGTTCGTCCTCTGTTAGAATATTGCTGCGCGGTGTGGGATCCTTACCAGGTGAGATTGACGGAGGACATCGAAAGGGTGCAAAAAAGGGCAGCTCGTTTTGTATTATCACGTAATAGGGGAAAGAGTGTGACAGATATGATACACGAGTTGGGATGGAAGTCATTAAAGCAAAGACTTTTTTGTCACGGCGAGAGGTGTTCATTTTTCCCGCGCTTTTCGGGAGTGGAATGGTAGGGAGATAGTATGATTGTGGTTCAATGAACCCTCTGCCAAGCACTTAAATTTGAATTGCGGAGTAATGATGTAGATGTAGATATAAGATGAACATCAACAAAAGCAAAATGAGGATAGTGGAATGTAGTCGAATTAAATTGGGTGATGGTGAGGGAATTAGATTAGGAAATGAGACCCTTAAAGTAGTAAATGAGTTCTGCTATTTGTGGAGCAAAATAACTGATGATGGTCGAAGAAGAGAGGATATAAAATGTAGACTGGCAATGGCAAGGAACGTGTTTCTGAAGAAGAGAAATTTGTTAACCACTAGTATAGATTTAAGTGTCAGGAAGTCGTTTCTGAAAGTATTTGTATGGAATGTAGCCATGTATGGAAGTGAAATGCGGATGATAAATAGTTTAGACAAGAAGAGAATAGAAGCTTTCGAAATGTGGTGCTACAGAAGAATGCTGAAGATTAGATGGGTAGATCACATAACTAATGAGGAGGTGTTGAATAGAATTGGGGAGAAGAGAAATTTGTGGCACAACTTGACTAGAAGAAGGAATCGCTTGGTAGGACATATTCTGAGGTGTCAAGGGATCACCAATTTAGTATTGGAGGGCAGTGTGGAGGGTAAAAATCGTAGAGGGAGACCAAGAGATGAATACACTAAACAGATTCAGAAGGATGTAGGTTGCAGTAGGTACTGGGAGATGAAGAAGCTTGCACAGGTTAGCGAAGCAGGGAGAGCTGCATCAAACCAGTCTCAGGACTGAAGACAACAACAACAACAACAACAATAACAACAACAACATTTCTAAGAATCTCTCAGTTAATAAAGCGTGATGAATAATGATCACATTTGACATCCCTATAGACAGAAAAGAGAGAGAGAGAGAGAGAGAGAGAGAGAGAGAGAGAGAGAGAGACAATCAGCTGTTGCTGTTGAGCTTATGTTTGTTATAACATAATTGATAATAAGGACAAAGGGAAATATTCTCAGCATGGACTAGAGATGACTTTGATATCCAATAATTTTTTTTTAATGTTGCTATGTGTTATGCAATCACGCAAGTCAAGTGTCACCACATTCTGTAGAGTATATTTGTTTATACTGCTTATTAAGGTAGTCATGTTGTGTGAGTTTTGTTCATATTGATAGACTGAAATACCATGCTGTCATCAGATTCTCTGTATTGGAAAGTTTAAGAGAAGTTACTAAAGGTTTATAAGGAGTTTGGTCCTTCATTCACAAAATGTAATGTGACTGTACTTCTCTTCAAGACAATCCACAGTGAATAATGTCCCAAACAGGAAGTTTCCACAAAAAAAAGTTCACTTCTCAGAATAATGGATCTGCCCATAGTAAAAGTGAGGTCTTTTGAACACAGTGTTGGAAGATCAACCTTATTCATCTGATTTGGTAACCTCTGACGCTCATCTCTCCCATAAAATTTTTCTGTAAAACCCATAATGTTTCCTACTAATTAGTTGCTGCATTTTTATTTAATCTGTACAATATTTTCTTAGTGGACAATATGAAAAAGTAAATGTTTCATCTTTTGTATGAATTTAAGCAATGATTTCAGGTCATCCAGTAATATAACTATTTTTTCATCACTGATGTACATAAAGAAGACATCAGTGTGTGAATCTCTGTTTTATTTTGCTGACTTTTGACAGTTGTGTTTAAGCAGGTGTGAAATCGTAAATCTTCCTCTCATGTTTCCTCTCTCAAATCTTCTGAAAGTAATATTATTGTTATTGTTGTGGTCCTTATTCTGAAACTGGCTTCATGCAACTCTCCATGCTAGTCTGTCTTGCGTAAGTCTCTTCATCTCTGCATAACTACTGCAGCTGACTTGAATTTGAACCTCTTTACTATAGTCAAACCTTGGACTCTCTCTGCAATTTTTAGCCCACACACTTCCCTCCATTACCAAATTAATTATTCATTATGATTTTAATGACACAAATTTTTGCCTGCAGTTACCATTGTTATCCATCAAAAGTGGTATTTCCTTTTTGAACACCATTTGATGCAATGTTTCCAGTGACGTCATTAATTAGTACAAGGTACAACTTTCTCACTGTTTGGTAATATACTGAGTGTGTAATACAGACTCTTCATGGTTCTTGTTTAATGAGGCATTTTTTCTGAAAACTTCATTTGCTCCAGGTCTACATTGTTGCCACTGTGGGCATTTTTTTTCTTTCTTACTTTTGCAGACTCTGTTGTATGTTGACTTCTGCATTGGTCTTTTTACTTAAAGAACTTAGGACCTTGGAAAATGGAAATGAGCATTTGGCGTCATTGGCCGCCTTTGTGCAGATCTTATTACATTCAACGCCACATTGGGTGACCTGTGCGCTGGATGGTGATGAAATGATGATGAAGACAACACAACACCCAGTCCCTGAGCATAGAAAATCTCCTACCCATCCGCGAATCGAACCCGGGCCCTTAGGACGGCAATCTGTCACGCTGACCACTCAGCTATCGGGGCGGACACTTAGGACCTTGTCAGTCTTACCATTTAATACTCAGTCTATCATTGTAATATAGGTTATGGAAAGTTTTGGCAGAATGTAAATAATTTAGGATTAAAGGTAAGTGAACAGGAGAGAAGGGGAGCACCTCTCACATCACTCAAACTCATCCCAGATTAGAGCGACTGAACCATATCCTTTGCCAACACTTCGACTATCTATCATCATGCCCAGAAATTAAGGACTCATATGCACAAACCTCTCTGCCCCTCCTAAAATGATAATCTGATGCTCATTCAACCTACACAATATTCTGGTCCATCCTATGTCAATCCCATGCCACATGGTTCATATCAGTGTCGAGACCAAGCTGCATGACCTGCCTGGTTCCCTCACCCAGCACATCCTACTCCAACCCATCACAGGCTTATCCTGTCATGTCAGAAGCAAGGCCAACTGTTAAAGAGGCCATGACATGTGTCAGCCCTGCTGCAACTTCTGGATAGCATTTTTGTGGGCATGGCCACCAACCAACTATCCACTCAAATAAATGGCCAATGCCAAACTGTGGCCAAGAGCAGACAACATGCCCTTGAGCACAACATCTTGATTTCAATGGCTGCTTCAAAACCTGTGTTATCTATCTACTTCCCCTCAGCACTAACTTTTGTGAACTACTTAGCTGGGATCTATCCGTACAACAAATCCTTCATTCCCGTAATCTTCCTGGTCTCAGTCTCCACTGTGTGGTTGAGCATTTGAGGGGAGAGGGATGGGAGTAGTCACCCTTGCACGTGACGCAACACTTTTACAGTTTGGTGAGTTGTTACCTTTACTCCTCAATTATTTACTATATGTGATGTGACATACATTTACTCAAGAGGATAGCAGACTGTAACTCACTACACTATCTTTGGTCTGTCTGTTCTTAGTAGATTCACCTTTTGCAATCCTAACAATTACAGTGTAATATACTTATTGCTTTTTAGGTAAGAAAGAATGAGCTTGAGCTGCAAGTTCCAATTTGGCCATCTGATCTTGTTTTTCTACCAGATGGTGACCGCAGTGTGGCTGTTTGTACAAAATATGGACAGGTAAACAATTAAGCTCTTGTTATACTTCTTTAAAAACTGCAATTCTGTTTGTGTTGCACTTCATCAAATTCACTATTACTATGAATGATTTGCAGGTACGTCTTTATGACACAAAAGGGCCAGCAAAACGACCAGTACTCAGTGTTGATATTCCACTGGGAAGTCTTCCCTCTAAGTCCTCTATTGGGAGAGAAATGTGCAGCCTTACATGCATGTCATCTACCATGAAGGACAGGTAGGAAGAATAACAACTAAATATATGTCACTTTACTACATAGAAATCTTTAGGTTACTGTTAGTTGGTGTCTTTATCATTTTTAACTCTACATCGCATTGGAATAGAACATCTGCTAAGAACAAAAAAAATCAAAACAGTTAATGAAATGAGTGATGTCATAAGTCCTAATTTCAACCATGATTTCCCTAAAGTCAGCAATACTAATCAGTACTCAATATATATTATAAAAATAAGTGTACGGTTTGTGTGCTGCGAAAACTCAGAAACTAGTCCTGGTACGATCAGGGGAGTTATACAGTGTGGTAGCCCTCTATCCTCCATCCATGAAGAAGATTTCCATTCTTATCTGAAGGTCTTGCTTTTGAAGATATAAGGGCTGGGAAGTTTCACCCTGTAGAAATTTCTAGATCATTCGACAGCATTCCACAATATTCCAGAATGTTCCAAAATGATCTGGAATGTTTAGGAATACTCTGGAACATTCGGGAAGATTCCAGAATGTTTGAGAACATCCCAGATCATTGTGGAACATTCCAGAACACTTTCAAATGTTTTGGAATGGTGTGAAACAGTGTGGACCATTCAAAGCCGTTTTGGTATGTTCTGGAATTCGCCGCTGGTGGTGCTACCACCCATTGTTAGTGGTATATAGAGCAAGACCCATCATGGGTTCAACATCAGTTTCTTATCAATGATGAAGGAAGGAACCAAAAAAGTAGTGCAGTGAGTGAATAAAAACAAAAACGAAGTGTGAGTAGTCAAAGTGGCACAGTGACTGAATATAAATCGAAAATAAAGTGTGAAAAATGTATAAAGTGTACTTAGTGTACTTGTTAATAAAAAGTTGATTTGATTTATATTTTAGACAATACACAAATGTAAAAAAGGAGGAGATCTTGCTAGTTCTGAAGCAAAATGGCAGTAACTAAAAGAACAGAGAAAAATGAGACAGATGAAGAGTGTGAAGCACATTTAGCAAAAAAATGAAACGGATGCTCATTTACATTCCCAACAAGTGACAATGACCACCATGAGAAGCAGAGAAACTAAAGGAAGACAAAATGAATGGTTTGAAAAACCAAGAATTGTGACACAATCTTACAGTAAACAATAGCGAACTCAAGCCAGTCATGAAAATATCACCCTACAAGAGACGAGGACAAGCAAACAGTACAACTTAACAAATGAAGCATTCCACTACAGCCCAACAAAAGAATGTAACAAACACAAACACATCGTAATCGGAAAAACGGATGACATCTGCCAGTTTTGCAATGCGAAAAAAAATCAGTAGATAAACACAAGGACTCTGTTGCATGAAAGGAAAAATTCGATTACCACCACTAGAAGCACCTTCACAGGAAGTTTTACATTACATGACCAGGGAAACTGCAGAATCAAAACACTAGCTTCAGAATATAAAAGCTTACAACATCTGCTTCCAAATGACTTCTTTTGGTGTCACTTCGATCAACATTAATAAGTATGATTTTTTTTTTTTTCCGTCCAAGGACAAATCTATCACAACATGATATCATTACTACCACTATCCTATCCAACGAAGACCATAAATTTCTGCAAGCATATTTAATCAGAAATGAAGAAACAGCAGTTGATCAACGATGCACAAATATGAGTGGACTAATAAGAGTAGTAAACCGAGATCTACAGAGGATCTTACACAGATACAATAAACTGATTCACATTTTCAAAACAGCACTAGCCCGAATGATTTCTGATGACTATAAAGTTATAAGTTGAG
This sequence comes from Schistocerca cancellata, assembly GCF_023864275.1. Lineage (NCBI taxonomy): Eukaryota > Metazoa > Arthropoda > Insecta > Orthoptera > Acrididae > Schistocerca > Schistocerca cancellata. The sequence continues at coordinate 801,988,066 of NC_064626.1, read as the reverse complement.
CCAACAAAAGACCACTCGGAGAACATGAACATTGATTTAATGCTCCTCAGATAGATGAAGTGACCACCATAATTGTGGACAATGAAAACACAAGCCATGACATAATTGTACAGTGAAGAAGAGGAGGACTACAACGCATTGCAGAGACATGCGGTTTGTATGGTGCCCTCCAATATCCATTAGTATTTCTGCACGGAGAGGATGGATGACATTGTAATGTGAAATAAATCCAACCTGTAACAGGTGTAGAAACAAACAAAAATGTCACTTCCAAGGAGTTCTATGCTTACTGCTTAATGATCAGAGGCAATGAAACATACAATCACATTCTCAACACTTGCCATTTATTCCAATAATTCCTGGAAGATATGTATGCAAAAATAGAAGTTGAATGGATACTTTAGACAAGACTGGATCACAAGAAACTACACATGGAAGAATACATCTACCTTTGAGGTGCAATCATAAGTGACGGAAACATTGACGACATTGGAACAATGGTAATCTTACTCTCATCATACATAGGAAGTCCAAGACATGCACAAATACATTCAATATGCCATGACATACATAAGAAAATATGGACGACATGACTTCTTCGTGGGCAGAAATCAAAGTACATGTAAGATACAGACAAGCCCCTATGCTTTGACACGGCATAATATTCCAAGTTTTCCTACAAAAACAAGTAAGATTTATTGATGTCACCATGAAATACTACAGCTTTGGAGCTGTTAGATGCTGGATGTAAACAATCAAATGGCACAAACGAGGACTGGCTCACTCATCTCGTATGGCTGCATCACAGAATTCATCCCACAGATATCTATAAAATAATCCAAGCTGAATTTCCCAATTCACGAGAAGATCCAGGACTATATGACATAGTAGTAAATCACATGATTCATGGACCATGCAGGCCAGTAAAACCCCGTCTCACAATGTATGAGTGATGTCGAATGTACAAAAAAATATGCCACACCACTCCTGGATGAGACAAAAATCGGAGTTAATGGCTATGCCAAATACAGAAGATAATTACCTGAAAACAGTGGCTTCACAGCAAAAATATGAATACAAGGCAGTGATGAACTGGAAATAGCTATTGTTGGGTAGTACCATATAACACAGTACTTTCCAAAACATTCCAAACACAGATAAAGATAGACTCTGCAGTTCAGTGAAATCCATCAAATATTTCTGTATATGAACAAAGGCAGTGACATAGCAGTGTTTCAAATAGCCAAAGACAGTGAACAACAAAACAGAAATGATCAGATCCTCTTGTACGAAATAGGAAGATACATCACCAGTAGCGAAGCAGCTTGGGCGATTTTTGGTTTTCTCATATATGAATGTGAACCAGCTGTGCAACATCGAGCTGTACCTTTGGACAATGGACACAGAATTTACTTCATAAAAGACATTGCCAGAAAAATTACAATTGAACAACCCCAAAACACAACATTAAAAGCTTTTTACCAATGTGCCAAATGGACCCATTCGTGAAAACATTATAGTAATGTCAACATCCCTACTATCATACATGGAACACAACAAGAAGAATCTTTCAACAACAAAAACAAGGAATTTCAGTAGAAGATCATCCAGTAATATTGATAGCCAGCCCACGTAAGCCAAGTATACACTGTACATCTGAACAACGCAAAATTTTCTACCTCCAGACATTGCCACATGAAATACAGGAACCAACAAGTTTCACAGATCTCAAGACTGTTGATGGTTACCTATGCCAGATATACAGAGAAGCATGCCAACACTTAGGACTACCGGAAAACAACCACCTCTGGGTATTAACATTACAGGAAGCCTCACTCATAGCCTCAGCAGAACAAATGAAAGACTTATTCACCATAATTCGAACTACATGTATCCCATCAAATCCAAAACATCTGTGGGACTCCTTCAAAGAGAATATGATGATGCCATACTGTACCAAATCCAACAAGCTCATGCTGAACTGGCCATCGAACTCAGTGGCGGCATCTTCAATGAAACACTCATTTGCCTAGAAGATAAATGTTTTATAACTAAGCAACCAGAACGTAGTACAACTTTTGGGATGCAAGCACCACAAAAAGGTGCGATAAGTGTGCTACACTTCAAAATTACAAAAGAAAAAAGCTACAACATCAATGAACTACTTCAGTACATTGCTCACAACAAACCACTCCTCAGTGACAATAAAAATGAAATTTGCAACATTATCATGGACTGAATCAACAACAACACTGACGGGATTATTTCCTTGGTTGCACCAAGCGGCACTGGGAAAATTTTTTTAACAAATCTTAAATCTATTGCTGATGGAAATACACGGTAAACAGCATATCTCAGTTGCACTGGCATCATCCATTCCACCCTGCAACTGCCATGGAATATAGCTGAAGAACAATTCCCAGTATGTAAAATCTCAAGAGCATCTGGATTGGGTGAACTTTTATAGCAAGCTAAAATTATCTCCTGGGACAAGTGCACAGTGGCACATAAAAAATCTGTCGAAGTCATGGACAGATTTTTATAAGACTTGTGAGGAAATTCTGAAGTTATGGGAGGAGCTGTACTCATACTCTCAGGAGATTTTCGACAAACATTTCCACTTATCACCAAATCAACACCAGCAGACGAGATCAATTCATGCTTTAAGAAAAAAAAAAAAAAAAAAAAAAAAAAAAAAAAAATCACGTCTCTGGCCACACGTACAAGTACTGCAACTAACGAAAAATATGAGAGCTGAACTATTAACAGACGAAACAACTGCACATTTTGCTCAACAAATTTTACAAATAGATAAAGGCACATATCCTACTGACCAGATGGCCGGCCTGATTAAACTCAACAGTGATTTCTGCTACATAGCCACTCCTGAAAACAAACTCATTGACCAAGTTTATCCAAACATTGTTCACAACTATGCCAATTTGGACTGACTATTTGAAAGGGCAATTTTGGAAACTAAAAATAATATTGTTGATGATATCAACTTCAATGTTCAAAAGAAAATTCCCGGTGAAGAGAGAACATGCAGATTGATTGACATGATGGTAAACGTTGAAGGAAGTGTGAACTTCCCTACAGAATTTCTAAACTCTTTGCAAGTACCAGGAATGCCATTATACTGCCTTTGACTTAGAACTGAACCTCCAATAAAACTGCTCAGAAATATCAACTCATCAAAACTGTGTAATGGAACAAGGATAATCTCTCACTTCTCTCACGGTCAACTAACGTAGCATGTTCTCGAGTAGGAAATTCGAAAACTTTGTACATACATAAAAGTTTATCCCGTTATTCCAATTACCACACAATTTCATATCAACTCCCCGAGTGAAGCCGGGTACCCCAGCTAGTTAAATAATATATACAGAGCATTACTTATTGTTGCAGTGATTGTGTTTTAAGTTTAATGATAGGAGGCATGATACTTAAATAACAGTAAATTCAAAATTGTATACGAAGTATATTATGAATGAAGACAGCCATATGGAATAGGTGTCCAGTGGTGGAAAAGCACTATTATGAGAAGATGTGTGATACCTTAGCTTTGAGACTTAGTTTTTTATATGAAAACATACATACGGACACTAATTAGGACACAGCATCAGTAGAAACTGTATTTTTCATTGTTACTTTATTTCTTTCTGTCTTTCTCCCCATACTGTTTTCCTCTCTTTTTCCAGCCCCCATCCCTGCTTCCCTCTCAGCCGCTTCCTCCCATCCTCCATCTATCTTACTTAGTCCCACCCCCTTTTTATTCATGTACAGCAGTTCAGTTGCTGCAAATTAAAGTGCTCAACACTTTGTTTAGTGCATAGCTGCTGACCAGTACCTCTTTTGTTTCTGAATTACATGCGTTGTCTTTAGTCTGACCATCACATGGTAGTAAATGAACCAGTTGTGTTGTCACTTTTGAGTTCATAATTCAACTGTTGGGATCTCAGCAAAGAATACATGTCTAATGTTGATAAGCTTATGCTCCTACAGCTGGAAGAGCATACTCTAGGTAAGAGTAGATGGCATTGTATGTACGAGGTCTGTTCAGAAAATTCTGAAACTTTGTCCACAAAATTGTTCTACACTTACCTTTTAATTATTGTACATATCTCCTTTGAAATACTCTGTCAAAATTGATACACTGCTCCCAACATCGTTTCCACTTTTGGAAGCAGTCTTCGTACACCTCTTGCTGGATCGTGCAAAGTACTATTTACAAATTTTCTTGTATCTCATCTGTTGTTGCAAATCTTCATCCTTTCAACATGGTTTTCAACTCTGGAAATAAAAAATGGTCTGCAGGGGCCAGGTCTGGAGAGTAAAGAGGATGAGGCAGCACAATGATTTTGTGTCTTGTGCAGTATTCACACACCAACAAGGATGAATGTGCAGGTGTATTATCGCGATGCAAGAACCATGAACTGACTCGCCATATTTCAGGCTGTTTCCTTCTCATAGACATAACAATGTGTCCTGATAGTACCACAGATTAACAGTTTGTCCCTATGGCATCAATGATGAACTTATCCTTCAAAATCAAAGAAAACCATCAGGATGGCTTCGGCATTTGACCTCACCTGATGTGCTTTTTTTGGCCTTGGACAACCTTTCCTAACCCGATGTGAAGAGTGAACTTTGGTTTCAACATCATAAGTGTAGACCCACGTCTCATCACCAGTTATGATTCTCTTAAGGAACATCTCACTCTCATTTGCACGATCCAAAAGCTTGTCACAGATTCTGAGGCAGAGGTCTTTCTTTTCTTGACTCATGAGCTGTTGAGTGAACTTGGCAGCAACACGATGTGTTCCAAGAAGCTGTGTTAAGTTTCATGACGTGATCCAATTGAAATGTTACATTCTTCTGCAATCTCTTGGACAGTCAGTCTTTGATTGGCATGGAAATTTTGTTGACATTCCTGACACGAGTGTAATTGGTAGATGTCTAAGGGCCTTCTGAACGAATGTCATCTTTAAATTCCATCCAGCCGTTTTAAACCATGTGAACCATTCGTGAAACCGAGTAGGCTTAAGCACTCATCATCATAAGCTTCCTACATCATTTGATGTGTTTCTGTAAAGGTTTTCTTGAGTTTTACACTAAATTTAGGGCAGACACATTGCTTCTCTAACTCTGAAACTCGATGTTCGCAAACTATGTGACACAATGTTCTACTCAATGCAGCACTGAACAATACCTAACAGACATACAACAATGAGACTTCTGACAGTTATACATTAAACACAAGCACGTGCAGAGGTATCAACCGCATTTTGCTCCAACACACCATTGGCGTGAATTTACGAATATTCTGGAATGTTTTAAACAGACCTCATATTTTCCCTGCAATACTTTATTGGTTGTGGTAATTCTCCGTCTGAGCATTTTATTTAACGTGCCAGTAACTTCTTATATACCTGAATTTTTCTTAGATTTTAGATACTACAGTCATTTGATCCATATCTCATTTGTGTGACATAGCACATTGATGTTAAACAATCAATTTACACTCTGTTTTACATAATCTTCATCCACATTTGTACACTGTGGAACACCGTATGCTTTCAGGCAATGAAATAATATCTCTGTAGGACCCACCCATCAGGATGCAACATAATTCATGTTAATGAGTCCACATACAATTTAAACATTGGTATTGTTGTACAGCTTGCATCAGTCCTGGTTATAGAACTGCTCTAGTAATGTAACATTTATAGATTTTTTTGGTGTATTCAAAATCTTCTGCATGAGATTCATGTCACAGAACACAAATAATAAAATGCCATTTCACAAACATAAAAAGTGAAAGAAGGTATATTGTATGGCACCAGTATACAATCCCACAATTTCCATGTTTCTTGTCAAGGTATACACTGGAGTGCCAAAGAAACTGGTATGGGCATGCGTAATCAAATATAGAGATATGTAAACAGGCAGAATATGGTGCTGCGATTGGCAATGCCTATATAAGACAACAACTGTCTGGTGCAGCTGTTAGATCCGTTACTGTTCCTGCAATGGCAGGTTATCAAGATTTAAGTGAGTTTGAACGTGGAGTTATAGCTGGAATATGAGCAGTGGGACACAGCATCTTTGAGGTAGTGATGAAGGAGTGTACCATGAATATCAGGAAACCGGTAAAACATCAGCTCTCCGACATTTCTGCAGCCAGAAAAAGATCCTGCAAGAACAGGACCAACTCTGACTGACAAATTTCTGCAGATTTCAATGCTGGGCCACCAACAAGTGTCAGCGTGCGAACCGTTCTACGTAATATCATCAATATGGGCTTTTGGAGCCGAAGGCCCACTCTTGTACCCTTGACGACAGCACGACTCATAGCTTTATGCTTCACCTGACCTGTAAACACCAACGTTGGACTGTCAATAACTATAAACATATTGCCTGGCTGGATGAGTCTCATTTTAAATTGTATCAAGCGGATGTACGTGTACGTGTACGGGTATGGAGACAACCTCATGAATCCATGGACCCTGCATGTCATCAGGGAACGGTTCAAGCTGGTTGAGACTCTGTAATGGTGTGGTGCATGTGCAGCTGGAGTGATATGGGACCCCTGATACGTCTAGATTTGACTCTGACAGGTGATACGTATGTAAACATCCTGTCTGGTCACCTGCATCCATTAATGTCCACTGTGCATTTGGACGGACTTGGGCAATTCCAACAGGACAATGTGACTCCTCTCACATCCAGAATTGCTACAGAGTGGCTCCAGGAACACTCTTCTGAATTTAAACCCTTCCGCTGGCCACCAAACTCCCCAGACGGGAACATTATTGAGCATATCTGGGATGCCTTGCAACATACTGTTCAGAAGAGATTCCCCCCCCCCCCCCCCCCCTCCTATACTCTTATGGATTTATGGGCAGCCCTGCAGGATTTGTGGTATCAGTTCCCTCCAGCACTACTTCAGACATTAGTTGAGTTCATGCCACATTGTGTGCTCGCAAGGGCCTTACACAATATTAGGCAGGTGTGCAAGTTTCTTTGGCTCTTCAGTGTAGATACCAAACATTACGATATTCTGTATCGTTATGGTTTCACGATACCATATACTCTTTCATTGCATGCTGTTTCATTTATTTTCTTTTACTACTTCTACGTTGCACTGTTTGCTTATGAACCATGCACCTTGTTGCAATGGGGCAGTGATACGGCCGTATTGTAGGTGCAACTAACCCAGGGAATAGAGAGAAGGGACCAGACTGACATGATTACACTGACCTGATAAGAAATCCTGTTCTTCCTGCCACTCCACTTTATTAACTCCTGCTATATCTAACCTCAAATTATCCATTTTCATTTTAAGTTCTTTAATGTACGTGTCCAATTAATCGAGCTAACATTCCACATTCTGACCCATAGAATACCAGTTTTATTTCTCCTAGTGTCAACATCCTCTTGAGTAGTCCCCACTCAGCTATCCAAGTTTACTATTATATCTCTGGAATATTTTACCATTGAGGATGCCATCATCATTAAGCCATACAGTAGAGCCGCATATCCTTGGGAAATATGACAGCTGTAGTTTCCCCTGGCTTTCAGCCATTCGCAGTGCCAATCTAAGATGGACATGTTGGGTAATGTTACAAGGCCAGGTCAGTCAGTCATACAGACAAGGTTGCTGCCCCTCTTCAGGATCCACATCTTTGTCTCACCTCTACACAGTAACACCTTTGATGTGGTTGTACCTACATTATGGCTATCTGGAGGCAGTGATAGAGATTGCACAGAAACCAGGCTGCAACTATAAGGGTTGAAGAACATGAAAGGGAGGCAGTGGTCGAGAAGGGAGTGAGGGAGGTATGGTGCTTATCCCCCATGTTATTCAGTCTGTACATTCAGAAGCGACTAAAGAAACCGAGGAGAAATCTGGAAAGATTATAGTTTAGGGAGAATAGAGAAAAATATTAAAGTTTTGCTGATGATATTGTAATTCTGCCAGGGACAGCAAATGACTTGCAAAATCACTTCAGCAGAGTGAATAGTGTCTTGAAAAGAGGCTGCAAGATGAAGATTTAAAAAAATAACAAAACAATAATAATGGAATGTATTTTAATTAAATCAGATGATGATGAAGGGATTAGATTAGGAAATGAGACATTAAAGAAGTAGAGGACTTTTGCTGTTAGGGGAGTAAAATTATTAATGATGGTAGAAATAAAGAGGATGTAAAATCAGGTTTGCAGTAACAAGGAAAGCTTTTCTGAAAAATAGAAATTTATTAGTATCTAACGTAAATCTTAAGTGTTAGAAAGTGAAACTTGGAGCATAAACACTACAGACAAGAAGAAAAGAGGAACTTTTGCTGTAGAAGAATGCTCAATATTAAATTGGGAGATCAAATAATTGGTGAATAGGCACTGAATCTAATAATAGAAAAGTAAAAGCAGTGTTGAACTTGAGTACAATGCACAATCAGTTGATAGGGCTCATCCTGAGGCATCGTGGGATGGTTAATTTGATAATGGTTGTGAAAGAGTGAGTGGTAAAAATTGTAGGAGGAGACCAAGGCGTGACTACAGTGAACAAGTTCAAGCAGATGTAGGTTGCCATAGTTATGCAGACGTGAAGAGACTTGTCCAGGATAGACTAGCATGGAGAGCTTAAATGTTGGCTTATTCATAAAATGACATGTCTCAAATAGAATTTCTATGGTCGCCGGACAAGGGAACATCAGCTTTTGATATTTAAAAGATACAAGTTGCTGGTCTGAAAGGACGTACACTATATGATCAAAAGTATACGGACACCTGGCTGAAAATGACTTACAAGTTCATGGCACCCTCCATGGGTAATGCTGGAATTCAATATGGTGTTGGCCCACCTTAGCCTTGATGACAACTTCCACTCTCGCAGGCATATGTTCAGTCAGCTACTGGAAGGTTTCTTGGGGATTGACAGTCCATTCTTCATGGAGTGGTGCACTGAGGAGAAGTATCGATGTCAATCGGTGAGACCTGGCACGAAGTTGGCATTCCAATTCATTCCAAAGGTGTTCTAAAGGATTCAGGTCAGGACTCTGTGCAGGCCAGTCAATTACAGGGATGTTATTGTCATGTAACCACTCTGCCACAGGCCATATATTATGAACAGATGCTTGATCACGTTGAAAGATGCAGTCGCCATCCACGAATTGCTTTTCAATGGTGGGAAGCAAGAAGGTGCTTAAAATATCAATGTAGGCCTGTGCTGTGATAGTGCCGTGCAAAACAACAAGGGGTGCAAGCCACCCTCCATGAAAAATACGACCACACCATAAACCACCGCTTCCGAGTTTTACTGTTGGCACTGCACACACTGGCAGATGACATTCACTGGGCATTTGCCACACACTGCCATTGGATCGCCACATTGTGTACCGTGATTCATCACTCCACACAATGCTTTTCCACTGTTCAACCGTCAAATGTTTACGCTCCTTATACCAAGCGAGGTGTCATTTGGCATTTACCGGCGTGATATGTGGGTTATGAGCAGCCGCTGAACCATGAAATCTAAGTTTTCTCACCTCCCGCCTAACTTTCATAGTACTTGCAGTGGATCCTGATGCAGTTTGGAATTCCTGTGTCATGGTCTGGATAGATGTCTGCCTATTTCACATTACGACCCTCTTCAACTGTCAGCAGTCTCTGTCAGTCAACAGACGAGGTCGGCCTGTACGCTTCTGTGCTGTACATGTCCCTTTGTGTTTCCATTTCACTATCACATCAGAAACAGTGAACTTAAGGATGTTTAGGAGTGTGGAAATCTCGCATACAGATGTATGACTCAGGGTTACACCCAATCACGTGACACATTCGAAGTCCGTGAGTTCTGTAGAGTGTCCCATTCTGCTGTCTCAAGATGTCTAATGACTAATGAGGTCGCTGATATGGAGTACCTGACAGTAGGTGGTAGTAAAATGCACCTAATATGCAAAACATATGTTTTTAGGGGTGTCCGGATAGTTTCGAGCATATAGTGTATTATGATGCAAGACTACTAATAAAATGATAGTTAATGGCCATTATGGTTCATCAGTTATCTTCACGCTGATTGCTGCAAAATATTACTACTCAAATACAAATTGTTTATGATACAAGCAATTAGGTTTGTTATATTGTCATTTTAAACAAACACCAATATTTTTGATGACTTACTTTATCAGCTAAGTAATTGTACAGCATCTGGTAGATTATGCTAGGAGGTTCCTCTCCAAATTCTACTGGACAGAGAAGAAGAAGAATTGTAAGTTTTTGTCCTTTGTTTTAGAAATAAAATTATCTGAGACATTATAAATTAATTATTTGCTGCTACTAGATGTATTTATTCCATATAGAATTTTTCTTTTCCCTTAAAAGATCTATTACAAACTGCATCAAACTAGTCACTGTACTGAAGATGACAACAACAACTTCTACTCTCTTGTCATTTCATTGTTACTGAGTTTATAATGTCAGGCGGAAGGGGGAGGGGGTGGAAGGTATAGGGTGAGGCAGTTGGAAATTTTAATGTGAAATGACTGAAAATGTCCTAAAACATAAAAGAACAAGTTTGAAATGTGTAGTAGAAAAAGCATTTTGTGGTTAATCAATAGAAATAAGTTCATGTGCAAGCTAATCAACAATTACTATAATTGTCTGTAATGAGTTTCCTTCTTGTTAATGAGGAACATATATATATTTGTAAAATTACATGGAGACAGAATGGCTGGCCAATACTTCCCTTCAAGAGGCGAAATTTAAGTACTGCCAATAAACAGCACATTGAAATGTGAAAAACTAATCCTCCTCAGAGAGAAAATAGGAAGAATTTGGGGATGATTAGAATGGAGGGGTAGGTTACTCAGACCCTGTTATGCGAGGGACCCTCCTATTGCGAGGACAAGGGGACACGAAGTCTGTACTTACTAGTTGTTGTTTGTAGTTCAAGGTTCCAGTTCTTAGACTCTGCACTATATCCTTAAGATGGAAAGAATTATCTCTTTAGGTAGAGACATGCCAGTAACATATTATTTAGCAAGTGATTATGTCTGTATTAATAATGTGATTAAAACTTCATATATTCATTGAGATGCCTTAGTAATTCATGTCAACTATTTTATTAACATCTGAATTGTTATTAATATTTCTTCATTCATTAGTTTTACAAAGACAGTTTTGTCAATATCTGAGCTTTTAAATGTCTTACAGGTGTGTGGTTGTTGGCAGCGGGAGGGGACAGATGAAACTGATTGACTTCCGTGGCAAAAGTCATATTGCAAAGTCTTATAAAGGGCCAGTTGGGGGCATACGATCCATTGCTTGCAGTGCTACTGAACCATATGTAGTCAGTGTGAGTTTAGACAGATACTTGCGTATACATCACCTGGACGAAGCTAAACCTCTTTATCAGGTATTTATCTCCAGATGTTACCATTCATTTTAGTGTTATGATTCCTTCCTTTCCGGTTTTATGTTTTAACAAAGTGATATTGTCAGTAAAACAAATCTGTGACAGAAAATTCTAATATTATACAGAGCGCTGAACAACAATTGTAGTCCTTCAAGTTTCTTGAAGAATTAGTGGCAATAATTTGTTTCCACCAGTTTGTACCTTGTGGGAATCCCAGTCACCTAGATATTTGCATGTCTAGAAAGCAGCCTTTGATAATTAGTTTTAAATGTTACTGGAAAGTTTGCAAGTGATATGTCTTGCAAATCAATAGTTACAGCAAAAAAGCAAGCTTGAAGGCTTATTTTATACCTTTTATTTCAAGACTCTGGTTAATCACAGTTTTAAAAATAATGCAGAAATAAAGCACAAGGTAAGAAATGTGTTTGAAGTTATTGAGTACTTTTACAAATACTTGGCTTTGTTTTACAACAGTTTGAAACAGAGAGGTATATAGTCGGGGCAACAACAACTTTGTTTATGCCTACCTGCATTCCTGCAAGATTCTCTCCTCTTTTGCAAACAAACGTTATAAATTAACTCATGGGTTTACGGCTGGACCTTAATGTCTGTTGGACCCCTAGATACACTCATGACTTATGTCATCTAATCCAGTAGAAGCTCAAGAATCACAAATTTTACTTGAATGTGTTTTTTGGGAGTCCAGTGCCGTTAGTTACATTAGAAGCACATTCTTGAATTTGTCTTTTTGCCTTTTTGAGAAATTCCTTCCCCAGTGTGGAACAAAATTTGGAAAAATGTCAATAGTTCCTTTTGTTTAAGATTCCCAGTCTCACAGTTCAAAACAAAGCAAAAGCATTTGCTGCAGTCATAAGGAGCACTTGGGAGGAAAGGACTTTCTACCACTTCATCAGTTTGCTCTTGAATGACTAATTTTAGGTCTTCTGAAAACTCCTGTCAACCTCTGTTTTACATAAAAATAATGGAAGGAGTGAAGGTAACAATTCACCATATAATTAAAGTGTTGAGTGATCAGTACGAATGTAAACAAGACTGAAAGTGTTGCTAATCTTTCAGTTGAGACCTTCCCACACTCATTCCAGTTGACTGCTGATACACTGTAGCTGTGCAGTTGCACATGTGTGTTTGTGTATTCTGTTAGCTCTGAAAAAGACTGGTCCAGAGGGTTAGCAATCTCTTCCATCTTATGTATGTGCCCACTGATTAATCAATGCCTCAGCTATGTGGTGAGTTGTTACTTTTACTCCTTTCATTATTTGTAATCCTCCAAGGAGTTTACCACATCTGTTTCATGCATATTGCAAATATCAAGAATGGCATTTAGTTTAACATTTGTTTTGATATCACCCTTTGTATAGACAGGAATAACAGAACTTGTCATGGCAGTTCATTTTGATTAGCCATGAATGTTTATACAACTTTTGTTGCATTCTACTATAGAAAAACTGCCCGAAACTTGTGAAATCTGCTCAAATGAACAGTGTGACCATTTCTTGAGTACTCTGCAAGCAACCCTTTTCCTATCATCCTGTGATGTTTTATCAGTGCACATGTATAATCCATTGTAAATAGTGAACGCCTGTATTTTACATGTAGCACTTCACTCTGTTAATTTTTTAAGTGTATTCACACTAAATATCATTGTTCTGTGAAACACACTTGTCTTTGTCAGTGATAAGGTTTTCAGTACCTCCAGTAAATGAACAGTAGTCACTCAAGTTTGAGTTCTTCATGATACACAGATGGATAAGTATCTTAGCTTGTGCTTCATCTCTAATGACCTCTATGTAGCTCTAATCTTTATAGCTTTAGCCAGACAAACGTGTGGTTCCTGAAGAGGGGCAGCAGCCTTTTCAGTAGTTGCAAGGGCAACAGTCTGAATGATTGACTGATCTGGCCTTGTAACACTAACCAGAACGGCCTTGCTGTGCTGGTACTGCGAACGGCTGAAAGCAAGGGGAAACTACGGCCGTAATTTTTCCCAAGGGCATGCAGCTTTACTGTATGGTTAAATTATGATGGTCTCCTCTTGGGTAAAATATTCTGGAGGTAAAATAGTCTCCCATTTGGATCTCCGGGCGCGGACTACTCAAGAGGATGTCGTTATCAGGAGAAACAAAACTGGCGTTCTACGGATCGGAGCGTGGAATGTCAGATCCCTTAATCGGGCAGGTAGGTTAGAAAATTTAAAAAGGGAAATGGATAGATTAAAGTTAGATATAGCGGGAATTACTGAAGTTCGGTGGAAGGAGGAACAAGACTTCTGGTCAGGTGACTACAGGGTTATAAACACAAAATCAAATAGGGGTAATGCAGGAGTAGGTTTAATAATGAATAGGAAAATAGGAATGCAGGCAAGCTACTACAAACAGCATAGTGAACGCATTATTGTGGCCAAGATAGATACGAAGCCCACACCTACTACAGTAGTACAAGTTTACATGCCAACTAGCTCTGCAGATGATGAAGAAATTGAAGAAATGCATGGTGAAATAAAAGAAATTATTCAGATTGTGAAGGGAGACGAAAATTTAATAGTCATGGGTGACTGGAATTCAGCAGTAGGAAAAGGGAGAGAAGGAAACGTAGTAGGTGAATATGGATTGGGGTAAGAAATTAAAGAGGAAGCCGCCTGGTAGAAATTTGCACAGAGCACTACTTAATCATAGCTAACACTTGGTTCAAGAATCATGAAAGAAGGTTGTATACATGGTAGAAGCCTGGAGATACTGACAGGTTTCAGATAGATTATATAATGGTAAGACAGAGATTTAGGAACCAGGTTTTAAATTGTAAGACATTTCCAGGGGCAGATGTGGATTCTGACCACAATCTATTGGTTATGACTTGTAGATTAAAACTGAAGAAACTGCAAAAAGGTGGGAATTTAAGGAGATGGGATATGGACAAACTGAAAGAACCAGAGGTTGTACAGAGTTTCAGGGAGAGCATAAGGGAGCAATTCAGAGGAATGGGGGAAGAAATACAGTAGAAGAAGAATGGGTAGCTCTGAGGGATGGAGTAGTGAAGGCAGCAGAGGATCAAGTAGGTAAAAAGACGAGGGCTAGTAGGAATCCTTGGGTGATGGAAGAAATACTGAATTTAATTGATGAAAGGAGAAAATATAACAAATGCAGTAAATGAAGCAGGCAAAAAGGAATACAAACGTCTCAAAAATGAGATCGACAGGAAGTGCAAAATGGATAAGCAGGCATGGCTAGAGGACAAATGTAAGGATGTAGAGGCTTATCTCACAAGGGGTAGGATAGATACAGCCTACAGGAAAATGAAAGAGAACTTTGGAGAAAAGAGAACCACTTATGAATATCAAAAGCTCAGATGGAAACCCAGTTCTATGCAAAGAAGGGAAAGCAGGAAGGTGGAAGGAGTATATAGGGGGTCTATACAAGGGCGATGTATTTGAGGACAATATTATGGAAATGGAAGAGGATGTAGATGAAGATGAAATGGGAGATATAATACTGCATGAAGAGTTTGACAGAGCACTGAAAGACCTGAGTCGAAACTAGGCCCCCGGAGTAGACAACATTCCATTAGAACTACTGACAGCCTTGGGAGAGCCAGACCTTACGAAACTCTACCATCTGGTGAGCAAGATGTATAAAACAGGCGAAATACCCTCAGACTTCAAGAAGAATATAATAATTCCAATCCCAAAGAAAGCAGGTGTTGTTAAATGTGAAAATTACCGAACTATCAGTTTAATAAGTCGCGGCTGCAAAATACTAACGTGAATTCTTTACAGATGAATGGAAAAACTAGTAGAAGTCGACCTCGGGGAAGATCAGTTTGGATTCCGTAGAAATGTTGGAACACGTGAGGC
Organism: Schistocerca cancellata; assembly: GCF_023864275.1. NCBI lineage: Eukaryota > Metazoa > Arthropoda > Insecta > Orthoptera > Acrididae > Schistocerca > Schistocerca cancellata. The sequence goes on along the minus strand of NC_064626.1, from coordinate 801,972,786 downwards.
AATACTGACCCTATGACTTATCGTAGAAGCTAGATTAAGCAAAGGCAAACCTATGTTTCTAGCATTTGTAGACTTGGATAAAGCTTTTGACAATGTTGACTGGAATACGCTCTTTCAAATTCTGAAGGTGGCAGGGGTAAAATACATGGAGCGAAAGGCTATTTACAATTTGTACAGAAACCAGAATTTATGGCACTGAGGGCTGCACCTGACAAGCAGCAGATACCATGAGATTTATACATTGCTTTCATATGAATGATAACTGATCATTGATTAATAACAGCTTTCCTTGTTGTGCAACATAGAAACTCAAACTATGTTTGGTTGCAATTGTTTGAATGCAATGTCATTGCAAGAAATGACTAAAGGCATGATTTTGAAATTGTTATTACAGTATAATAAACTGGAAATTTTATTTTCAAATAGATTTTATTGTACACAGTTACCTCTCCTGTTGTTTTTGTTGTTGTTGTTGTTGTTGTTGTTGCGGCCTTTCTGCAGACTGGTTTGACATAGCTTTCCATGTTAATCTATCCTGTGCCTCTTCATCTCTGAATAGCCACCACAACTTACATCCATTTGAACTTACGTTCTGTATTCAAGCCTTGGTCTCCCTCTAAAAGTTTGTGCCTACTCACACACCCACACACACTCACTCTTTCTTCCATATAACACCACATTTCAGAAGCTTCTATTCCCTTCTTAGCTGAATTGCACACTGTCCATGTTTTATTCCCGTACAAGCCTACACTCCAGACAAATACCTTCAAAAATACTTTGTAACACTTGAATTTATGTTAGATGTTAGCAAATCCTCTTTTCCAGAAATGCTTTTCTTGCTATTGCCAGTCTGCATTTTATATCTTTCCTACTTTGGCCATCATGTTGTACTGCTGCCCAAATAAAAAAGGTCATCTGCTACTTTTCACGTTTCATCTCCTAATCCAATTCCCACTGCAGTGACTGATTTAATTTAATTACATTCCATTACTCTTATTTATTTTTGTTGTTGTCTTTTCAAGACACTATCTATTCCGTTCATTGCTCTTCCAAATCCTTTTCTGTCTATGACAGAATTACAGAGTCATCAACAAACCTTAAAGTTTATATATTTATTTAGTTTTCTGTCATAGTTGCATATAATCTTTAATGATGCCTGGTTTCAAATAATTGTGTTCATTTTCAAGCCATTGACCACATCAAGACCTGCAATATTAATCTGAAATATCTGTCTGTGTGTGTGTGTGTGTGTGTGTGTGTGTGTGTGTGTAGCAGACCTGAAAAGTATCAGTCAGTCCTGTGGTATTTATAACAGACTAGGTCTAATAGGAGCAGAGATAGAGGCAAAAGCATGGTTTTCCAGCCCGAGGAGTGCAGGCTGCCCTGCAAAGGTATTTGTGTGGGAGCAGTATCGGCCTCCCAAATCAACCTGCTCTGCCAGACAGCCTACATGTCAGTGACAAGCAACGGTTTTCTGGATCCTAACATGTAGGCTGCCCTACATGATAGATGTGTTGTTTCGGAGTAGCATCGACCTGCTTTATCGATGAGCTTTACGTGGAGGTCTGTACGTGAGGGACACATAAATGATTTTCAAGCCACTGATGTGTAGCCTCCTCTGCATGACAGGCATGTTGTGGGAGTAGTATGAACCTGTTTTATTGAATTGCATTGCAAGAGCTACATGTGTCAATGAGCATGGCTGCAGACAAGTTGAGATGGATAGAGGAGGGAATGGACAGAGCGAACAGGAGGAGGAAGTGGACAGAGAGAGGGGAGGGAGGAGAGATGCATGAGCAGGTGGTAGGTGTGGAGGAATTCTGGGCAGGTGGAAAAGAGAGAGGAGGAAGCAGAAATGGAAAGAGAGGGGGAGGAAGTCATGGTCAGGAGGAGGGTGAGAAGATATGGTCAGAGAGAGGGGAGTGTAGGAAATGGCCAAAGGGGAGAGTGGGGACTATGGGATAGACATAGACAGATAAAGGTGGCAGGGTGAGGTGGACAGAGGGGGAGAAACAGATGGATACAAGTAGAGGGAAGAGGTGTGTCCAATACATGTGTCAAACACATACATGGATGAAAAGCTGGGGGGGGGGGGGGGGGGGAGCTAGTAAAAATTAAAAGTACAGTAAGTTAAACTACATAAATCAGGGGTGGACAGATGCGATAATTTGGGCGTGGACATCAATGAGTGCCCACAGGCACTGTCAGCCAGCAGTTGCCTCTCCACCTCTCTGCTAACGTTGCTTATTCGTTATTGACACACACACAAGACGGACCTGTTTACTTTGTGTCATTAGTGTTTTCAGTATCGAAGTATCTTAGGCATTTGTTGTAGGACAAAGTTAGTGTGAGGGAAAATAGCTGAGGAGGAATTAAGATCGTGAAAACAGAAGTCGGTTAAATCCCTACACTTCAGCGCACAGTGGGGAAAAGATTACTTTTTATTAAAACACAAACTGGGCCACAGTGTTTGTTTTGTAATGCTGTTTTATCGGCATGAAGGAAGCACAGTGTGAAGTAATATTGTCAACTACTTTGTGAGAAATTTGTGATCACTTTGGTTAGTGAAGAAAGGAAGACTAGACTTCTTGAGCTAAAACAGAAGAGAAAGAAGAAAGAAAATTCATATAGATTTATGTGATATCTTAAAAATGTTACTATTATTTATAAAGCATTATGTGGCTTTGCCCTCTATTCTATGTACTGGAAGAGAAATGTGTCAGCCACAGTGATGGTGCAGTGTGAGTGAGCTATCACATAGCTCTTAAAATACCCAAATCGGTGCATCCTTTCAGCCCTGGGGAATTTGTTAAATAGTATTTTGTTGCTGCCACAACAATCTTCTGTCTAGGGTCTCATGCAGTTTTCAAAACGGTCCCTCTTTTACAGAGGGCAGTTCGCAGTTGCATCAAAGAAAGGGCAAACAAGTTGAAAATGCAACTGAAAGATAAGATGAAAGATATGGATTTTTTTTATGTCTATGGCTTTGGTTGAATGCATGTATGTACCAGATGTTGCTCAGCTTGCTGTGTTTGTGAGAGGTGTTGACGCAGAATTCAAGTTGATGAAGGAACTTCTTGCCAATGCATGATACAGCTACAATCAACAACTTATTTTCTTGCTTATGAAACATCATTGACAAATATGAACTTTCCGGGAAAAACTTTCGCTGGCTGCAAGAGATGGAGTTCCAGCAACTATTGGTCAAAAGTCGGGTATTGCTGCTTTGATAACAAGTAAGATAAAAGAAACTGGCATCCAGCAGGAAATATCAGCGATACACTATGTCCCACATTGTGTTAATGTGCTGGCAAAATGTGGCAAAATAAGTGGCATTGTGGATGATAATGTGAAAACAGATAACAACCTGAGATCACATGATTTGGGACATTGGCAGTTTAAATCCTTCCTGGCAGATCTGGGGTGTGATTATGACAATGTAGCATGTTTTTGTGAAGTACACTGGTTGTGTTGAGGTGTCATCATAGAAGGTATTTCAACTTGCATTAAGAGATACCATCATTCCTAGACATGAAAGGAATGCCAGTGAAAGAGTTTGGGACTCCCACATCTATACTCTGCAAACCACCATGAGGTGCATGGCAGAGGGTATGTCCCAACGTACCAGTTATTAGGGTTTCTTCCTGTTCCATTCATGTTTGGAGTGTGGGAAGCCTCTGGGTGTGCAGTAATTATTCTGATCTTATCCTCACGATCCCTGTGTGAGCAATACATGGGGAGGGGGGGGGGGGGGGGGGGTTGGGGTTGTAGTATATCCCAAGAGTAATCATTTAAACCCGATTCGTGAAAGTTTGCTAATAGACTTTCTGGGGATAGTTTATGTCTGTCTTCAAGAGCCTGCCATTTCAGTTCCTTCAGTATCTCTGTGACACTCTCCCATGGATTAAATAAACCTGTGACCATTCGTGCTGCTCTTCTCTGTACACGTTGAAATATGATCTCCCGGCTGAGACACCAGTTGAAATATGCTCACTATTTTTATTTACTTAAATTTCGCATATTTCGTGACAGTACCTTTTCCGTTAGATGTTTACAAGGCGATATTAGTCTTGGCTTCAGTTGTCTAGTGGAAGTATGATTCCACAATGCATCTTTGTCGGCTGCAGAAATGACCTGGTTCAATGCGTTTGCCTCATTTTTGGTGCTTCAAATACCATTTCTTCGAATGTAGTTTCTTCTTAAATTTTATATAAAAAAAATAGTAACATAATTCAAAATTATTTATGACGGCGACCTGCACATTGTTCCACCGTCAACACACACCAAGAGTTAACTGCCGACTGAGTACAGTCAAAGACGACTCCAGCGTCAAAGACATTTTACGCAACACACAAGCTTCCACTTGTAATCAGTCTCTTTGATATTCTTCGTCACATTTACTAATAGTAATCAATATGCTTTCACTCTCAAAAATATAAGTAAATTAACATATAATAAGGCAAATTACAATAAAAAAATTCTGACAAAAATATAAGAAAACATTTACAATTTGGTATCGACAAATCCGGTAGAAAATAACACATCTCCCAGATCCATTACAACTGCTCCCCAGGGCTTTTGTTGTTATGAACATATACAACAAAATCCTGACCACACTCAGTAATGGATCTGTATTACACAATTAGTACATTAATGATGCAGTCTGATAACCTCATCCAAATTTGGACTCTTTGAATCTGTGGACTTGTTATTGGCTGTTGTTGCAATGATACTTCCCCATGAATCTCATACACAAAAAATTCAAGTAAAGAAATTATTTAACATGACAAATATACACGGTATAAAACATACATGAGAAATATTATAACATACAGCATACAGATTGAAAATAATAGAAAAGTAAAACTCATTTCCTAGAATAAGATTTAAAATTTTTTTTTATATTAATGTTAATTTCATTATGCTTACATATTGTACAGTAAAAATGATACTGGACATATATAGTGTAGTGTTTTTTTTCCTATATATTTGTTACTTCTGATTTTTTTTAATTTTATTTTTTTACTCATGTTTTTTTCTTTTGTATATTTTTTGCTTATGATTTTTTTTTAAATTTTTTTTACTCATGTTTTTTTGTTTTGTATATTTTTTTGCTTATGATTTTCTTTTTAAATTTTTTTTATTTTTTTTACTCTTGGTTTTTTGTTTTTTTCTTCTTCTTCTTCTTTTAGTACAGCTAAAGATACATCAGTATTATCTAAATTTTTTGCAATTATTTATGTACACTTGCCTCTCTACTACAATATTACTACAAGTCACATTCTTGTGAAGAGTACTTTCGCTCCCCACAACATCAGTATAAACAACAATAAATTGCTCATGTATCATGAGGCTTTATCTAAAATTGGTTTTGAAACTTATACCTTTGCATGCATGTCCTCACATGCATGCCTTCACCCACAGGGAAGACTTAGCTTCCAAAAATTAGAAAAATTCAAAAATGCTCACTAGGGAGACTTTTTTTTGTAAAAAATTAAAAATAAATCTTTCTCTCATTTTTTGTTACAACAGTGTTTTTTCATCAGTTTCAATTAACATGTGACTTCAAATTATTAATTTATACATGCAAATATACATACTTGGTTGTACGGTAGTTTTGTTCTAACAAGCATATTCCAGTGGAGGACTTTTGTTTTAGATGATAATAGGTTATTTAAATTTTGAAATTATGATTTCTGTTTATATAGTTTCAAAGAGACAACATTCCTGAGACCAAATAATTTCTTTGACTTAGGATATACCAAACGATAAGCATTAGGGTGTGGATTTTCTATGACTTCAAAAGGCCCAATATAGATATCAAAGAATTTTTTAATTTCTGAAGTTAACATTTTTGATTTTTCATGAGATTTGACCAGAACAAGATCCCCAATTTTGAAAGTGGTTAATTTTACCCTATTGTTATTTCTTTTATTCCTCTTTTCCCCTTTTTTCCTCATTGTTTCCCTGACAATATCTTCTCTCTCTTGCATAGTTAAAGGTGCGCATTTAGGAAATTCAATAAGTTGTGATATAAGATTTGGAGGTCTAATATTAAACATAATCTCATACTGTGAAAATCCTGTGGAACTATGTTGTAGGCTATTCATAATATCTTCAAAATTTCGAATGTGCTCAAATCAGGTTGGATGTTTATGGCTACAATAGGTTCTACAAAGTCTCCCAATTTCCCTCATATATCTTTCTGCAGGATTGGTGGACGGAGAATAAACAGATATAAGTATATGCTTCAATTTGATCTTTCAATAAACTTTTTCCAAATTTTAGAGGTGAACTGTGAACCATTATCTGATAATATAGCTTCTGGTTTACCCACCTGTGCGAAATAATCTACATCTACATCTACATCTACATTTATACTCCGCAAGCCACCCAACGGTGTGTGGCGGAGGGCACTTTACGTGCCACTGTCATTATCTCCCTTTCCTGTTCCAGTCGCGTATGGTTCGCGGGAAGAACGACTGTCTGAAAGCCTCTGTGCGCGCTCTAATCTCTCTAATTTTACATTCGTGATCTCCTTGGGAGGTATAAGTAGGGGGAAGCAATATATTCGATACCTCATCCAGAAACGCACCCTCTCGAAACCTGGCGAGCAAGCTACACCGCGATGCAGAGCGCCTCTCTTGCAGAGTCTGCCACTTGAGTTTGTTAAACATCTCCGTAACGCTATCACGGTTACCAAATAACCCTGTGACGAAACGCGCCGCTCTCCTTTGGATCTTCTCTATCTCCTCCGTCAACCCGATCTGGTACGGATCCCACACTGATGAGCAATACTCAAGTATAGGTCGAACGAGTGTTTTGTAAGCCACCTCCTTTGTTGATGGACTACATTTTCTAAGGACTCTCCCAATGAATCTCAACCAGGTACCCGCCTTACCAGCAATTAATTTTATATGATCATTCCACTTCAAATCGTTCCGCACGCATACTCCCAGATATTTTGCAGAAGTAACTGCTACCAGTGTTTGTTCCGCTATCATATAATCATACAATAAAGGATCCTTCTTTCTATGTATTCGCAATACATTACATTTGTCTATGTTAAGGGTCAGTTGCCACTCCCTGCACCAAGTGCCTATCCGCTGCAGATCTTCCTGCATTTCGCTACAATTTTCTAATGCTGCAACTTCTCTGTATATTACAGCATCATCCGCGAAAATCCGCATGGAACTTCCGACACTATCTACTAGGTCATTTATATATATTGTGAAAAGCAATGGTCCCATAACACTCCCCTGTGGCACGCCAGAGGTTACTTTAATGTCTGTAGACGTCTCTCCGTTGATAACAACATGCTGTGTTCTGTTTGCTAAAAACTCTTCAATCCAGCCACACAGGTGGTCTGATATTCCGTAGGCTCTTACTTTGTTTATCAGGCGACAGTGCGGAACTGTATCGAACGCCTTCCGGAAGTCAAGAAAAATAGCATCTACCTGGGAGCCTGTATCTAATATTTTCTGGGTCTCATGAACAAATAAAGCGAGTTGGGTCTCACACGATCGCTGTTTCCGGAATCCATGTTGATTCCTACATAGTAGATTCTGAGTTTCCAAAAACGACATGATACTCGAGCAAAACACATGTTCTAAAATTCTACAACAGATCGACGTCAGAGATATAGGTCTATAGTTTTGCGCATCTGCTCGACGACCCTTCTTGAAGACTGGGACTACCTGTGCTCTTTTCCAATCATTTGGAACCTTCTGTTCCTCTAGAGACTTGCGGTACACGGCTGTTAGAAGGGGGGCAAGTTCTTTCGCGTACTCTGTGTAGAATCGAATTGGTATCCCGTCAGGTCCAGTGGACTTTCCTCTGTTGAGTGATTCCAGTTGCTTTTCTATTCCATGGACACTTATTTCGATGTCAGCCATTTTTTCGTTTGTGCGAGGATTTAGAGAAGGAACTGCAGTGCGGTCTTCCTCTGTGAAACAGCTTTGGAAAAAGGTGTTTAGTATTTCAGCTTTACGCTTGTCATCCTCTGTTTCAATGCCATCATCATCCCGGAGTGTCTGGACATGATGTTTCGAGCCACTTACTGATTTAACGTAAGACCAGAACTTCCTAGGATTTTCTGTCAAGTCGGTACCTAGTATTTTACTTTCGAATTCACTGAACGCTTCACGCATAGCCCTCCTTACGCTAACTTTGACATCGTTTAGCTTCTGTTTGTCTGAGAGGTTTTGGCTGCGTTTAAACTTGGAGTGAAGCTCTCTTTGCTTTCGCAGTAGTTTCCTAACTTTGTTGTTGTACCACGGTGGGTTTTTCCCATCCCTCACAGTTTTACTCGGCACGTACCTGTCTAAAACCCATTTTACAATTGCCTTGAACTTTTTCCATAAACACTCAACATTGTCAGTGTCGGAACAGAAATTTTCGTTTTGATCTGTTAGGTAGTCTGAAATCTGCCTTCTATTACTCTTGCTAAACAGATAAACCTTCCTCCCTTTTTTTATATTCCTATTAACTTCCATATTCAGGGATGCTGCAACGGCCTTATGATCACTGATTCCCTGTTCTGCACTTACAGAGTCGAAAAGTTCGGGTCTGTTTGTTATCAGTAGGTCCAAGATGTTATCTCGACGAGTCGGTTCTCTGTTTAATTGCTCGAGGTAATTTTCGGATAGTGCACTCAGTATAATGTCACTCGATGCTCTGTCCCTACCACCCGTCCTAAACATCTGAGTGTCCCAGTCTATATCTGGTAAATTGAAATCTCCACCTAAGACCATAACATGCTGAGAAAATTTATCTCTTTCAATTTTTATTATAATTTCATGGCTAGTAGCTTTTTTCACTGGATATGTTGTTGTTGTTGTGGTCTTCAGTCCTGAGACTGGTTTGATGCAGCTCTCCATGCTACTCTATCCTGTGCAAGCCTCTTCATCTCCCAGTACCTACCGCAACCTACATCCTTCTGAATCTGCTTAGTGTATTCATCTCTTGGTCTCCCTCTACGATTTTTACCCTCCACGCTGCCCTCCAATGCTAAATTTGTGATCCCTTGATTCCTCAAAACATGTCCTACCAACCGATCCCTTCTTCTAGTCAAGTTGTGCCACAAACTTCTCTTCTCCCCAATCCTATTCAGTACCTCCTCATTAGTTACGTGATCTACCCACCTTATCTTCAGCATTCTTCTGTAGCACCACATTTCAAAAGCTTCTATTCTCTTCTTGTCCAAACTGGTTATCGTCCATGTTTCACTTCCATACATGGCTACACTCCATACAAATACTTTCAGAAACGACTTCCTGACACTTAAATCTATACTCGATGTTAACAAATTTCTCTTCTTCAGAAACGCTTTCCTTGCCATGGCCAGTCTACATTTTATATCCTCTCTACTTCAACCATCATCAGTTATTTTACTCCCTAAATAGCAAAACTCCTTTACTACTTTAAGTGTCTCATTTCCTAATCTAATCCCCTCAGCATCACCTGACTTAATTCGACTACATTCCATTATCCTCGTTTTGCTTTTGTTGATGTTCATCTTATATCTTCCTTTCAAGACACTGTCCATTCCGTTCAACTGCTCTTCCAGGTCCTTTGCTGTCTCTGACAGAATTACAATGTCATCGGCGAACCTCAAAGTTTTTACTTCTTCTCCATGAATTTTAATACCTACTCCGAATTTTTCTTTTGTTTCCTTTACTGCTTGCTCAATATACAGATTGAATAACATCGGGGAGAGGCTACAACCCTGTCTCACTCCTTTCCCAACCACTGCTTCCCTTTCATGCCCCTCGACTCTTATAACTGCCATCTGGTTTCTGTACAAATTGTAAATAGCCTTTCGCTCCCTGCATTTTACCCCTGCCACCTTCAGAATTTGAAAGAGAGTATTCCAGTTAACGTTGTCAAAAGCTTTCTCTAAGTCTACAAATGCTAGAAACGTAGGTTTACCTTTTCTTAATCTTTCTTCTAAGATAAGTCTTAAGGTTAGTATTGCCTCACGTGTTCCAATATTTCTACGGAATCCAAACTGATCTTCCCCGAGGTCCGCTTCTACCAGTTTTTCCATTCGTCTGTAAAGAATTCGCGTTAGTATTTTGCAGCTGTGACTTATTAAACTGATAGTCCGGTAATTTTCACATCTGTCAACACCTGCTTTCTTTGGAATTGGAATTATTATATTCTTCTTGAAGTCTGTGGGTATTTCACCTGTCTCATACATCTTCCTCGCCAGATGGTAGAGTTTTGTCATGACTGGCTCTCCCAAGGCCATCAGTAGTTCTAATGGAATGTTGTCTACTCCCGGGGCCTTGTTTCGACTCAGGTCTTTCAGTGCTCTGTCAAACTCTTCACGCAGTATCTTATCTCCCATTTCATCTTCATCTACATCCTCTTCCATTTCCATAATACTGTCCTCAAGTACATCGCCCTTGTATAAACCCTCTATATACTCCTTCCACCTTTCTGCCTTCCCTTCTTTGCTTAGAACTGGGTTGCCATCTGAGCTCTTGATGTTCATACAAGTGGTTCTCTTCTCTCCAAAGGTCTCTTTAATTTTCCTGTAGGCAGTATCTATCTTACCCCTAGTGAGACAAGCCTCTACATCGTTACATTTGTCCTCTAGCCATCCCTGCTTAGCCATTTTGCACTTCCTGTCGATCTCATTTTTGAGACGTTTGTATTCCTTTTTGCCTGCTTCATTTACTGCATTTTTATATTTTCTCCTTTCATCAATTAAATTCAATATTTCTTCTGTTACCCAAGGATTTCTACTAGCCCTCGTCTTTTTACCTACTTGACCTTCTGCTGCCTTCACTACTTCATCCCTCAGAGCTACCCATTCTTCTTCTACTGTATTTCTTTCCCCCATTTCTGTCAATTGTTCCCTTATGCTCTCCCTGAAACTCTCTACAACCTCTGGTTCTTTCAGTATATCCAGGTCCCATCTCCTTAAATTCCCACCTTTTTGCAGTTTCTTCAGTTTCAATCTGCAGTTCATAACCAATAGATTGTGGTCAGAATCCACATCTGCCCCTGGAAATATCTTACAATTTATAACCTGGTTCCTAAATCTCTGTCTTACCATTATATAATCTATCTGATACCTTTTAGTATCTCCAGGATTCTTCCAGGTATACAACCTTCTTTATGATTCTTGATTCACTGGATATAGTTTAATTAATTTTGAAAATACATCTACCATAACAAATATTTAACAGTGACTACCTTTACTCTTTGGTAACATTCCTTATAAGTCCACTGCGATAAGATCTAAAGGTTTTTCCAGAATAATGTTTTGCATCTCTCCACCACATCTTTGATTGCTCACTTTAACTCTCTGACATTTGTCACAGGTTGCCAATTCTTTTCTTACCTTCTTTCCAATATTGGAAAAATAAACATTTTCTTGTATCTTTTGAATACACTTCTGTATCCCACAATGACCAAAACTTTCATGTATGTAAATGATCAGCTTATCAGCATCTGCCTCTGGTCAACACAGTTTCCAATTATCAGAATCTACATCTGTTCTCCGAAATAAAATCCCCTTATGTAATTTGTAAAATTTATCAAGTTTCTCATACCCCTTCTTGCCTAAACATTCTTTGATTAATTTCCAACTCTGACCCAAATTTTGATTTTTTCTAATTTTGTTACACATAGCTCTAATTGTTTTCTCATTTTCCACCCCTTTCAAGTATCTAATTTTAAATTGCTTTTCCTCCTCTTGTTCAAAAATCTCCTTTTCTCCCCCTTGGTAACCTTGAAAGTGAATCAGCTACTACATTCTCAGAACCTTTTATGTGTTTGATTTCAAAATCAAACTGTTGTAGAAATATTGTCCATCTGGTCAATCTTCTGTGGTATAATTTGCACTCTTGTAAGTAACTCAAAGCTTTGTGATCCGAAAATACTATGGTTTTATGTCTAATAAGGTAAATTCTAAATTTTGTAAAAGCCCAATGAATTGCCAAAAGTTCCTTCTCTGTGACTGTATAATTTTTCTCATGCTTGAGCAACATTCTGCTTGCAAATGCTATGGTACAATGAATCTTAACTCCATTCTCTACTCGTTCTTGAAATAACTCTGCTCGAAGCCCATAATTACTGCTATCAGTGTTCAAACAAAATGGTAAATTAAAATCAGGTCTGTGTAATAAGTGTTGCTTCCTCAACTGTTGCTTAATTTTATCAAACTCTTCCTGACAACTTTTATCCCAAACTCAAACAGTGTTTTTCTTAAGTAACTGACTTAAATATGGTGCATTCATACTCTGATCACTTATATGTTTTCGGTAATAACTGCATAACCCAAAGAACGACTTTAATTGTTTTTTAGTCTTAGGAATAGGAATTTCTGAAATTGCTTTAATTTTTTCTGGATCTGCCAAAATTCCCTTGTCTGTGACAACATGACCCAAAAATTTTAATTCAGAAACTGCAAATTTACATTTCTCTAATTTCAATGTCATCCCCCCTTTTCTAAGTTTTTCACAAACTGACTTCAAAATCGAAAAATGTTCCTCCCAATTTTGCCCTGTAACCAAAATGTCATCTACATAAATTATCAGTTTAGAGCAAGTTCTTGCCCCAGTACATGATCCAAAGCTCTTATAAATTCGGAAACAGAAGAATTTAACCCAAATGGCACAACACAATATTGGTAACTCTTACCATTGTACAAGAAAGCAGTATATTTCCTAGAATTAACCGAAAGTGGTACCTGATGAAAACCCGAAGTTAGATCCAAACATTTTGTTTAAGTGTCTAGAGTCCAAAATCAATCTTACTCCACCATCTTTTTTCGAAACTACTACTAGAGGATTATTATGTGCACTGATACTCCTTTCTATTATATTACATCCTTCCATCTTTTTCAGCTCTTTCTCAACAGCAGGTCTTTTTGATATTGCAGTACTGTGTGGTTTTATGAAAAATGGTTCATGAGGTTTTACCTGAAGCTCACACTGATAACCCTTTACCCTACCAGGTATGTCACTGAAAACATCACTGTATTCCCACAGCAGATTTTCTAACTGTTGTTTTTGCTCCCCAGATAAATTTTTTGTTTCTGAAATTTTCAAATTTACTAAATTCCCAAATTCAACTTCATCAGTATGAAATCTATGACTTTCAATATTCTCCAATCTATTTTCTTTTAGTAAATTGATACTGTCAAAATTTCCGTTACTCTGATCACCAACTGTGTTCACAAAATTTGTCTGAATGTATTCCCTTTCACTATTTTCTATAAAAAGTTTTCTTCCAACCCAATCAAATGCTGTATTTACTTTTACTATCCAATTCATACCCAAAAGAAAATCCTCATTAAATTCCTGAATTACAAAACATCCATGTGTGAACAACTTGCCTTCAATTAAAAATGTCACTAAAGCCTGGCTTTTTACCAATTTACTGCTCTTCCCAGTAGCACCTTTTATCTTTACCCCAACAACTGGCATTTCAACAAAATCTTTCCCCACTTTCAATTTCTTGCTTAACCTTTCAGATATTCCCGAGATCTCACTTCCTGTATCAATTAAACATTTACCAATCCATGACCCAATTTGAACTTTTATATAAGGACTGCAAAGTTGATCACTTTTCGCAGAACCTGTATCCTCATGTAATAAATCACTTTCAATTTCCCCAAATCTATACTTATCAGAATCATATGGTATATCATTACATGTATTATTTGTCACAGTTATAAAATTTGCACAAGATACAAAATTGTCATTAGTACTCTCTATTACCTCAAATAGCCAAGAATTTTCATCCAAATCACATTGTATACTATTGAAGTACTGATCCTTCAGCTTTTCAAAAATAAAATATCTCATCTTTTTCCACCACTCAGGACATACAGTTTCACATACATTAATAAGCATCTTTCTAAAGTTCTTGTCAAAAGAAATAGTTTCACTGTTCAGCCATAGATTCATAAGAAATGTGTGTGTGTCATTAGTATCTGTAAAAGTTTCACTTAGGCTAGAAGTTATACATGTGTCATCATTATTTGTGTAGTCAGATTCTTTACCAACAACATCAAAATTCACACTTTCACATTGTAATGGTCGCCTAGTCGTAGATATTGCTAATAGCTATAATTGCACTATTTCACTCCCATTTACGGAGCTTGTTAGCACTTGTGGTAATCGCTGCTACTTGCTGGATCGCTGCTGTGTCTCGATGCTGATGCTGGCTCTAAATCTGGTTGTCTAGGGTTAAAACCATGAGGTCCCGTGTTTTTTATGTGCTTTTGACGATAAAGAACGAGCGAAACCAACAAATATGTAAACTTCAAATATTTATTACTCTGGTGGCCATCTTAATTCCACTGTCCACCAAAGACCATGACACAACACAAAGTAGTACTTCCTTTACATGTTCTTTGCATTGTTTATCCACCTCAAACAATAACACACAAAAACACTTTACCAAAGTGACATTCCGACTGCTTCTCGACCCTTCTTGCTGCTTGTATTTATAACATTGTCAAAGAACTACTAAAAAGAGATATAGTTTATAAGTCACATGTACATCTGTTATCATAATTTGTGCAGAAAAGTTATTAATTTGCATCGAGTGACATAATTTAACATGTTATTAAAATGACAGACAGATTTGTTGACTTGACAGAATAATTCTTTGTTACAAAAAGGCCGTTTTTTAGAAGTTTGTCAACTGATTTCTCTAATTTGCATAAATAAATAAATAACATGAATTATTAAGAATTACATAGGTTTTCGTCTAAAATAGGATTGATTTCGTGAATACTGAGTGAAACCGCTCCTAGTGAACAAATAGGTTTCACTGGGTGATTTTTATTTAAGGAGATCTAAAATACCAAAGTTGGCCACAATTTTTCGTACTTCATATTAATTATTTAAGATGAACTTAGTGTTTTTACATGATGACATTTGCTGTATCAGTGATCAAGTGATATAAACTTTTGTGTGGGTCAGTTATTCAGTATAATTTAATGGGTTGACTGTTTATGGAGACATGTTATGCAATCATTGTTAACATACACAATAACTTTTCTATAATCATAAATACTCGTTAAACTGGTTGAATTTGGAGGGTATCGCATACTTCGGTAAAGTAAAGCCTTTAATATGTTCCGTTACAACATACACCCAGCTTGTGAGCCTTATTCATCCTGGTAACATCCCTGGGAATTTCTATAATATTCTCACTATTTAATCCATTTTCAACCATGTGTTTACCCAACTCCCTATTTAAACTAATGAAACACCTTTTCTCAACATCATCATCAATACCATTACTATCATAATCAACTTTATCATCAACATCATTATCATTATACATATTCAGGTCATGCACATTCAAATTATCCCCTAAATATTATTTTCCCTTTCTAAAGTTACCAGATCCCATTCACCAATATTTTCATTCTCACAGCATGCATTCTCTCTTTCATTCACACACGTCTCTGAACTACTACAAATTACATCATCTGACAAAGTGTTGTTCTTTTCTGCCCAAGTGTAAAACTCTGTTAAATTAAATGAATCACAATTACTTTTATCTACTGTATGTTCTTGTGTACTGAAAATTTTATCTTTATCAATATCATCATTATTTTCCTCTTGAATTTTTTTCAATAAGTAACAACTGATAACCTCATGTGATAGCTTAGGTTTGGAACTGTCATGTTTGGGTTTATGATAGTCACATCCATTGGTCCTTTCATCATGCTCACCTTCTGCCTCAACCTTGCGGACCTTCAAGGGGGTGTCTACTCGTTTTTTATTTCCTGAATTACAATTGGTTCCTGCTTGAACTGCTGATTGTGGTTCTGCCAATGTCTCTGATTAACATTTCTGTTCCCATTCCTATGCCAAACATTACCTGATTGTTGGTAGTTTCTATTGCACTGATCTCTATCAAAATTTCTGTGATTTTGATCCCTAAAATGTTCTCTATTTTGTTGATTATTTCCGCGAAAATCATGTTCTTGTTTTGGATGAAAATTATGGTCCTTCTTTTGAAAATTGTTATATCCCCCTGAATTTTGACTGACGCCATGATAATTGTTTTGTTCCCTTTTTTGAAAGTTGTCATTTCCCCAATTTTGACCATTACCTTTCTGAGTAAGCCCACTGTGTGTTCTTGTTGTTACCCTATCCAACTTTTCAATATAATTGAGAAACTGCTCTACATTACTATCAGGACAATGAACTAAACTCAACTGCATTGCTGATGGCAATCTTCTCTTTAAGGTATCAATTTTGATCAAGTCATCCAAAGGTTTTGTTAAATAAATAAGTTTTTGAAGTTCACTTTTGCAAAATTGTTTCATGCTCCCATCTGATTCTCTATAGTTTCTCCCATTCAAAAATTCACTTTTGATTCTAGTTTGTTTAAGATCATCCCAAAAATTTTCCAGAAATTTTGATTCAAATTCTGAAAAGGTCATCCCCAAAGTTACAATCTGGTTTGCCCAAGTCAAAGAATTCCCCTTCCAAGAATTTTTTCACAAATTTAATTTTCATATCATCTGGTGAGTGAGGTAAAAAACAATCCTTACAATACTGTATAAAATCAACGGGATGTAAGGGTCCATCTACCGAAAAGTGCTTCACTGGAATATTAGATACAAGATTGCATGTGTTGACATTGTGATTTTTGCTTTGAAATTCATTGTCAAAACTTTCAATTTTTTCGCTAAGTTCTTTGACAGATTTTTTGTTTTCTAAATCATTGCACTCTTTTTCTAGAGTAACCAAACGATTGTCAGTTTCTTGTTGTACATTTTTTACTAAAACTTTTGTGTTCTCATCCAAATTTTTAATTTCCCCTTTTATCTCATTAAAATCAATTAAATTTCTTTCCCTATCCACCAGTAACTCATTTTTTGCAATATTAATTTCATCGCTCAGTTTAGCATCAATTTCATTTACTTTTGCTTCCACAGATTCAATTTTTTCCTCAACACTGCCAACTCTGTTCGAAAGATCACCCACTTGGGTATTGACTGCTTGGACTTGCAACAAAATGTTATCAATTTTTTCATCCCAGTAATCCTTATTGTCGTCAACTGATTGTTTAATTTCTTTCGGAAATTTACAAGAAAACTTTTTAAATCAAATTGATCGGTTCTTTCTGTTTCATTTGACCTGTTCTGATTTTCGAAGTCTATTAAATTACTACTTTCTACTTTAGGCAGAATACTCTCGAAAATCTCATGTCATTGTGAAGAAAAAAAAATTATACACAACAATACAAAACAAGATAAAAAGATTGTTTTAACAAAATACGAGGGTTTCGTGACTTATCTGGAACACTCTTCTACTGTTGCAAATCCACATTTTCCATACATGTGATTGTTGACCAAAATTCTTGAAGTATTTTCTTCTGTCAAAAATTATATTTTTTGCCGAAACATTTCTTCTCCAAAACTTTTACTTCCCGATGAACACAAATACTGTAACACACATTCTGAAAAACTGGTATTAACACACAAAAATTTTCTTCCTCGTAGCACTGTCAAAGATCACGTGGGCACAATATCCTGGCTACAGTCCCCAGTTGAAATATGATATCCCAGCTGAGACACCAGTTGAAATATGCTCACTATTTTTATTTACTTAAATTTGTCATATTTCGTGACAGTACCTTTTCCGTTAGATGTTTACAAGGCGATATTGGTCTTGGCTTCAGTTGTCTAGTGGAAGTATGATTCCACAATGCATCTTTGTCGGCTGCAGAAATGACCTGGTTCAATGCGTTTGCCTCATTTTTGGTGCTTCAAATACCATTTCTTCGAATGTAGTTTCCTCTTAAAGTTTATATAAAAAAAAATAGTAACATAATTCAAAATTATTTATGACGGCGGCCTGCACATTGTTCTACCGTCAACACACACCAAGAGTTAACTGCCGACTGAGTACACTCAAAGACGACTCCAGCGACAAAGTCATTTTACACAACACACAAGCTTCCACTTGTAATCAGTCTCTTTGATTCTTCGTCACATTTACTAAAAGTAGTCAATATGCTTTCACTCTCAAAAATATAAGTAAATTAACATATAATAAGGCAAATTACAATAAAAAAATTCTGACAAAAATATAAGAAAACATTTACAATTTGGTATCGACAAATCCGGTAGAAAATAACACATCTCCCAGATCCATAACAACGTTCAATATCCCCTGTTAGTCCAATCTGGTACAGGTCACACACACCTCAGCAATATTCCAGAACTGGTCTTATGAGTTATTTGTAAGCAATCTCTTTAGTAGACTGATTGCAGCTCCGAGTTTTCTACCAATAAACCGAAGTCTACCACCTGCTTTACCCACGACTGAATGTATGTGATAATTCCATTTCATATCCCTACAAAGCATTACAGCCAGGTATTTGTACGAATTGGCCAATTTCGTTGGTGACTTATTGACATCATAGACATAGGTTACTACATTTTTTCGTTTTCTGAAGTGCACAGTTTTACATTTCTGAACATTTAGAGCAAGTCGCCAATCTGTGCACCATGTTGAAATCTTATCAAGATTTGACTGAATATTTATGCAGCTTCTCTCAGATAGTACTTCATTGCAGGTAACTGTCATCTGTAAAAAGCCTCGTTTTACTATTAATATTGTCTGCCAGGTCATTAATATACAACATAAACAGCAAAGGTACCAATGCCCATCCCTTGGGCACACCTGAAGATAACATGCTGTGTCCTCCCTACCAAAAAGTCCTCAATCCAGTCACAAATTTCAATTGATACCCCATATTGCCATACTTTTGACAATAAACATAAGTGCGGTACCGAGTCAAATGCTTTTTGGAAATCAAGAAACACTGCATCTACTTGGTTGCCCTTGATCCAAAGCTTCCAGTGTGTCATGTGAGAAAAGTGTGAGTTGGGTTTCAAACGATTTATGTTTCTGAAAATCATGCTGGGTGGCATTGATGATGTCATTCTGTTCAAGATACCTAATTCTGTTTGAGCTCAGAATATGTTCTAAGATTCAGTGACAACGATATTGGATGGTTGGTTTGTGAATCACTTCTACTGTCCTTCTTGTAGACGGGTGTGACCTGTGCCTTTTTCCAAGAACTGGACAAGGTTTTTTGTTCAAGGAATCTACTATAGATTATAGTGAGAAAAGGGGCAACTCAGCCGCAAATTCAGTATAGTATCTGACAGGGATTCCATCAGGGCCTGGAGCTTTGTTCAGTTTCAACGATTTCAGTTGTTTCTCAACACCACTAACACTAATACTTATTTCATTCAATTTTTTTTCCAGTGGTACGAGGATTAAACTGGAGCAATTTTCCTAGTGTGTATTAGATCTTGCATTTATAAATGACCTTACAAAGTTCCTGAATGCCTTAATTACGACTTTGCAGGGTAGTTAATAAACTAATTACCGATGTTTGTGGCATCAGGTTAGAGTTTTAAAAGAAAATTGCTACTGTGGATAAAGCAACTTTCAGAAAGGTCATTTGTGCACTTTTCTAATGTTGCACAATTTATAAATGAAATAAATCTTGAAAAGGAGACACTGAGTGGACGTGTTGATGAATTTGTTACAGTGTTACAGGCTTTGTTACAAAACTTTGATAGTACATTTAGTAGTTTAAATCAAGTTGAATTTGATTTTGCTGTCGTAGCAACTCCTTTTGCAGTGGACATTCAAAGTGCACCTCCTGAAACTTAGTTGAAGCTCATTGACTTTCATTATAGTATTGTAGTCATGGAGAGGTTTCGCACTGCATGAAATATTGAAATGTTTTACAAGAACTTCCCAGCAGAACAGTTTCTGCAATGGTTTTGAATACCTGCTCGAGTCATCAGTTTGTTCAGGACCACATATTTGTGTGAAAGTGATTTTTCAACAGTGAAATTAATGCCCACACTGCCCTCGAGTAGCCTCACTGGCAGCTCATGGCCCAGCTCTGATGTAAATAGTTTTCAAACATTCTGTATGCACAGATCACAATAGTGCAGTACATCAGTTATGACATAACTACCTATCTGATATTTGACTGTAACATAATTCCAGTCGAACATTCTAAAGACTTGTTGATATACCATAAAAACATAAAAAATGTGGTTGGGGGACCTTGACAAGCACCCTCAGTTAAGTAGTGTGTTCATGTGTACTGTCGTCATTCATCAGTACCAGTATGTCTATGATTATAGAAAATAGTTTCATTGTATTACCATGAAACATTAGACATATATTTTTAATTTTTAACCAAATATGTAATGTCACAATCACATTTGATGAAAACTGGAATAGCTTTAGAGGAAAACTTGTAAAAAAAATGTAAAGTTTATTTGGGAATGTAAATAGAAAACTGAGGGCACCAACCACATTCTCCTAATTACATTTGTTATGTTGACCTGGTGTGAGAACAAATCTTTTACATGCTTCCCTGAAATTACATTACAGTCAAATTTTGGAGACACAGGTGTGTCATAACCGATGTATATGCTATTGTGATCTGTGGATACGGAGTCCTTGGAAACTATTTATGTATTTTAACATACTGTATTTCAAACAATGGAAAGTCCAGGATGGAATAACAACAATATTATGAAAAGGATATACCACTGCTCTCCATATAGAGGAGACATTGAGTCGCAGACAGCTACAACAAAAGGTTGCTATACACATGAATTCGTGGCCAAAAGGCCTTCTTCTAAAGTATAAAACATGCACAAGCACAACTTGCACACGCATCATCACTGCAGAGGCCGATAGCATACAGCAACTGTGCCTGATGGGGAAAGCAATATGTGGGTGGTGGGAGTGGGTAGGGGGAGGGACAGCAGGGTAGGGATGAGGGAAGAAGTAGTGTTGCTTGTGGGAGCCTGCAGGGACATGTTGGGGGCAGCAGAGGGCCGTTAGGCGCAGTCAGGAGGCTTGAGGGCGGGGGGAGGGGGGGGGGGGGATTCAAAGGAGGAAAAAAGACTGCTTTGGTGCAATAAAATGCTGTGTAGTGCTGGCGTGGGATCAGAGGAGAGGATAAGTGGATGGACGACAGGGACCAGCAAAGGTTAAGATCGGGAAGGGGGACGGCTTAAGCCCATCTCACACGGAGCAAGATTCGCTGTAAGTTTCCTTGCGGGCTCCGTCGTCGGCTAGCGGGCTACCTTGCTGGGAACCTTGTAAGATTTCCAGGATAGGTCCGGTGCTATTTTTCTTGTAAGGTTCCCCACGTGCTACCTGCGTTGGCCAATCATGAGATGTTTCGTTTGTTACATCAGACGCAGAAAGCTTGGGCGGGAAGTCTTTGTTGACAGTCGCTTTTCTGGTGTTGTGAGGTGCAGTAGGAAGTTCTTATAATATATAAATAATGGCACCACAGTGGTCCAAGGAAGCGATTGAAGCATTGATATGTACTTATAGGGAAGAACAGTGTCTGTACGTCGTGAAAAACGCAAACTATTATAATAAACACTTGCGTGCAGAAGCACTCGAAAGAGTTGCAAGTGCCGTGTGTCTTGTTCGACCATATACGACGAGCAAGGAGTGTTATAGCAAAATGCACACTTTACGTACTCAATTTAAAGTGGAGTACGCCAAAGTATAATCATCGAAAAGCAGTTCTTCAAATACCAATACATTCACTCGTAAAAAATCTGCAAAGTATGTACGATCTTCTATCCTATAAAATAAAGTTGTATATAACAGTCATTACTGGTATATTTATAAAGTCAAACAATAATGAAATGGTGATACTTTTTAAACAAAAGTAGGTGTTATGCGAACTAACCTCAACTCTTTATGAAGCATGGAGAGCACACTTTTTCCAGCGTTTCTGCTCTTAATCCAGTTTTTCATCCATTCTTTCTTCTTCTCTCAGTACCACGCATTTCTGCATCGTTTAGCACCGAAACAGCTAATAACGTCAGTTTGCTCTGAACATCTGCACCTGAAGCAGCCATCTTCGTTCGATACAACATGCTGCCGATCTTACACCGTGGGAGAGCTTCGGCATTGAAGATAGCCGGCTCCTTCCCTGCAAGCCGGCTGGCATGCACGCCATCTCGCCAACTTGCGGTGAACCTTGCTCCATCTGAGACGGGTTTTAGGGAACGTGGGAATTTAGGATATATTGCATGGAGAGTTCCCACCTGTGCAGTTAAGAAAAGCTGCTGTTGGTGGAAAGGATCCAGATGACGCAGGTTGTGAAGCATGCTGTGTTGGGTAGCATGTTCAGCAGCTTGCTGAACCAGCTGTCGCTTGGCCATTATTTGTTGATGTCCGTTTGTGTGGACAGCAACTTCTTGTTTGTCATGCCCACATAGAAAGCAGCACAATGGTTGCAACTTAGTTTGTAGGTCACGACTGCTTTCCCAGGTAGCTCTGCCTTTGATGGGGTGTTGATGCCTGTGAACAGACTCGAGTAGATGGTGGTGGGAGGATGTATGGGACAGGTCTTGCATCTAGAGATTGCGGGATATGAGCCAGGAGGCAAGAGTTTGGGAGCAGGGTTGGAATGATGAGAGATAGTCGAAACCCTGGCGGTGAATGGCCTCAGCCTTTGCTAGTCCCTGTCCTTCACCCACCTATCCCCTGCCGTGCTCCCACTCCAGCACCACACATACTAGTTTCTTTCCCCTCCTCTACTTCTGCCCTTTACCTACCCCTTCTCCCCCCTCTCAAACCACCCAGCTGCACCTAGCAGAACTACCTTGTCTTCATCATATCTCTACACACTCCCACAAATGGCCCTACACCTCCCCCACCCCTACCCTGCTCGCCCTCGCCCTCCCCATCCCCTCCCCTCCCTCCCCTCTTCAGCCTACTCCTTACACCCACCATCCAAGATTGTTTTTCCCATCAGCCGCAGTTGTTGTGCACAGTCTGGTGGCAGCAACCAGAGAGAGTGGTCACGTGTTTGGGAGTTTTGTTTGTCTGAATGTGTGTGTGTGTGTGTGTTTTCTACTTTAGAAGGAGGCTTTTTGATTGCGAGCTCAAATGTATAGCAGTCATTTTGTTGTGGCTGTCTGTGACTCAATTTCTCCTGTATAAGGAGTTTAGTACTCTATGCTTCTCATAATATTAACATACTGTATTTTATTTTTTATTAATATTGTACTTTTTGATGAAGGTAATGGTATGAAAATGTCACCATTAAAGTTTATACACAACTGTGACAGAAAATGGAATCGGTAATAAATAAATTCAGTTGCTGGTCCTTTATGGTAACACACTGCTGGAAATGCACTTAAAGCTTTTATTTCTTCCCCTTGATCTTCATTTGCTTTTCCAATGTTCTCCGTGGTTTCCTTCACATCATGCTTAATCGACATACTGAATAACGTAATCAATAGGTTACAAACCTTTCTCACTCTGTTCTCAGCCATTGCCTCCCTTTCATACCCCTCTACTCATAATTGCAGTCTGATTTCTGTGCGAGCTGTAAATAACATTTTAATCCCTGTATTTTATCTATTTTATCCCTGCAACCTACAGGATTTCAAAGAGTGTTGTCCAGTCAACATTGTCAACAGCTACAAATACTGTGAACATTTGCTGCACCTTTCTTTAACCGATCTTCTAAGGTAAGTCATCGGGTCAGTATTGCCTCGTGCTCTTACATTTCTTTGGAACCCACACTGATCTTCCCTGAGCTCAGCTTCTACTAGTTTTTCCATTCTTCTGTAAACAGTTGTGTCAATATTTTGCAACGATGACTTATTAAACTGATGCTTCTGTAGTATTCATAGCTGCCATTGTATCCTTCTTTGGAACTGAAATTATTATATTCTTCCTTAAATCTGGCAGTATTTCACCCATCTCATATATTTGTGCAACAGGTGGAATAATTTTGTCATGTCTGGCTCTCTAAATGCTCTCAATAATTCTGAGAAAATGTCACTTACTCCTGGGACCTTATTTTAACCTCTCTTTCAGTGCTCTGTCAAAATACTTCTCATAGTATCATATCTCCTGCCTCTTCTCTTTCTGTAAGAGGTTCCGCTTACAAAGCCCTTATATATAATCATTCCATCTTTCCTACATTGTTAGTAATGGCTTGCTGTCTGAGATCTTGATATTCATGCATCACTTCTCTTTTCTCCAAAGGACTCTTTAATTTTGCTACAAGCAGCGACTATCTTTCTTGTAGTTATGCAAGCTTCTGCAGGCTTGCATTTGGCCTCTAGCTGTTGCTGCTTAGCCATTTTACGATTTTTTTCAGCCTCATTTTTAGACATCTATTTCCTTTTGCCTGCTTCTTTAACTGCATTTAATTTAGTATCTCCTGTGTTATCCAAGAATTTCTAGAAAGCCTTATCTTTTTGCCTTCACTGTTTCATCTCTCAGGGTTACCCAACTCTTCCTGTGTTGTGTTCCTTTCCCCTGCATGAGTCAATTGTTGCCTATAGCTCATTTTGAAACTGTCAACAGTATCTGGTCTTTCCATTTATCTTGGTCCCATCTCCTTAATTTTCTACCTTTTTGCCATTTCTTTGGTATTAGTTTGCATTTCATAAGCAATAAATTATGGTCAGAACCCACATCTATGCCTGGAAATGTCTTACAGTTTGAAATGTAGTTTCAAAGTCTTAGCGTTACCATTATATAATCAGTCTGAAACCTTCCAGCTCCCCATCTCTGTTATATATCTACAACATTCTTTTACTGTTCTTAAACCAAATGTTAGTGATGATTAAATTATGCTCTGTCAGGGTGTATACGACCCAGGACAACCGGGAGATCCGGGAAAAATCCGGGAATTTTTTCATCTGGGAGAAAACCAGGAAAAACCCGGGAATTGTTTAGAGGAATTTCTTATTGTTTTAGTTTTCAGTTAAGTTTTTCTGATTTTGACTGGTAAGAACCAATACTCTAACAAAGGATAGTACTGTATCCCGCTACTGCAGAATAATACTGCAGCAACAAAACACGAACAAGAGAGCAAAAATGAAAATAAAACTTAAGTTGCGAAGGAAAAGCGCCACACACAACAACAAAACACAGTGCTCATGTGAGCGTCTGCCAATAGCAAAGTATGTCCAAGGCTTTATGAAGACTATGCAATGCTTCGTAACAACAAATTGCCTCCGATGAGTGTGACGTGACAACCGTTTAAATTAGATTTCTTTGAGCAGTTGTGGGTGGGCTCTTGCGCATGCGTAGTTGAGTCGCGTATGAGTAGTACCTTCTCCCGCTTCTGGTTACAGAAGTGTGGCTGGGCACCACTATCTAATATTGCCCTGGTTCGGAAATACAGTTAATCTGGGCCTGATGCATAGAGCAGTCTGAGTTGTGGTGGGGAGGTGTGTCGTCTCGATGTGACGTCAGTGATTTTATTGTTTCCTCTTCATTTATTGCTCTCACTTTAAATGAGAACAAAACTGATTTTTGTGACCAGGAGCTATCAAATGCATGAAAATATGTTCGAATAATTACGGAAGGCTAAAATATGTTACTAGTTTCATGTTTTATTTCCACCTTTCTGACAGTCAAGCATTAATTACCTTGCAGACCAATGAAGTTATTTTTGAAGGTTCGCTAAAGAGATATGGCTTTTATTAATCTTTTCCACTGAGGCAGTCAATTTATCTGAAATGAAGTGTTTAATTTCACACTATGCATAGTTTCAACTGTTCGCTGCATTTCAAGTACTCTTATGGCATTATGCCATAATAAAGAACCGAACATGAGGCAATACAGTACTGGTGCTCCAAGAAAATTTACATACGAATGTGCACTTTAAGCCGAATTATGCATTTTAGTGTGGTGCACGAAATTCCGATACTCTTGAAGACATCTTCTGATGTCTTGTTTCTTTTATGACATAATATAAGATCTTCTAGTTTTTTACACATATGAACATAAGGGCTTCCTGCGTGATCGTAGCTGCACAAGCGCACTGATGCCTTTTTCCTGGCGCTCTCTTTCAGTTGCTGAAATGAACCTATTTCTAACAGGTTGCGGGAAAATATTGCGAATGGGGATTTGAAAAGCATTGCATTCAAAGCAAATTTCGTTTTACTCAAGATGAACTGTGTGCGAGAATGTACGATGAATTTCTTAAGCCACAAAGCATTTGACTCTCATTTAAAAATAAACTCTTTGAGAAGGACCGTTTAGAAGAATTTCGAGCCCAGAAGATTAGACATTTAGGTCATTATTAAAAAATTTTACTGGCACATTTGTGTGATGTGTCTTAAAGTGTAACACGTGCAAAGAAGATCAACATTATATGAGCAAGCTTAGCTTCTCTTGCAGCTTATTAATCTTAGAGACCAATATTATATGTGAACGCTATGTATATTAATTTAAACCATTAACTTTTCTTATTTGTGTGTTCGCACTACTTAAGAGTGATGTTGCTGTTGGCGGACTACATCACGTGTCGTGTGCTGTCATCAGCTGGTGAGATCATGTGACAGGAGCTATGAATGGCTTACAAAAGCACATCGCAATCTTTATTTCAATGCTTCAGAAAGTAACATGCGGTGTTTGGTGGAATCCGAATTTATACCTTCGTAATACGAACATATGCAGCGTAGATGTTGCTGCACATCAAAGGTCTTTCAAAACAACAACAACAAAGTTTGTGCAGTGCATGATGGCATTGATGTGTAGGAGTGAATTTTGAGAGTGCAGTGGGTTAGTGGAGATTGAGGCCAGGAAGATTAAGGGAATGAAGGATGTATTCCAAGGATAACTCTCATCTGCATAATTCAGAAAATCTGGTTTTGTGGGGAATGATCTGGATGGTACAGTTTGCGCAGCAGCCATTGAACTTGAGCATGCTATGCGCAGCAGCAAGTTCTATCACTGGCTAGTCAACTCTGTGCCTTTCATTTTGATGGACATCTGGTTGGTTGTCATATTAAATTTTGTACAGAAATTGCAGTAGAGCTGATGTATGACATGGCTGTTTTCACACGGCCCTCCCACTGATGGAATAGAATAAGCCTGTGACAGGACTAGTGTAAGACATGCTGAGTGGGTTAATCATGTAGGTCTTGCAGCCAGGTTTTCCACAGGGATATGACTGCTTTGCCAAGGGGTCAGGATTGGGAATTATATAGGGATGGACCAGGATATTGTTTACGTTGTGTGGGTGCCGGAATACCACTTCAGGAAGTATGGGAAGTATCATGAGGAAGATGTCACTAATTTCCGTACCATAGTTATGAAACTAATGTACTCTATGACTATGCTATACCTAGAATCTTACAATCAAACACATTTACAAATTGCTTGGGTTTACATTTCATTTTGCATTCTGACGTCTGCAGTTAGCATGTCAACAATAATTCCCTACTGTAAAATATCTTGGAATACCATTGAACATGAATTGTCATATTTGCAGCCGCAAAGCAGGTTAACAATTGACTTCGTCCACTGACTTCACTGCTTACTGGAATGAGAGTTGCCAGCTGTGTTCTGTTGGTAGCTCTTACTATGTACATCATCAATCTGAAGTGACCAGGAAAATAAAGTTGTGTACTCCTGTCTACTATTTGAGGTCTGAAAAATGACGACCTTATTAAAATTAAATATAAGATTGTATGTCTGTTTTCATCAAAATATCAGTTATCATCATTTATTTCTGCCTCTCTCGTGTCCCTTAATAGCTGATTTAACTTGAGATGATAATTACTTGAAGGAATTGGTGCAAGGAAGAAAAGTAGTCATTAGTGAGAAAAATCATAACATCAGTCGAAATGAAATAAAAGTACAGGAAAATAAATCATGATCTGCCTTTTAGCGTTTTCCATTAATTTTGTGAACTGTAATACTCTCATTTGTAATACCCTTTTCGTTTTTCTAGATTTCTATTTTATTTTTGTCACTTTTGGCGGACACCTGTACCCACAAGTATAGGCAACAAGCAGTTTGTCAGTATTTTATGCTTTAGCGATAAATATTAAACACGAAACAGAAGAGACCTAAATATTTTTTCATGTTAAATGATGCACGAAAAAAGAAATATTGAATTTTTGTTTCATCAAATTTTAATGCATTACAACAATTTGAGTTCTTGCTAAAATTTACTATTGTAGTGACTTACAATACACTAAAAGCTCATATACAGTTGTTTTTTTTTTTTTTGGGGGGGGGGGGGGGGGGCGGATCTTTGCTGAGCTTTTTTCTGCATTAAACTTTACAACAAATTGTTGTATATTCATTTCCCCATTCAAACGCACATCTAAATATCTGCATGTACTTTTAATTAGGTTTCATAATTTTGATGTAGTGTGGACACAAACTTCAATGTGCTTTTTAGGTTTTGACCTCTGTATGGACTCCAAAAGTCTCCATCAGTCATAATTAGCACTGTGCACACGTCATTATGGACTGCAAAAAATTCATCTTGTGAGGCTGTAGGAGGGTTTAATGATATAAAAACTTTCCCAGACATTTCAATAAAAGTCAGCTCAGTGTCAGTGTCTGCTGATCATCGAGATGCCAGTGAATCTGATACTTTGAACCCCCATAATGAAAGCCAGTGTCAATCTGCTTTGGTATCACCGCATTCCAGGCAGCCTGTCACATATGCAGTGCATCTAATAAACTGCTGGTGAAATATTCTTTTTCTTTAAATTTGAGTAAATAATTTTGGAGTAATTGCTTTCAGTCTTGCAATTTCAGATTTTATTTACTGCCTTGACTCATGGTTGTAAAACAGTTGTCTTGTTCATATGATTTGCATATGAACAAGACAACTGTTTTGCAGTGCAACTTCAATTTTATGTTCTCCGATTTTTCATTTTCTGCAGCTCTACACCATAAATTATCAGCCTCTGTGAAAAACACATAAAGATAATGCTAAAAATTCCCTGATTCTTCCTAGTAAGATTTACCTCAATACTAAGTTCTTACTCGGCATCTTGCTTGACTTCATACCGTTTCTGTCCTACTGACATTTAATGTGATTGAATGAGTTATAAGTGGCACAAAAGACAAATGGATTGCAACACGGATGACAGCAGAGTTAAGGGGGTATTTTATGCCGTTGTGGAGAGGGGAGACGTGAGAGAGGAAATGCTGGCGTAATCCACGATCAGTGTTACCAACACAACTTGCATATTTAGCTTCATTGCGCAATTATGATACAACAACACTAGGTTGGAGCAGTAATGGAAAAACAAGACAGTCAACGCCAAGTGTTCCAGACCGAGCCAATATGTGATGAAGGGGACCAGCCACTATGTTTCCTTGTGCATGTATAACTCAGTCTCATCTTCTTGCACATATTTCCAATGTTCTGTATTCTGCACCATTGTCAATCAACAACCTTTTAAGTTTGAACACTGAGTCTCAAAGAATGTGCTCGTCATATTCAAGGAAACATTGCCCATTTCTGGCTAGTGAACTCTTATTGGCTGGCGACTTGTTAAGTCACCCAATAGCCAGTGCAGCCATCACACCACACTAACACACTAAAATGAGTTCACCTACTGGATGTGTGGAGAGGGGAGTGACCCTTCAACAACCAGAGTGCAGGTAGAGGTGAAAGCATTTTGTGAAGTGCTGAAAATATACTGTTTGTGCAGATGATGTACTATGTCAGAGATGTCACATGGAAATAGAACAAGAGTTTTGCGACAGCACATTTGAGAGATTTCCGTGTTCAAATCTGACACGATACAGTTGCAACAACTACATACACTAAGCACATATATACTTTGGACCACACACACTGCGCAGCATTGATAGAGGGCATGAAGCAAAACTGTAGCACCTGAGTTTTCTTTAAAATTTACGTTTTACACTGTGTACGGAAATTCACCGAACCAACTTGTAATAAGCTTGTAATGTCAATTGCGGAAAAATTTATCATTAAGCAGAGCACATGTATGCTTATGGTTTAACCACATAGCTGCTGTGATGTTTTTGGTTTAACTCAACACATTCTTCAATTTTTGCTTTTTTCTGGGTGAGCACAAAGAATCATATCTCAAAAACGCATGTTTTGAACAAACAACTTATGATCATAGCGTGTTGGAAAATAGCTCAATTACCTTGTACCCAGATACCAATTTCAATTTTTTTTATGAGCTTTTATTTGCTGTTACACATCTGTGATTTTTAAGAACTGATGAAATCCATTACTACAAGTTATTGTATAAACATTGTATTGTACATTTATTTTCATTCACTTTCACTTAAGACAGATTTTGCACAAAGTATTGGAGAGGATTGTGATTTTTAATCAATCAGTGATCATAGCTGCTACCATCCACTGTTTTTTGTCTACCATATATTCAGCTTGTATTGTTCTTACATTTTTTTAACATTATGTTTGCAAACTTAATTGTACCGATACTGTAATTATTTCCTTGGTGTTTTTTCCCTGGGAAAGATTGTTCCTCAAATTATAGTCTTGCTGGATACACCTTGGTAAAGTACGCCAGGCTGATCAGAGTTGAAGACATATTTCTCGCTGTATTGTTCAAATATTGAAAGCAATGTAGAATGTACATAACTCATAGCCAGAGTCAATAAATTGTTTTTAACTCTGTCATTTCTTTTCATGAAGTGCTGCAGCTCGTCTGTATTTTCAGAAAATTCATTACACATTCGTGTTAAAGTTCATTAGTTCCTTCCAACATAAAGGGGACATTCTGAGAGGTAGCTTATTTGAATCAAATGAGCAAAGCAGTCTTTGCATTGATCTCTCTCATTCTCATTCATTTTCTCTCTGGCTCAAATATAGGGTTCACTCAAATGTTGCTACAATTTTTTCCCTGTGTTTAAACATTATCAACAGTGTACAATTAGCAGTGCCTAAATATTTACAAATTTCTGTGTTTAACTTTTATTTTGTATCATGTTTGTTTAGTATCTCAATCTTCATTTTAAGCAAAATAGTAGTTTGTTTTTGTCCCAAATCCGCTGCCATTGCAAGTAAAAATTGTAGTATCTCTATTTGAAAACAAAAAAGTGTAACTATTTAGACATAAAATTCACTTATTTCAAGACTTAATTCGCCAGCTCTGAAGCCCCAACACTGAATTAAAAAACTGCAACCATTGTTTACTTTGTTCCTTCTGATAGAAATAAAAAAAAAGTCATTGAATCTGGATGATACTTCAACTGCAGAATGCTAGTAATTTAGTACGGGTTACAAACAGTCTTGTATGCAATTGTAGTTATTTATTTTTCAACTCTGCGTTTTGCCTAATTTAGGCATCTTCAGGTTATCTACATAGAAAACAGAGAACAAATACATCTTTATTTGGTATTTCTTAGAAGGACCCTTTAGTCAGTGTAGCCAAAGGGCATCATTGAATACACGTTTCGCCTTATTTAGGCATGTTCAGGTTATCTTCATTTGGTATTTCTTAAAAGGATCCTTTAGTCAGTGTAGCCAAAGGGCATCGTCAAATATATCAGGCCAACACCGCCTTCGTTAAACTCAGTAAAAACTTTTCTAGAGGGACGCAAGTGACACCAAAATCTGCGTAACGCGTTCCCGTTCACAGGAGCGAGTAACAGAATGATATGGGGGCTCAGGTAGTAAACATAATGCTGTGGTGCATTATGTATCATGCGGGATCAGTGCCATCTCTTATTAATTTATTTGGTATATATCTCTCAATCGCCATTCAGAGGCAGGCTGCTAAATTTGTTACTGGTAGGCTAAAACAGCACGTAAGTGTTATGGAGATGCTTTGTGAAGTCAAATGGGAATCCCTGGTGGGAAGGTGAAGCTCTTTTCGAGAAACACCATTGAGAAAATATTGAGAACCAGCATTTGGAGCTGACTGCCACACAATTCTACTGCCCCCAACATACATGCTCATAAGGACCACAAAGATAAGATATGAGAAATTAGGGCTTAGACAGAGGCATATAGACTGTCATTTTTGCCTCACTCTATTTGTGAGTGGAACAGGAAAGGAAGTAACTAGTATGGAACAGGGTACCCTCCACCATGTACCATATGATGGCTTGTGGAATATCTGTGAAGATGTAGAAGTATGCTTACATTGTCAGATTGGAAGGAATGGAAGTTATCTCTTAAGCGAATTTTTATTTTTATTTTTATTTATTTATTTTTTTTATATATTATGCATTTATTTTTGGTGGATTTGGGTGATACATTGTTCAGTCATGCTATAGGTTAGGGCAAATAAAAGTGGTCTGGAGAACAGAGTTCCAGGGTACAAAGAAGCACAGCAGAAGGAAGGAAATACAGTACTAACCTGACTGTAGTATATGTTGAAATTGACCACCATTCATCTGTTAGCCCTTTTGGGTCCTGATCAGCAAGTTATTGAAAGCAAATCAAAGTTGCTGGAATTGCTGCAATTTCATCCAAAAAGTTCTGTGGCAGTTCTTGGAGGCTACAAGGATTGTTGCAACACATCTTACACTTGAAGGCTCCCCCACAAAGTAATTGGATGCTGACAGATCAGGTGACCTGGGTGACCAGCTAGGACTGTGACCAGACTGACCTCAGTTAACAACTGAGAAGATTGTGTAAATGTGTTTCCAGGTTTGGCTGGCTGTTTGGGCAGTTGCTCCATCCTGTTGGAAGTAACTGTAGGTCTTTTCCTCCTCCATTAATGCTGCCAAAGTGGTATCCACTCATCTGGGCCACTTTCATTTGCCCCTCCCAGTACAACTATCTTTTGGTCACTAATACTCAGTTATTCTGGTTGTCAGAACCCATACTGACTCACAGAATTGTCTACTTCAAAATCACTAGAAGGTAAAATACTTGTGACAGCAATAAACACTCCATTATCAACTGTATGTATTTATTCTGTCCTTTTTTAACACCTTAGACCCTATGTTAACATTTTGGCCAGCTTTCGGTACCTATAATGATCTGAGCTCCAGTGCTTGGAGCTGTGTTATTTCCCAACACTGCTGTGACAGTTTAAACTGCAATACCAGTTGTTGTTAGGTCTACCCTCTCCATGTGTTTGCCCTTCATACTTTTAGACTAACACCCTTCCTATAGTTTTCCAAGACCCTCTGACCTAAAAAGAAAGCCACCCAGTCCCTTCCACATAGCCTCTGCTACCCGTGTAGGCACTCCATGTGTTTAGTGGATCCCTGATGTATTAAGTGGAATCAGAAAACCCACCACTGTATGGCGCAAGTCGAGGAATCTGCAGCCCACACAATTGCAGCACAGCACCATTTGAGCCTCTCATTTAGACCCTCCACTCAGCTCAGTACCAAAGGTCTGCAGTTAATCCTTTCGACAATACTACAGATGTTGAGCTCTGCCTTCATCTCGCCAACAAGACTGGCCTTCTATACCCTTCAAATAGCAGCCTAAAACCAGGGAGAATCACTTCCATTCAGAACCAACACATATCATTGGTACCGACAATACAAAATGATCTAGAGAGAATTTCTGTATGGTGCGAAAAGTGGCAATTAGCACTGAACAAAGAAAAGTGCGAGGTCATCCACATGGGTACTAAAAGAAATCTGATGAATATTGGGTATACAAAAAATCGCACAAATCTAAGGTCTGTCAATTTGACTAAATACCTAGGAATTACAATTACAAGCAACTTAAATTGGAAAGGCTACATAGATGATATTGTGGGAAAGGCGAAACAAAGACTGCGCTTTGTTGGCAGAACACTTAGAAGATGCGACAGACCCACTAAAGAGACAGCCTACATTACACTTGTCCATCCTCTGCTGGAATATTGCTGTGCGGTATGGGATCCTTACCTGGTAGGATTGACAGAGGACATCAAGAAAGTGCAGAGAAGGGCAGCTCGTTTCGTGTTATCGCGCAATAGGCGTGATAGAGTGTCACTGATACGATATGCGAGTTGGGGTAGCAGTCACTGAAACAAAGGTGGTTTTCTTTGTGGTGAGATCTATTTACGAAATTTCAATCACCAACTTTCTCATCCGAATGCGTAAATATTTTGTTGACACCCATCTATCTAGGAAGAAATGATCATCATAATAAAATAAGAGAAATCAGAGCTCGAACGGAAAGATTTAGGGGTTCCTTTTTCCCCACACGCCATTCAGGAGTGGAATGGTAGAGAAGTAGTATGAAAATGGTTCGATGAACCCTCTGCCAGGCACTTAAGTGTGAATTGTGGAGTAATCATGTAGATGTAGAGCCACCACCTGCAGCTGGCTGCAGTCTGTGTGCTTCAAGGCATCCAGAAGCACCTATTCTACATCTGGGATGTCTCCTCCCTGTATGCACTCAGAGTGCACTCTGGATGTTTTCCTCCTTGACAGCCTATCCCTAAGAGGCCCTATTAAGCACCTAATGTTAGAACTCCCTAATCTCACCTTCTGGGACTACCTAGATCATGTAGGCTGAGAGGCTTCCACTGAAATAGGGTAAGAAATTGCATTAGGCTTGTGATCTTTATCAAACACAGGCAGTGCCTGAAACCTGCTCATGAGATGAAACTGAGAGGCCTCTAATTGGCCCCTCAGAAACTTTAGTCCAAGCAATATGGAGACGTAACAAGCAATATATGTGTAAATAAATAAAATATTTTAAACTAATCCTGATATGTTGCATTTATTTAATTTTTTTACTAAAAGTAATTAAATACTGAAGTAATGAAGTAAGTGCTAAAGAAACCAGCAACAAGTATATCATAAGAATCAATAATTAAGCAAAACATTTAATTTATTACATGAAAAATATAGATACAAAATTGTTAAAATGGTGATAAAAATAGACAAAATGTAAATTAAATAAAAATTAAATATTTCTTGGGCTATTTTGCTTCTGTAACATTCATGTTTATCTTGTTCAAGCTACCAAAGAGTAAGTACTAAAGGATTTTTCTAAATTGTCCAGAAGCCAAAATATGAAAGATTAAGTAAGCATGTGCTAGTTGCCCCCACACCACTGCCTGCTGCAGCTGACACATTCCACACTTACATGCTTCACTTTATTACTCAATTAATGCTAAAAATCAGTGAAACATATCCTAGTATTTTTTCTTGAAAATGTAGGTATTCAACATTAACCTCCATCAAGGGCATTGCTGTAAAATGTTAATGCCATTCACTAGACTTTTTTTATATCTAGTTGTTAGCAATTTCTTTTTTTTTAAGTTATTTTGTATAGTTAATAATAACATTCCCAACAAATGTGCAAGGTTTTCAAAGTTATTTTTTAATAATTGCAATTGATAAAGCACAACTCTTTGCAAAGAAAATAAGCCGAAACTGTTATTGTATGGCCATCCCCTGAGCAGATCTAGCCAATCATCAGGAGCACATGCATCTCTCTCTCTCACTCACTGACTCACGCGCGTGCTACTTAACAGCAAATAGGGAGTATGAGAACATGGATATTAACAAGTTATAGTGAGCCAGATTTTTAACTTCTTTTTATGTATATTGAAACACAAGAAAGCAACTGTTAGTTACAAAAAAGCAATCGATAGATTTTTTTAAAGCCTATAACTTTCTTGTTTAACATTTTTTTCACTCAAAGTCATAGTTTTCACTTATTTAAGAAAAACTATTTTTTGTGATTTGAGGATTTTTTTGGGCCATGTTCACCACCTCTGATCAGGTTTCATGAAAAAGAAATTCTATACTGTGTTTTCAGGTATATATACTTTCTTTTCAGGTAATAATTTTTGTGAATTTAACATTAGACCATAGAATGCTTGGATTACTTGGATCCCCATGTCCCGTGCCCAAGGCCCCACTTCCCCACTGTGATGCCAATTGGCCTCAAGCTCTAATTATAGATTATTATAGCATACTTGATAACTGATTGTGTAGTATAACTTTGTAACTATAAATTAAGTGGAAAATTCAAGTCTTTGTAATTATTGCTATCATGAAATTATGTTGCCTGTGATTGTATACAAGAATTTGTAAATGAGTATGAAATATCTTGAATACTCTGTGTCAGTCTAGTGTTTGAAATCAGGAGCTCTTTCTCAACAGCAGAAAACAAATATTAGAACAATTACGTTTATCTGACCATGCCCATGTGCCCCTCTTTTCAAAAATAAATTATTAAGGAGAGTTGGAACGACCTATCCCAACAGTGTTAAATTTAGTGACTTGGCTTCCCTGTATTTCAGGAACCACTGTAGCCATTGACATGAAACTTTTACAGGACATTAATCTAGATGTTCTGAGTCTACCCAACCACAATAATTGCATTTCAGCCTCTGATTTTGGAAATACAATCTTTTAATTACACATTTAAAATTGTGTTATTTGTTTTGTTCTATAATAATAACAATTGATAATAATTAAATAAATAATTAATTAAAAGGAAATCTACAAAATGAAAAGTAAAATGAACCTAAATATTTCACACGCACACACACGCCAGTTTCTTAGTCTCCATAATGAAAATTATTTTTTTGGCAGAAAATGCACATGATATTAGAACTACATAAAAAAATCACTTCACTCCATAGTTAATTCTACTCTTTTTTACCTTTTTTATTGTCTGAAGTGAAGGTCGGTAGACTCGTGGCATACTGAAAAACGTTTAATTTGGGTTTCTATAATTTCAGGGAAATTACTAACTGTCTTCTCACCGCGCGAGAAAATTTAGAATAGTTTAATTTAATTTCATGGGTATTGTGTTGGCAACGTAATAAAAAATGTAGTAAAGCAAAATCTGTAACATTTATAAATTGTGGATTGATGATCGTTACTATGAAATGAAAGCAGAAATGCCAAATTAAATAATTATTATTTAATAAAAGAAGTTTTTTATACTGACATCTGACATCTCACAGTTTTGAACATAACAAAGAATTTTTGTCGTACTCCGGCCAAATACGTTGAAATAACAATAATCTTAGCCTGACTCTGTAGCGAAAGAAAAAAGTATTCATAGTAAAGTCATATCAGTAATCGCAATTGGCGGTAATAATGGCACAATTAAACAAATTCCTAACAGGAATACAATTTCAATTCATTTGAATAAAATAAGAGTCTGATAGAGTAAGATGCTGTCGGAAAGGTGCACGAC
The DNA here is from genome assembly GCF_023864275.1 of Schistocerca cancellata. Classification (NCBI taxonomy): domain Eukaryota; kingdom Metazoa; phylum Arthropoda; class Insecta; order Orthoptera; family Acrididae; genus Schistocerca; species Schistocerca cancellata. The sequence goes on along the minus strand of NC_064626.1, from coordinate 801,935,871 downwards.
TAAAGAAGAGAAAGAAAAGACAAGCACACATACTTATATAGAACAAAATACAAATGGTAATGCTATGCCACTCTCATTATCCTAGGCGTACATATTCGCTGACTTGCAGCGCAGTTCATTGACTCAGTAGTTAAATTACATCTTTAACTCTTGATATTTCAGTAGGAAAGGAAAACAGTATGTTATTACGTCACAGGCAGGGCACAGTATTACAGTACGTTATCCTAAATAATTTTAATTATACGTAACATTATGTTCTTCTTTTAGTTCAGTAGACTCAGGATATGTATGTTATTACTCCCAGAAAATTTGAATACTTTACTCAAAGTGGTTTCTGAGAGTTAGGGAAAAATGCAACAGAAAATGTAAATTTTCAGGAATGACTTCTAAAGTTTCAAAAGACTGTAACTCAGTATATGCTTAATTTTTTATTTTTAGTCACTCAGAAGCACCCTGCACCATATTCTATGTCATCCTCTTGATCTTTTTCCAAGTTTTTTATTCTTTTCTTCTTTCTGGACTCCTTAGTGGCCAACTGTGCTGCATTGTCTGCTTTATCAATGCGAACTTTGTCCATTCGTTCAAGTTCTCTGATGCAGTTTGCTCCAGGATTAATTCCCATATGCTGTAGCACTTTCACCCTACCAGTGTTGCCGTCATTAAAAGCAATAACAGCATCACTGACCCTCCACTTTAGTGTCTTCATTCCAACAACAAAAATTTTGGATAAGGAAGACTATATAAGATTATTGAACAACTCATTGGGATTTTGAGTCTGACCATGCAGACACTTCTTCATTAATTCAGGATTGGTCAGGTCTCTGTAAATAGGTTTTATGATATCCATGACTGCTGCTGGGATGGAATGTTTATGGCTGTATGAACTGTTTGAGTGCTTGTTATTGCGGTAATTGCACCATTAATCAGGTCCTCGAGGGCAAGGGTGGTTACTGGTTTTTCATCAGGTGACAGTGTGTGGAAGAAGGTAGCCCATACTGCCTGCTTTATTTTCAACAAATCTTCAGTATTATTTCTAATGGCCATCCCATAATACTGCTGTAGTTCATCAATCATTTTGTCTGTCAGCCTGCCTCTTATGGGTTTACCATCAGAAAGTTTCTTGTCTCTCAAACTTTGTTTCAACTTCCTCAACCTGGTGCCCATCTTGTTCTGGACATGACCAACACATTCCAATTTTGTGATAATCTTCTCACAATAAGGCTGAGCAACTACTACACTGTTATATGCTTTTGAGTCTCCATCATGTAAGAACTTAGTGTAACACACTCCCCCTTCCTTCACAGATCAACTAAAAATTTCAGTAGCTGCAGAGGCCTCCATACCACCACTTGTTCCTTCATAATTTCGGTCACAGATATGCCCTTCTTCATTCCCTGATTTACAATTATAGCAATGTTTGGTTAAAATCTGGAAATCTATTACCTTGCCAGTATCCACACTGGTCACCGTAGCAACAGAATTCTTAGAACTGTAGCTGCACTTCTGCCATTGCCATCAAAAGCTACTGGTATGTCAGTCACATCATTATTTATTTCAACAGCTTGGTTTGCAGCACCCTTCATTGACTCACACGCAACAGATTCCACAGCACCTCCAATAAATCCTGCAAGGTGGGCGTGGCATATTCATCACAGCAAACATTGTTTCTGCTGCAGTGTGTCCTTTACCGATAGCTCTCAATCCATAAAACCACCTAACATTTGCTTCAGAATAATTATCTTTACACTTAACAGAATTCCAAAATGAATAAGTATATTTACAACTGGCACAATTAATGATAAGTTTCCTGGCTAGTCCATTTGATACAACACACACATCTGTGTAACACTCTTGTTAGGATGTGTAAATCTATCAGAACGTAACCTAACCTAACATTTACATCACTTTCATTTTGAGAAAACTGTGTATCAGAATGTTTTATTTTAATCTTTGAAGCACTAATGGATGTTTCTCTAGATACTGACAAGTTTACCTGTATTTCATTGCCTGTAACTTCACATGCCACATGTTGAACACAGTGTTTCCGTTTATTCGAAAATCTATTACCATGAAACCCATGTTTCTTAAAAACACTTCGTATTGGCATCATACTTTACTTTTTGAGAGATTTACCAATCTTTTTGTCACTTTTCCTTGGCAAAACATTAGCACTTTGACATACAATGCATGTTTATACTACGAAATGATATGATACTGTTTTTGACAGTGCTACCAATACAAACACAGTATTTAACCTTTATAACACAGTAGTCCACAGCCTTCTATATAGAAAATTATCAATTTTATTTGATCTTGAAGCAATGTGCGTAAAAATTTACTATTTTCAGATGGTGTAGATTATATTAAAAAAAAAAAAAAGACTACTTCCCATGTGAGTTTATATATATATATATATATATATATATATATATATATATATATATATATTTGCCTTTACAAATGTCTGCCTGTGTCTTGTATGTATGGATGGATATGTGTGTGTGTGCGAGTGTATACCTGTCCTTTTTCCCCGTAAGGTAAGTCTTTCCACTCCCGGGATTGGAATGACTCCTTACCCTCTCCCTTAAAACCCATATCCTTTTGTCTTTCCTTCTCCTTCCCTCTTTCCTGACGAGGCAACCGTTGGTTGCGAAAGCTAGATTTTGTGTGTATGTTTGTGTTTGTTTGTGTGTCTATCGACCTGCCAGCGCTTTTGTTTGGTAAGTCTCATCATCTTTCTTTTTAAATATATATATATATATATATATATATATATATATATATATAGAGAGAGAGAGAGAGGGAAACATTCCACGTGGGAAAAATATATTTAAAAAGAAAGATGATGAGACTTACCAAACAAAAGCGCTGGCAGGTCGATAGACACACAAACAAACACAAACATACACACAAAAATCTAGCTTTCGCAACCAACGGTTGCCTCGTCAGGAAAGAGGGAAGGAGAAGGAAAGACAAAAGGATATGGGTTTTAAGGGAGAGGGTAAGGAGTCATTCCAATCCCGGGAGCGGAAAGACTTACCTTAGGGGGAAAAAAGGACAGGTATACACTCGCACACACACACATATCCATCCGCATATACACAGACACAAGCAGACATTTGTAAAGGCAAAGAGTTTGGGCAGAGATGTCAGTCGGGACGGAAGTACAGAGGCAAAGATGATGTTGAAAGACAGGTGAGGTATGAGCGGCGGCAGATTGAAATTAGAAATTAGCGGAGACTGAGGCCTGGCGGATAGCGAGAAGAGAGGATATGCTGAAGGGCAAGTTCCCATCTCCGGAGTTCAGACAGGTTGGTGTTAGTGGGAAGTATCCAGAGGGAAACATTCCACGTGGGAAAAATATATTTAAAAAGAAAGATGATGAGACTTACCAAACAAAAGCGCTGGCAGGTCGATAGACACACAAACATACACACAAAATCTAGCTTTCGCAACCAACGGTTGCCTCATCAGGAAAGAGGGAAGGAGAAGGAAAGACAAAAGGATATGGGTTTTAAGGGAGAGGGTAAGGAGTCATTCCAATCCCGGGAGCGGAAAGACTTACCTTAGGGGGAAAAAAGGACAGGTATACACTCGCACACACACACATATCCATCCACACGTACAAGACACAAGCAGACAAATTGCAAATTTTATAATGAGGTAAAAATCCAAAAATGTGAAAAAAAAATTTTTTCCATTCTAGCTCCCTTTTATATGGACAGTAAATTAACCATTAAACCGTAAGATTCTTCATGTGATTGAAGTACAGTTGCAGTGAATGAAACATATGATGAGACATGTTTAGTATTTTAAATGAATCTGGCATAATACTTACATTACTTTCATTGCAGGGGTACCAAAAAATGAAACTTAATTGTGTCCTGGTGAGGTCTCAGATGATACTCCCAGACATTAAAGAAGAAGAACAAGAAAAACAAAATGATCAAAAAGTGGATAGTGATGATGATATTCAAATTGTCGCTGAATATGACAGTCTCTTTGATGACATGGCTGTTCTTGAGGAAACTTGATATGTTGTGTCTATAATATTTACATGTGTGTTGGGCGTTCTGTGCATCTCTGTGTTTCCTTATTAGGAGAAAACTAAGTCAGGTGACTTATTTATGTTTCAGATGTGTAATTTAAATGTTTGTAATTAAACATTTAGCACATTTGTTGTAATAAATATAACTGTGATGGTTGTTTGATCAACTGATATTTGTATCATATTTGTGTAATAAAGTGTGAAACTGCTGTAAGAAATATATAGTCTCTAAAAATTATTAAAAAGTTTAGCTTAAATGGGATATGATTGTTAAGTGTATGTAGCTGTGACTACACGATAAAAAGAACATCTAGGCAAGTAAAATTATCAAAGAGCAAGTTTTGCAATTAATTGCTATTTTTTTGCAGTAATTTTTGTAATCTAGTATGTTAGTTTCATGTATGCTTGAGAATTATTCACTGACAATTGTTCTTTTGTTATGGTAATGAAATCAAGAATTTCTTCAATGTGAATTTCCGCTCATGTTAATTTGTTGGTATACACTGTAACTGAGAGAAGACACCAAAAAAGACATAAAGTCAATGAAGGTAATGGCACAAATGACTGATATTTCTTGCAATTACTTCTGATAAACAGGAGTAACTTACTATAACTGGGGAAGCAGCAACTTTTTTCTTAAGTAGTAGCTTCTGTCAAAAGGTGTCCAATGTGATTATGACCGCACAACAGGAATTAACAAACTCTGAATGCGAAATGGTAGTCGGATAGTTGGTGTTAGATACATAGGACATTCCATTATGAAAATCAGTAGGGAATTCGATACTCCGAGATCCAAAATGTAAAGAATGTGGCGAGAAAACCAAATTTCAGGCATTACCTTTCTCCATGGAAGACGCAGTGGCCAAAGGTATTCACTTAATGACTGAGAGCAGTGACATTTGCGTAGAGGTGTGTCCTAACAGACAAGCAACACTGCATGAAATAACTGCAGAAAGCAGTGTGGGACATGTAACGAATGTATCCATCAAGACAGTGTGGTGAAATCTGATGTTAGTGGGCTATAGCAACAGGTGACCTAGGTGAGTGCCTTTGCTAACAGCATGACATCACTTGCAGCACCTCTCGGGCTCGTGATCATATCAGTTGGACCCTAGAGAATTGGAAAACCATGGCCTGGTCAGATGAATCCTGATTTCAGTTAGTAAGGCTGTTGGTAGGGTTTGAGTGTGGTGCAGACTCCACGTAGCCTGTGACAAAGCAAACTGGGGTATTTTTACTTCTCCTCTTGTTTTGCCATCTGCCTCCTTAAATTTGTTCTCTTTTAACTAATTACCATTAACATACGTGAGTATAATCTGCATTTCCATAAGAGAGAAAGGTTGGCCCTCAGTTTTAAAGAATATAACACCAGATCTATTTTCGTGCTTAGTTTTATGTATGTAATTGATTTTCTAATTTATTTCCATTATGACTAGTTAGTATCTTTTGTTATAGGATAAAATCAGTAATTGTGTACTAATTACAAACATTTGGAGGAACAACACTTTTGCAATTATGGATGGCTATACAGGCAGCATAGCTCAATATTTCTGCAGGGGACTTCCAACGACTTGTTGAGTCTATGCTATGTCGAGTTGCTGCTCTATGCCGGACAAAAGGTGGTCTAACACAATATTAGGAGTTATCCCATGACTGTTGTCATCTCAATTTATATATATAAAAAGGAAAAAGTTTTAAGCAAAAATTTTGGAAAGTTCTTGACGGATTTACTTCAGATTTTTACACGATAGGTTAATAAACATTAGGATAGACATTGGCTTCACTCACTCACTCACTCACTCACACACACACACACACACACACACACACACACACACACACACACACACACACACACACACTTTTGTATGAAGACAAGTCATACTTATAACATTGTTAACAAAAATCTCTAAAAGTCTGTGACCGATTTGCTTGAAATTTTTAGAAGGTTCTCTAGTAAATGTTGACATGATAGTCTGATAAATATTTTTTTAAATAAATACTGTATTTTATTCTATATAAAGACAACTCATTGTTAAAGTTATCAAAATTCCCTATCTTGATCGATTTACTACAAATTTTTACAGGGTGCTCTAATAAATATTAAACACACACACACACACACACACACACACACACACACACACACACGTGCACGCGCGCGCGCTTACTGCACAAAGACAAGTCATTAATTAACATTGTTACCAAAAATCTTGAAACCTACGTGGAGTATTTACTTCAAATTTTTTACAGTGCTCTAGTAAACATTCCGACACATTGGCTAGATATTTTTTGGTATATAAGGTGTATAAATATACAGGATGAAGCGAAATTCATGCATTTGGGCTTCGCAGCGCTACTCCTCACATGTCAGCGATAAAAAAATGTCTGTCACAGAATTTTGTCTGGCAAGTACATCCGGTAGAAAAAGGACATTAAAGAGTGGCAATCTGGCAACACTGTAACCCACTTTAACCACATGTATGGTAAGTACCTCTGTCAGCACATATTAGTTGTGCTGTACAGTTGGTGCAGTGGATACAGTTTTTGGTTAGCATGTAGGAGGTCAAGGGTTCGTTCCTGGGTTGGGGCGCATTTTTTTTTTTTTTTAATTTCTAATTTTATTCTGACATTTTATACTGTAATATGCACCATTTCTTAGAGGTCACATGTATCCTAGATTTACAACATTTTGTAACACTGAACATAACAAATACATGGTTAGACAAATAAGAAATAGACAATTGAAACAAATGACCTGTCATAGGACAGAATAACTACAAAAACAATATCAATTTCGAAATACTAAAGCTGAGAGCACAATGCAATAACACAACATCTACTTTTCATTTATATACATTTAATATGAGCGCTCAGATGTTGCACATTAGCAAACAGTGACAATAATAATGTCCATATTAATGACCACATGACCTTCACAACATATTCTGTTGTCCTCAGAACAACAGATGCTCAAAGTGCCCTCCCTGCAGATCCAAACATTGCGCAACCTGCTGGATCATACAGCTCTGGACCCTTCGCAGCAAAGCTGTGTCCACAGTAACAAAAGCAGCATAACACGCACCACCACTTCTTGCACATTCATCAGCGGACTAAAGTACACTTGCTTCTTCAGGTGTCCCCACAGGTGGATATCCAGGGGATCTAGGTCAGGTAAACATGTGGTCATACAACTGGACCTCCACGTCTGAGCCGTTTCCCTTGAAATGTTCTCTCCAAATATTGTCGCACATTAATTCCAGAGTGTGGAGGTGCACCATCATGTTGGAACCATATCCTCTGCCGAACATGTAATAGAACATCTTACAGCACATCAGGCATATAGTTTGAGAGGAATGCATGATACCTTCATGCAGGCAACCTCTAGGGCCCAAACATCTGTCACCCAATATTCCGGCCCAAACATTGATACCAGAGCGAACTTGATATCCACGATTGCAGGTGACGTGCAGGTTATCCTCACACCAATGGTGGGCATTTTGCATATTGAAGACACCCTTACAAGTGAATGCTGCTTCATCCGGCCATATTACAGTGTTCACGAAGTCATCATAGGCTTCCTGTTGTTGTTGGAACCATTCACAGAATTGCATCCACCAATGGCAATCTGTATGATGCAGGTGTTGCATGAAAGCATGATGATAGAAGTGTAGCCCACGCTCGTGCAGCACGTTATCGACTGTTTGTTGCAAGACACGCAGCTGCCTTGGTAAGCTACGCGTACTTCACTGAGGTTCTTGGTGTATGACCTCCAAAATAGCTTCCTCAGTAGCTGGAGTATGGCGAGTCCGTGGATGACCTCTGTCACGCGATGGTGGAAGGAGATAACCTGACTCCTGAAGGTGCAGGTCCAGATGAGGAAACACATTTTTACCTGAAGGGCGTCACCAAGGATATCTAACAGCATATTCATGAACAGCAACACCAACCCAGTTTTCAAATGCAACAAGAACTAGAAGCATATCCACAAATTCATCGTTTGTGCATGCCATACGTCTGCCACACTGGTTTAAATGTTTACAATGAGAAAATTCGATATGTGTACGCATGTACATTGGAGCCTGTCACGGGCGCGTTACTCCACTCGCAACTAGTCCCTGTCTGGTGGACAGCGCATACAGTATAAACACGCCGTCAGTCCTGTGCACTGTTACACCTAACACGCATTACCCCTCTGACAGATATTGTTCTTCATGATTTGTCCCGACACTGCTAATTGTGAAATGTTCGCTATTAGACATCATGTTTCCACAGTCCCATCGATAGAATAATGGTAGTAGTAGTAGTAGTAGTAGTAGTAGTAGTAGTAGTAGTAGTAATGCATTGAGATACATGCTAAACAGCATGCGGTTACCAGACTTAGTGTTGAAAGGCATAATTAGTGCGACCATGGTGATAACACACACAAATAGTAACCTAAGTTTGGACATTATTTGCAAAGCATGTTGCTAGTCCTACTGGTAACGTACGGCCCTAACAAAATGTAATGGACTCGAATGAGACAACAATAACAGTTGGTACTAATTTGTGGGACCATTGGAGGAGGGTACAAAGAAAACAGGTTTCACACCTAGTAGATGAAGTGGTGTCAATAAATTCATGCCCATGATGTGGAAAAAGCTTCTTTGAAAGCTAACCAATCTTCCATTTCTACGATTGTAGTATGTAAATACAAATGTTTTCTAGAGGGCTGCTGCAATCTCTGTTGACTATTAAGATGTCAGATGCTGCACCTCCTGGGCTACATTTACCAAATAAAAAACATGTGCCTCAACCCCGGATCGAACCATCGACCTCCTGAACACTAACCTAAAACTATCCACTGCACCAACTGTACGGCACGACTAATATGTGCTGACCGAGGTACTTACCATACATGTGATTACAGTGTTGCCAGATTGCCAATCTTTAATGTCCTTTTTCTGCCGGATGTACTTGCTGTTTTTTTATTGCTGGCATGTGAGGAGTCGCGCTGCGAAGCCAAAGTGCGCGACTTTTGCTTCACCCTGTATATATAATACTTAAGGAGAAAATGTTGTTAGAAAATATGTCGAAAAGTTCTTAACCAATTTAGTTCAAAATTATACATGATACTTTTATACACTTTTGCATGGACATATGTTACATATTTCTAAGTTCTTGGGCAATAAAGTTTCTGTTTTTACATGATACTCGTATAAAGTTGCAGGTGGCCCTAGGCAACATGTTTTTTAAATATATGTGGTAAATAAATATACATCTAATATGAATGAAGGAGAAATGTTCACAGAAATCTCTAAACGTTTGTCAGCAATTTATTTCAGATTTTTACTTGATGCTCTAATAAACGTTATGACAGGCATTGGCTGCATATTTTTTTAAATATATGTAGTCTAATATGTAAATACATATTTAATATGTGAGGGTAAGTCTATTATTATCTGCAGTTTAGTTATATTTTTGTTTATTTTGATAGTACTGTCATTTTACGTTGATGACGCATGCTTTGTTTATTTGTTGTTATATCTTCGCAGTTTTCAAGGTATTAGATTAGTTTCGGTATCGCTGCTCCGCTGTCTATTTGCACCAGACAAGAGCAATGTTTACTGATCCATTTTTAGTGGTTGGAAGACGTATTAGGGGACGAAATTCATCGAAGACTTTCGGTACAGTACGGAAACAGTGTTTTTGCCATAACGGAGTGTCTACAAATGGATTGAAAAATTCCGAAATGGTCACACAAGTGTTACACATGATGAAGGAGCCGGACAACCATTTACTGCCACAAATGAAGAAACCATTGAGCATTCACTTGAAATGATTCTCTTGGACAGATGATTAACTATTGACAAAGTGGCACATCTGCAAATTAGTCATGGTTCTCCCTACGAAATCATCCACAACAGACTTGGGTTTCATAAAGTTTGTGCAAGATGGGTCCCAAAATAACTCGCACAGTTGCATGAACAAATGTGCTTGGACATCTGCAAAAACATTTGGATCGCTATGGTAATGAAGGGGACAACTTCTTAGATAGGATCACTACTGGATCCGTCATTATGAGCCGGAGAGTAAACGGCAGAGTATGGAATGGAAACATCCAATTTTGCCGTGCAAGAAAAAGTTAAAGACCCAACCGTCTGCAGGAAAGCTGATGCTTACAGATTTTTGGGACGCACAAGGTCCAGTACTTGAACATTATGGGGAAAGGGGCACACAATAAACAGTGTATGTTACAGTGAGATGCTTACTGCCGGGCTAAAGCCTGCAATTCGAAGCAAATGCCCAGGATTGCTGTGAAAAGGTGTTGTGTTGTTGCACAACAATGCCCGTCTGCATACTGCAACCCACACAGCTGAAACGCTCCAGAAACTCAAATTTGAAATACTGTATCGGCCTCCATATAGTCCCGATATGCCTCTTCTGACTATCACTTGTTTGGTCCACTCAAACAGGCATTAAGGAGCCATCGATTTGCCTCGGATGAAGCAGTGCATTCCTGGCTTGTAGCTCAACCAAGAACCTTCTTTTATGAGGGCATCAGGAAGCTTGTACAGTGATGGACCAAGTGCATTGAAATGCAAAATCCGAAGCAAACACCCAGGATTGCTGTGAAAAGGTGTTGTGTTGTTGCACAACAATGCCCGTCTGCATACTGCAACCCACACAGCTGAAACGCTCCAGAAACTCAAATTTGAAGTACTGGATCGTCCTCCATATTGTCCCGATCTTGCCTCTTCTGACTATCGCTTGTTTGGTCCACTCAAACAGGCATTAAGGAGCCGTCAATTTGCCTCGGATGAAGCAGTGAAAGAAGCAGTGCAATCCTGGCTTGTAGCTCAACCAAGAACCTTCTTTTATGAGGGCATCAGGATGCTTGTACTATGATGGACCAAGTGCACTGAAATGCAAGGAGACGTATGTCAAAAAATGATGTTCTTGTAAGTTTCCTATTTGATTACAATAAAGTTTTATAACTTCTTTGCAGATAACAATTGACTTACCCTCGTATGAAGGGGAAATGTTGTTAGCACAAATCTCAAAAAGTTCTTCAACATTTTACTTCAAAATGTAAGGACGGTTTGAGTTGCTTGTGACTGCAGTCGCGCGCACACGTGTGTGTGTGTGTGTGTGTGTGTGTGTGTGTGTGTGTGTGTGTGTGTGTGTGTGTGTGTGTGTGTGTGTGTTTTTATTGTCGGTGGAGGCCTTAACGGCCGAAAGCTGTAATTGTGAGACTCTTTTTGATGTACCCATCTGCGACAGCATCTCCACTAGTAACACTTATATCGATTAGAAGTAGGTTTATATTTCGTAACTGTGTATCTGCAGTTATGAAGTGTGTATTCTGTGTTATTTAACTTCCTTGATCTGTGGCAAGAAAATCAGAGTTTTGTTAAGTATATGTGAAAAAAGCAAAAGGATATGTTAAAATGATAAATTATTATAATATGTGTATGTTTTTTCATTGCAATGGTGAGACAGTATAGTTATCTGCATCCTTAAGCCCAGGAAGAACCCAATATCTCTAGACAGCTACCGCCCAATTAGCCCGACAAATGTAAACTGAAACTTTCTGGCAGATTAAAACTGTGGGCCGGACCGAGACTCGAACTCGGGACCTTTGCCTTTCGCGGGCAAGTGCTCTACCGACTGAGCTACCCAAGCATGACTCACGCCCTGTCCTCACAGCTTTAATTCCACCAGTACCTCGTCTCCTACCTTCCGGTCCGGCCCACAGTTTTAATCTGCCAGAAAGTTTCATATCAGCGCACACTCCGCTGTAGAGTGAAAATCTCATTCTAGAAATGTAAACTGCTTGAAAGGATGGTCAGCTTCAGATTATGTTGGGCACTCGAATCTCGGGGCGTTTCGTCGCTGTATCAGTGTGACTTCCAGGCAGGACGATCTCTAACTGACCATCTACTTCGATTGGAATCAGCCATCCGACAGGTTTTACTCACCCCTGTCACCTTGTTGCTGTCTTCTTTGACCCACATAAGGCATACGACATGGCTTGGCGCCATCATATTTTACTTATCCTCCGTGACTGGGGCTTCCGTGGTCCCCTTTCCGATTTTTTCCCATCTTTTTATCTCACCAGTTCTTCTGGGTTTGAGTTGGCACTCCACTCAGCATCTGTCAGATTCAGGAGAAGTATCCCACAGGGTTCTGTGCTAAGTGTCACACTCTTCCTCATTGCCATCAATGGGCTTGTGACCTCTGTTGAGCCTCTGGTTACCCTGGCGTTGTACATCGATTTTTGCATCTGGTGCAGCTCCCACTCGGTAGCATTTGCTAAGCACCCGCTCCAAGGTACCATCTGACAGGCCTCTGCTTGGGCCACCTGCCATGGCTTCGTTTTGTCCCTCCAAAATGCGGGTTATGCATTTTTGTCATCTATCCATAGTACACCACGATCCAGAACTGTATTTAGGCAAACAGCTTCTTGACGTTGTGGCACAGTCCTGTTTCTTGGGCCTTATTTTTGATAACACTAACATGGCTGCCCCCAGTTTTGCCACCTAAAGACTACATGTATGCAGAAGCTTAATGCTCTCCGCTTCCTGGCCCATACATCTTGGGGTACAGACCATTCCACTCTTCTCCATCTTTACCATGCTATGGTCTTGTCCATACTAGATTGTGGTAGTCAGGGTATGGCTCAGCAGCTCCTTCCACTTTGAAACTGCTTGACCCTGTTCACCATCGTGGGGTGCGTCTGGCTATTGGTGCCTTTTGCACTAGTCCTGTTTATAGTCTCCCCACAGAAGCAGGGATTCCCCTTCACACATACTACGGAGCCAACTCCTGGTTTCTAATGCAATCACCATTTGCCAATTCCCTGACCATCCCATGTACCCTGTGCTCTTTGCCAATGAGGGATCTCTTCCTCCTGATACCCGCCCACAGCTGGAATTGATGGTGCCTAGACCATGGGTTAGGACCGATATATTCCAGGGACCTACGATCTCTGTCATTCTTATGGTTTTCCTGTGTCTTGTATGTGGCATCCATGCAGAGTTCCAAGGTGCCACCATCTTTTACACTGATGGTTCTAAGACAATCGATAAGACAGGATACGCTTTTACGTTTCCTACTGGCTTCGTACAGTATTTATTGCTGGTATCATATAGTGTGTTCACAGCGGAGCTTCTAGCCATTCACAGAGCCTCCTTTTTGTTTCTCAGGCCTCCCTCCACAGTTTTTTACTTTGTACAGACTCGATGAGCAGCCTGCAGCCTATCAACCGATGCTACTTTCATTACCCTTTGGTCTCTGCTATCCATGACCTTCTCTCTGCCCTTGGCCGTGTTGCCTGTTCCGTTGTTTTTCTCTGGGTCCCAAGTCATGTTGGCATCCAAGGGAATGAACTGGCTGCCTGTTTGGCTAGAGAATCAGATACATACTGCCCATTTCCTATCATGATTCCTGCTGTGGATATGCAGCTCTACATCAAATCTCTCTTTGCCCAAAAATGGAATGACATCTGGAGTGCTACTCCTCACAGTAATAACCTCTGTACAATCTAGGAGTCTACAGCAGTTTGGTGCCCTTACTTCTGCTCCTGTTGGAAGGAGTCCACCATTTTATGCCATCTACGCATTGGACATACCAGGATCGCCCATTGATTCCTCCTATGTAATGACCCACCCCCACAATGTAGTTGTGGAGCCAGACTGATGGTATCCCACATATTGGTGGAATGTCCCCTTCTTTTGGCGTGATAGATTACTTAATTTTGACACATTGTGTTATGACCAATGAAAAGAAAACAGCCAGTTTATTATTAAACTGTGATGTAAGACTGTTAGGTGTGAAATAATTAATTTTTGAACTGAATTATTTATTTAAAACTGCTTGATAAAGACTACATAGAGAAGGTTAGCATAAGAGAAGTAGTAGGTATGGTGGACTGCATCAAACCAGTTAGGAAACTGATGAAAATTAACAAAGGAAAAAGAAAATATATATATGGACTGGAAATCATTTTCATGAAAACCACCTTTAGAAATTCATGTAGCTTTCACCTTATTTACATAAAAATGTTTTAGAGAGACAACAGACCACACACATCCGTCAACATAGAAATTTGTGCCTTGTACAGCCTGTCCTACTCAAGGGCTTGCATTTACTTACAAAATAGTGAGCATGTGATAATTGAATAAGATCTGCAATTGGCTGGCAGCAGGCTCGTACCACACAATTCAATAATATACCAATCACATAGTTATTAAGAAATACAGTTCAGTCCAAATATCAAAGGTATAAGGCAGTACTTTGAGCTTGACAGACCAAGTACAGCAAATCCATCTGATTTTTTGGAAACAATTACCCTTCGTTTGTGCGCAAAAGCAGTGCCGTGCAGATACAAAAAGTGGTTAGCTCCTAATTTTCACCAAGACTTGTGAGATTCAGCAGAGTCCACAATTACAGGATAACAAAAGCCACTCCTCAAAATGTCTCAACTGCTCAGAATTTTCCTTTCCTTGATGTTGATGATACATGTTTGTACCTCACGAGAGGAGCAAAATACGCAAGATATCATTCTATTTCAAAGGCTCTATGTTTTCCTACTCCAACTGGCAGCTACAGTACAGGTATGAGCATTTTTACCAGTTGTAGGTTTAGCTTATCAATTCCTGCACAATGCTATTTGTCAGCTGTGGATTCTTTAAGGTGCCCAGAAGCCATTAGAGGTAAGTATGGTTTCTGAGTGCACAGAGTTGATCAAAACGCTGGAATGTTTGTGAGTGTCCCCCACTTTCCTTCCGCCCCCCCCCCCCCCCTCCCCCCGTCCCCTCCAAGACTAGTGACGGTAAGATGAGAGTCCAGCCGGTGCTGAGATGTATTGACAGAAATAAGTAATAGGTCTCATTTCAGTTGTATTTCTTGGATGCCAATGTAGGCAACTGCATTTTTTACCACAATTTGTAGTGATTTAGAAGTGATAAATATGGCTTCTGATGTAGCCTCAGAAGTTTAAAATCTTGTCAGGATAGTCGTAAACAAACTGGATCAGATAAGAAAAATTAAAAAAATGAGAATGACCTTTACTGGGACTGCCAAGAAATAATTTCTTCTTTATTGATGTTCCTGTAGGCATTACAACCTGGTGTGAAGATCACCTAGGGAGATTTCTTTTAATGAGCGTGATGAATATTCTAATGTTACTGAGAAACTAAATGTTGTTAGTGAGAAATTTGTCCCAAAACTCTCGCAATGGATAGTAGCTAACTAGAAATTTGCTGTGGAAAGGA
Organism: Schistocerca cancellata; assembly: GCF_023864275.1. Classification (NCBI taxonomy): domain Eukaryota; kingdom Metazoa; phylum Arthropoda; class Insecta; order Orthoptera; family Acrididae; genus Schistocerca; species Schistocerca cancellata. The sequence goes on along the minus strand of NC_064626.1, from coordinate 801,920,565 downwards.
TGGAAAAAGCAGAGTTCAAAACAGTTGAACCCTTGAAACAAAGTAAATGAAAGGTATTCATAGCAAACATAGGATGCTTTTCAAGAAGGAGGAACCAATAAAACTGCTTTACAAGCAATCAATGAATATAATGCTGGATTTTGGAGAGTTTCTAAAGCAACTATGTGGAAGCCACTTTCACTGAAGCTGAAGCACGTGAAATACTAAACATTAACATACTGTGCTACTTCCCACCAATTTGTCATGTATTTTACATAAATCAGGCTGTTCCAGCTCGAGTGCTCGTGCACAGTCTTCTGGACATCTGAGAGCTGGAGTGAGCAAACCACCCATGCACAGGCATCCAGGCCATAGCCCATGTAACTGTCTATCTCAGCTGAGTGCCCACAGGCAGGGTTGGTAAATGGCTTATGTACATGACAGAACAATGCATAAACACTGTGCAGTATTAAAATGTGATGGGCAGACTATACTAGCTGTACCCAAATACGAGCAAGTTGACAGGTACTTGGGGTACTCTGCACCCCTTGGGGCAGTGCTTTTAGCAGGCTGGCATTAGTTTTCCTCATGCAGAAACATTCATCAAAGACAACAGTATAGCCTACAAGAAGAATTGTATGGAGAGCTTCAAATGGTCCATGAGACATTGTGCTTCAAGGATGTAAGGTTAGGGTTTTTGCACTCATATTAGTGAAACTTAAATATACTGTAGTAACATCAATCCATAAAACTGGAGATAAGTATGCCACCTGTAATTAGTTACCAGCATCTCTTTCAATCCTTTCAAATCTTTTTGAGAAAGTCATCTACTGACACATTTAACTGAGCTGAATTTTGTACTGCCTCCCAGCCTGGCTTTCATAAAGGGTTCTTCACAGAGAAAGTGATATAAGATTTCTCAAATGAAGTGCTAGCACAGCTAAACAAGAAAAAGTACCATATAGTATATTCTGTGTCATTTCCAAATGCTTTAATTGTGTGGAATACAAAATACTACTTGCAAACTAAAGTGTTAAGACATATTTCTTGCATGGGTGGAGCCTTACTTTCATAACAGAAAGCAGAGGATCTCATTAACAGACTGCATCGCAGGCATGAACCTAACTTCAGAATGAGAGATTATAATGTGGCATGTTACAAAGGTCAGTACTCTTCTTCTTAATCTTCATAAATGATCTTCCAATGATTTTAAAGACCAGTTCAAAAACTAATATTTTCTGATGAAACAACACAGCTCAACCTCAGCAGACACAGATTAGGTGACAGCTGAACAGGCCTACAAGAGATTCATAGCAAACAGCTTAAGCCTTTTTTTTATTTCATTATCCATTTGAAGACAAATATTGTATAGATATTGTCCAATGGTGTATACAGATTTTATTTGAAATTATTACAAGTAAAATGGAACATAAAAATATGTACATAAAAGAAAACATCAAGATAACCTAAAGTGGTCCATGCATAGCAATAAATATTTATATACATAATGCTTCTGTTTTTATGAATTCATAGTCTGATGAAATTTAAACTCTGACATTAGCCGCAACTGAGCATCAAAATAAATTCAATGGTGACAAGCGAAAATTTGTGCTTGACAGCTTTACATGAGTGGTTGCCTTAACCACCTCAGCTATCTGAGCACATTTCCCAACCAACCCAAATTCCCAACTTGTCGCACAGTATATATGTAGTGTCCTCCGACCATTCATTACCCTTATTGCTTGCCGCCTCACTCTGATTCCCACAAGAGGTTGGACAAAGAGAGCATCTGCACGGAATGATCATTAAAATCCATAGTCTGCTCTGCATCAGACTTTCGTCTCTTTCCACCCCTCCCCCCCCCCCCCCTCCCTCACTCCCTCCAGCCAGCAAATCCATTTATACACAATAGTGATTCAGTAAAAGTTTTACATAGGACATCAGCTGCCCATTAGATACATAAACATGATGAAACTATTGAGAGGGAACAGATAGTTTTTTTCAGTTTTGGCTTAATATAAATATATCGGAAGAAATGTTACTGGCCCACATAGTCACTTATCGAGTAAAAACACGGTGTAGAAGTTTTACTGCACGGTCATTTAAATTTAAGTTTTCATCTATGTGAATCCCGGAAGTTTTGCAAATGTTACTTTGTCTGTGGCTTTGTCACCCAACACCAAATGTATACTGACATTTTGACTTATTTTCTGATATGGCATGTAATTTGTTTTATTTAAATTTAATGTCAGTACGTGTGCCTGAACCAAAAGTGGACATACCTGAGGACTTGATGAGCAGTTGTAAGCAGCAATTGCATTGCCACTCATATTACACTAGTATCATCTGTGAATAGTATGACATTTGGCTGCACTATCTAAGGTATGCATGTCATTTATGTAAATAAATAGTATGTAACCTAGAATACTGATTTGTAATAAGTACTACACCCACTTCTTTTGCATCTGATACAGTTTTGATTTTGCGATTAAGTAAGCTGACATCAGTCCTACAATCTGTTTTCATTTTCATAGGTGTGGTTCAAACCATATTTTGCCTGTACCTTGACTACTAAGTGCTCCAATTTTTCTATAACAATGCCATAATTAATAGTATAAAATGCTTTGGAGAGACCTTAATTAACACCTACTATGCTGTTGGTTTGTTCTATATTTCTAATTATTGCTTCAGTGTTCTGTGTTTTTACATGCCTGAAATACATGTTGCTTGTGGTATACTAACTTGAGATTACCGAGATATTTGTTGATTAAGTGCTTCATCGATTTTTCCAATATTTTGGAGAAGAAAGAATGATGTGGTCAATAATTTTCTACCTTGTACTTGTCATTATTTTTAAATAATGGTTTAACTTTTGAGACTTTCAACCTTGTGAGAAACTCTTCTTCACTATTTGATAAGTTGGCTATGTATGTCAAGGACCTAGTGATTTGCAGAGCAGTCTTGATTATAACAGGTAGTGGCATGTTATCTACTCCTGCCAACACTGTAATTTCAAGCTTTTTATCACTATTAACACTTCATGTTGTAAGAGTACCATTGTTAATGCCTTTATTAAATACAAAGTCCCACTTTTTGATCAGGCACAGTTAGCAGATGTGTGAGAACCAAAGCAGTCTGGGATGAGCGGCCAGTGATGACGGATGGGTTGTGGTCCCAATGTCAGGCAGCTTATGCTAATGTGAAGAAAATTCCATGTGATTAAGATTTTAGTAGTTCAGTGAGTGGAGGAAGCAATTATATAAATGTGGAAGAAGCTTCTTCAAATTATTTGCAAGGAATTGGAAGTTATCTACAGAAGTGAAATGTTGGATACTACATGTGTTTCCATCATTAATGCCACATGGGTGTTTCAACATTAATGAAATGACCATTGATATTATCAGATCTGGGAAAATTGTGTATAATGAATCAGTCAGTCAGTTAATCTCCCAGGAAGTAATTTTCATGTTAACGTTTACATCGTGGAATGATGGGGGGAAAGTTGTGAAATTGCACATGAGACTGCTTAAGGAACATTTACCTGTATTGAGAGTTAATAAACTTTGTTTCCATAGAGAACTATTATTATTTCAAGAAAATCATTAAGTACAGATCCATATAATCTTAGGAAGCAATGTGTAAGTTGTTTATGGCACATGGTCTAATTCAATAACCACCTACAAATCTGGGTATAATTGTCAACCCTGTTTGTCCAGTAACCTAGAAACTTTTTTAATAAATAAGGGGGCAGCTACAATGTTAATTTGTTGAATTTATCCTTATGCTTTAAGCAGTTTTGAACATACAGATTTTTCTTGATTTTTGAATTTCAAGCTTAAGCTGTTGCATTTATGAAATAAGTGTTTATACAAATAGGCGAATTTTCTCCTGTAATACTATCATGAAACTCTCACGCGCAGTGTAATTTAGTGGGTACTGTTGCTGTCTGGTTTATTGATTATTTACAACATGCTCCATTACACACTATTTGTAATACTACATGTAAGAATTTATGTAGTGTGTAGTGTAGTGTAGTAAAATGACAACAATGATGAGAGAAGAAAATAGAGGATGAAACCCGGTGCTGGCACATAGCCTACTCCTCGTAAATAGTACCAAGGGGCCCACCTAGCTTAATGTCCCCATCCAACAGACAAATTGTCACATGGCCTCACTTCATGAGACACTGTAGAGAGTTTTAGTATTTAAACCAGAATGTTGATGCAGTCTGATGATCAGGAACCTTACATCACCACCTCCTCTCCCCTTGCCAGCCAAATTCTGGCAGCGAATATTTTTTCCGCCACCAGTATTTGAACCAGCTGACCCCCTGATTGAGCCCCACTGCACAATCACTCATTAGTGACCTCTACCACAGAGATGGGTTGTTGCTGTCTGGTGTGCTGTGAGTCACCAGTTCAAACACAAACAACAGTTGTTGTTTGTTATTAAGTATACATCATTTCTGAAAGGTTCTTGAAATATCCAGTATTTGTAATGTTTGTATAATGTGGAATATTCAGTTCCCTGGAATGTTTGGAGATTGTATAAACAGCTGCACTCTCTGTCCAGGAAGTAAGTTCTGGCTGTAAGTCGGTTTCAGTATTAAACATGCTCTCAATTCTAAGTATTGAACTTGATTGGTGGTGCTGCCTTCGGATTTGAACTTGATTGTGGCTTCGGTGTGACATTGTTTGGTGGAGAACCTGGGTACTTCTGTACCATGGCACATCTCTCATAAGAACTACTGCAGGAAGACACCAAATTTTCCTGGACCATGACACAAGAAAGATCCTTCCTCACCCTTAAGGAGGTGGTAGCATCTTCTTCAGTTCCAGGACTGTACAATGAGAATGCCAAGACAAACTCCACACTGACATTTGAGGTTTAGGGCTAGGGGCAGTTCTAGAATAAATTCAGGAATATGATGAAAAGGTGATAGCTTATGCTTTCATAGTACTCTCCAAATCTACATCTACACCTGCACTCTGCAAACCAACATGAAGTGAATGGCAGAGAGTACGTCCCATTGTACCACTTATTAGAGAGTCTTTCTGCTCATTCACATATGGAGAACAGGAAGAGTGATTGTTTGAATGCTTCTGTACATGCTGTAATAATTCTAATCATGTCCTCACCATTCCTATCTGAGTGATACATAGGGTATTGCAGTATATTACTAAAGTCATCACTAAAGCTGGTTCTTGAAACTTTGTTAGTAGACTTTCTTGGGATGGTTTACATCTATCTTCAAAAGTATGCCAGTTCAGTTTCTTCAACATCTCTGTGACACTCTCCCATGGGTCAAAACAACTTGTGACAATTTGTGCTGTCCTCCTCTGTATACATTCAATACCCCCTGTTAGTCCTAGGGGTATGGGTCCCACACACTTGAGCAAAAATCTAGAATGGGTCATACAAGTTATAGGGTTGGGGAGAGAGAATATGTGAATTGTTCAGAGCTTAAGTCACACCAGAAACTATATGCCCAGAAGTAAGTGCAGGTAAGGATGTGTGCATGTTAAGAACATTGTGGCAGTTCTGGGACATTTATTCAGTGTTAATTCCTTTGAGTTTTGTTGTATGGCTTAATATTTACCTTGTCTCCCCTATGATATCAAACAATGTCAGCTTGGCTGCAGCAGCTATTCTCTCTTCATTTTGTCTTCTTCTCTGAAAGGCCCATTTAAAAATGCAAGTCCTCATTGTATTAGGAGGTGGATATTACGACTTAGCTTGGTAGGAGAATGAAAAATTGTGACTTCCGCATATTATAACTTTTTATTAAAACAATACTGGGAGAGGACAATCATATACGTCTTTATCACATCAGCTCGAAAGACCAACAGACACTGAGACCAGTGAAAAAACAAATGACGTACATAAAATAATTGATAGTTTAACCTTCAATTTTCTTTTAGCTTACCCAGACAATGATGAAATATGAAATATGAAATCTTTGCTGCAAGGGGATCACTTGAAGATTTATTTATATGTGTAGGTCATTTAAAGAAACTAAACAGAGTTATTTGTAACCAATCTCCTTTGTAAACTGATTGCACTTCTCGGTATTCTACCAATAAACTGAACACTACCACATGCTTTACCCAAGACTGAGACTATATGATCATTCCATGTCCTTATAAGGTGTTACACCAGTTATTTGTATGAGTTGGCTGATTCCAAACTGACTCACTGATATTATAGACATTTCATTTTGTGAAGTGCACAGTTGTACATTTCGGAATATTTAAAGTTGCCAATCTTTGCACCACTTTGAAATCTTATTAAGATCGGACTGAACATATGCACAGCTTCTTTCTGACAGTACTACACCATCTGCAAACACTCTGGAGTTACTATTAATATTGTCCAGAAATTCATTAATATACAACATGAACAGCAGAGGTCCCAACACCAGAGTGTATACGACCCGGGACAACCGGGAGATCCGGGAAAAACCCAGGAATTTTTTCATCCGGGAGAAAACCAGGCAAAACCTGGGAATTTTTCATTGTTTTTGTTTTCACTTAAATTTCTGTAATTTTGACTGGTAAGAAGCGATACTCTAACAAAGGATATTACCGTATCCCGCTACTGCAGAATAATGCTACAGCAATAAAACATGAACGAGAGAAAAAACGAAAATAAAACTTAAATTGCAAAGGAGATGCGCCATATACAGCAACAGTACACAGTTCACATACAAGCATCTGCCAACAGCAAAATGTGTCAAAGGCTTTAGGAAGACTATGCAATGTTCCGTAACAACAAATTGCCTCCGAAGAGCGTGACGTCATAATCGTTTACATTAGATTCGTTTTAGCAGGTGCGAGCGGGATCATGCGCATGCGCAGTTGAGTAGTACCTTCTCCTGTTTCTGGCTACAGAAATGGGGCTATTGGCTGTGTAAGCAGTCGCAGCAAGCAGCTGAATGCTACCGGGAAAAATTTTACTGGAGCGCCCAAGCTGCCAGATTTTTGCATGCGCAGCAGGCCCAGATCTAGGAGGGGGGGTGGGGGGCAAATTCATACTCTTGAGGGAAAAAACCTTGTTTCACAAAGCGACTAGCATCCAGCGCACATTAGTCTATCGATTATTCATATGACTTTGAAACGCACCCCTGTCGGTTTTTGAACATTTTTGACCACATTCTAAGTTGATTTCTGAATGAATCGTAAGTTGATTTGTGAATGCGCGCATAGTGTACATGATGTGTCTGTCAGGGGAATCCTCGTCGCATGTAAAACAAACTTTCCTACAGACAAAAGGGGCTATACGAGGTTAGCGGAGTAAGGCTAAACGGATGCATACCAACCGCTGTCTGATTGTGTGGTTGATTGGGTTTGCGAATGATGAGCGTTGTTATAATTACTAGCTAAATCCATAGATTCCGACTACAAGAGTGGAAATTAAGGAATAACAGGTAAGAACACCTTACACCTTCTCGGTGTAATCAAGAAAATGAAATTTTTACAAAATTTTTGGCCAGATTGCTATACTAGTAAGGGCCAGTTGTACAGTCCCCGGCTAGCAGCCGCTTTAAATTCTATTCTGGAAGAAGCATGGAAAACGCGTTGTATGAACGTGTAGCAACGCCTAACCGGAGAATAATCGCGGGATAACTAAATCGGTGATCCTGGCAGAGTTAGTGGAGTTAACCTGTGAGTAAGCTTTGCCATTGGCATGAATAGTTACATAATTAGAGATACCAAGACTGTTAGAACGAGGAAGGAGACGAAACGGGGACATCACACAAATTATGGAACAATATGACGATTCCAAGTTTGTATACAAATTTCGTACTACTACTTTTCAATCTCATACTTGAGTAACTGGTGCATTTGATATTTGTACATTCTGATCTCCGGGCGGGGACTACTCAGGAGGACGTCGTTATCAGGAGAAAGAAAACTGGCGTTCTACGGATCGGAGCGTGGAATGTCAGATCCCTTAAACGGGCAGGTAGGTTAGAAAATTTAAAAAGGGAAATGGATAGGTTAAAGTTAGATATAGTGGGAATTAGTGAAGTTCGGTGGCAGGAGGAACAAGACTTTTGGTCAGGTGATTACAGGTTTATAAATACAAAATCAAATAGGGGTAATGCAGGAGTAGGTTTAATAATGAATAAAAAAATAGGAGTGCGGGTTAGCTACTACAAACAGCATAGTGAACGCATTATTGTGGCCAAGATAGACTCAAAGCCCATGCCTACTACAGTAGTACAAGTTTATATGCCAACTACCTCTGCAGATGATGAAGAAATAGATGAAATGTATGACGAGATAAAAGAAATTATTCAGGTAGTGAAGGGAGACGAAAATTTGATAGTCATGGGTGACTGGAATTCGTCAGTAGGAAAAGGGAGAGAAGGAAACATAGTAGGTGAATATGGATTGGAAGGAAGGAATGAAAGAGGAAGCCGCCTTGTAGAATTTTGCACAGAGCATAACTTAATCATAGCCAACACTTGGTTCAAGAATCATAAAAGAAGGTTGTATACCTGGAAGAATCCTGGAGATACTAAAAGGTATCAGATAGATTATATAATGGTAAGACAGAGATTTAGGAACCAGGTTTTAAATTGTAAGACATTTCCTGGGGCAGATGTGGATTCTGACCACAATCTATTGGTTATGAACTGCAGATTGAAACTGAAGAAACTGCAAAAAGGTGGGAATTTAAGGAGATGGGACCTGGATAAACTGAAAGAACCAGAGGTTGTAGAGAGTTTCAGGGAGAGCATAAGGGTACAATTGACAGGAATGGGGGAAAGAAATACAGTAGAAGAAGAATGGGTAGCTCTGAGGGATGAAGTAGTGAAGGCAGCAGAGGATCAAGTAGGTAAAAAGACAAGGGCTAATAGAAATCCTTGGGTAACAGAAGAAATATTGAATTAATTGATGAAAGGAGAAAATATAAAAATGCAGTAAATGAAGCAGGCAAAAAGAAATACAAACGTCTCAAAAATGATATCGACAGGAAGTGCAAAATGGCTAAGCAGGGATGGCTAGAGGACAAATGTAAGGATGTAGAGGCTTGTCTCACTAGGGGTAAGATAGATACTGCCTACAGGAAAATTAAAGAGACCTTTGGAGAGAAGAGAACCACTTGTATGAATATCAAGAGCTCAGATGGCAACCCAGTTCTAAGCAAAGAAGGGAAGGCAGAAAGGTGGAAGGAGTATATAGAGGGTTTATACAAGGGCGATGTACTTGAGGACAATATTATGGAAATGGAAGAGGATGTAGATGAAGACGAAATGGGAGATAAGATACTGCGTGAAGAGTTTGACAGAGCACTGAAAGACCTGAGTCGAAACAAGGCCCCGGGAGTAGACAACATTCCATTTGAACTACTGATGGCCTCGGGAGAGCCAGTCATGACAAAACTCTACCATCTGATGAGCACGATGTATGAGACAGGCGAAATACCCTCAGACTTCAAGAAGAATATAATAATTCCAATCCCAAAGAAAGCAGGTGTTGACAGATGTGAAAATTACCGTACTGTTTAATAAGTCACAGCTGCAAAATACTAACGCGAATTCTTTACAGACGAATGGAAAAACTGGTAGAAGCCGACGTCGGGGAAGATCAGTTTGGATTCCGTAGAAATGTTGGAACACGTGAGGCAATACTGACCTTACGACTTATCTTAGAAGAAAGATTAAGAAAAGGCAAACCTACGTTTCTAGCATTTGTAGACTTAGTTAACTGGAATACTCTCTTTCAAATTCTGAAGGTGGCAGGGGTAAACTACAGGGAGCGAAAGGCTATTTACAGTTTGTACAGAAACCAGATGGCAGTTATAAGAGTCGAGGGGCATGAAAGGGAAGCAGTGGTTGGGAAAGGAGTAAGACAGGGTTGTAGCCTCTCCCCGATGTTATTCAATCTGTATATTGAGCAAGCAGTAAAGGAAACAAAAGAAAAATTCGGAGTAGGTATTAAAATTCATGGAGAAGAAGTAAAAACTTTGAGGTTCGCCGATGACATTGTAATTCTGTCAGAGACAGCAAAGGACTTGGAAGAGCAGTTTAACGGAATGGACAGTGTCTTGAAAGGAGGATATAAGATGAACGTCAACAAAAGCAAAACGAGGATAATGGAATGTAGTCAAATTAAGTCGGGTGATGCTGAGGGAATTAGATTAGGAAATGAGACACTTAAAGTAGTAAAGGAGTTTTGCTATTTAGGGAGTAAAATAACCGATGATGGTCGAAGTAGAGAGGATATAAAATGTAGACTGGCAATGGCAAGGAAAGCGTTTCTCAAGAAGAGGAATTTGTTAACATCGAGTATAGATTTAAGTGTCAGGAAGTCGTTTCTGAAAGTATTTGTATGGAGTGTAGCCATGTATGGAAGTGAAACATGGACGATAACTAGTTTGGACAAGAAGAGAATAGAAGCTTTCGAAATGTGGTGCTACAGAAGAATGCTGAAGATAAGGTGGGTAGATCACGTAACTAATGAGGAGGTATTGAATAGGATTGGGGAGAAGAGAAGTTTGTGGCACAACTTAACTAGAAGAAGGGATCGGTTGGTAGGACATGTTTTGAGGCATCAAGGGATCACAAATGTAGCATTGGAGGGCAGTGTGGAGGGTAAAAATCGTAGAGGGAGACCAAGAGGTGAATACACTAAGCAGATTCAGAAGGATGTAGGTTGCAGTAGATACTGGGAGATGAAGAAGCTTGCACAGGATAGAGTAGCATGGAGAGCTGCATCAAACCAGTCTCAGGACTGAAGACCACAACAACACATTGTAAATTATATTGTCGTTACAAAAAAGACCATTTGTGCAAAACAGTCTCGTTTATTTGGTGTGTATTCCAATTGTTGCAGTATTAGAAAGGCCTATTTTGTCTTATCTAGCAAACAGTGACAAAATAGACGTAATGAGGTAATAGATTCTTTCACAGAAAGGAAAGCACGCCAAGTAAAGTTGTAGCAAGATTAGAGAGAAAAGAATTCTAGGAGCTAAGGATTGAAGAAGTGTGTATTGTCTTGCTTGTCTCTTCTCTTTACTGGGTTTATGTATCCTATATTTAATTTTATGTCACACAAAACAGCAAGTTGTTAGCTGATATGGAATAAAGAGTGCAAATTTTCTGAAGAGTTGTTTTTAAAAAAAAGAAAAAAAAAAAAAAGGAGGGACAGGATGTCAAAACGGCCAATTGTAAGCAGGAGAGGCACCACAGGGCATTTTAATTTCCACTGTCCCGAATATGGTTTGATGGCATCCATTACAAAATATACACGTTTCAATTCCACAGAGCGAAGTACAGTGACGCGCGATAGAAGAGTGCTGTGTGAGGAGGCGAGGCACTGCACTTTGGCACACTTACGACCAAATAGTGTGTCTTACATTTCCTCGAACACACATGTTTTATGCATCAGACTCTTCAGAAAGATGTGCTCTACAAAATGACATATTTTTGAAAATTCCATTTTTTAAATTTTTGACGTCCTATCTCAAATGCTCGAGGGAGTGGCAGGGTATTGGACCGGTTCAGAAATATCGTAGATACGGGGCTGATGGGCAGAGCAGTCTGAGTTACAGTGGGGAAGTGGGTAGTCTCCACGCGACCCGTGTTTACATTTAGTAATTTTGCTGTTTCCTCTTCGTTTACTGCTCTCATCCCAAATGAAAACAAAACAGATTTCTGAGTTCCACCTTTCTGACAGTCAAGCATTAATTGCCTTGCAGCACAATGAAGTTATTTTTGTCGGTTTGCTAAATAAATTTTCTTTTATTAATCTTTTCCGCTGAGGCAACAATATATTTGAAACGAAGTGTTTAACTCCGCACACTGTTCACTGCATTTCAATTGCACGTTTTCAACTTCTAGAACGTATGGCATTATGCCATAATAAAGAACCAAGCATGAGATAACACAGTACTGGTACTCCAAGAAAATTTACACCCCGAAAACCACATTGAAAAGCTTAATATCTGGTCGTGGCCTACTTAACTGGGAATATGGACATACAAATGTGCGCTTTAAATTTGCACATTTTAATATGAGTCACAAAATTCCGATGCTCTTGGAGTATCATCTGATGTCTTGTTTCTTTTATGACATAATGTACAATCTTTTAATGTTTACACGTATGAACATACGGGCTCCCTACGACATCGTAGCTGCGCAAGCTTAGTGATGCCTTTCATCTGGCGCTCTCTGGCAACTGCAGAAACGAACCTATTACTAACAGGTCACAGGAAAATATTCCGAATGGTGGTTTGAAAAGGGTTACCATCAAAGTACCATTCTGGCAGTTACAACGGAGCTATGTGCGATAATGTACGACGAATTTCTTAAATCACAGAGCGTTTGACTCTCACTTAAAAATCAAGTCTTTAATGACTAGCCATTTAGATGAATTTCGAACCCAGAAGATCACACATTTATGTCGCTATTAAAAATTTTACGGGCACATTAGTGTGATATATCTTAAATTGTAACAAGCGCATAAAAGACCAACATTGTATGTGAAATCTTAGCTTCTCTTGCAGCGTATTAATCTTACAGACCGATATTATATGTGAAAGCTTTGCGTTTTGTGTAGCAACACTATGTATATTAATTTAAACGATCAACTTTTTCTGTTTGTGCGTTCGCGCTACTTAACAGTGATGTTGGTATTGGCTGTCTACATCACGTGTCCTAAGCTCTGGATACCCACTGTCATCGGCTGACGAGATCACGTGACATGAGCTATGACTGGCTTACAAAAGCGCATCACAGTCTCGATTTCAATGCTTCGGAAAGTAACATGCGGTGTAGCGTACATGTTGCTGTTTCCAAAACACGTTTTTTTCCCCGGTGTTTAGTTTTCGAAAGCGCCGGGACATTCTACTCCTGTGTATAAAACCATAATCATTCAAAGGACTTATAAGTTATACTGTTCGGAGAGAAAATACACTGTCAGTTAACAGGGAAAAAGTATGTTTTCAACTGGGAAATCCTGGAATTTTTTTTTCTTGTCCACGTATACACCCTGAACACACTTCACTGGGTCACACCGAATATTACTCCTCTGACAATGACTCTCCATCCAACATTTACGTCCTGAATTCAGCCACAAATTTCATTTGATAAGCCATATGACCGTGCTTTTGACAATAAGCATAATTGCGAGTCAAATGCTTTTTGGAAATCGAGTAATATTTCATCTACCAGACTTCCTTGATCCAAAGCTTTCAGTATGTCTTGTGAGAAAAATGTGAGTTGAGTTTCACATAATCGATGTTTTTACAATCCATGCTGGTTGGCATAGAAGAATCACACTCTTTGAGATACCTCATTCATGTTCTCAAGCAATCGTAAAAAGCGTTTTAGACAGGTACGTGGCAAGTAAAACTGCGAGGGATGGGAAAAACTCACCGTGGTTCAAGAGCAAAGTTAGGAAACTACTGCGAAAGCAAAGAAAGCTTCACTGCAAATTTAAATGCAGCCAAAACCTCTCAGACAATCAGAAGCTAAATTATGTCAAATTTAGCGTAAGGAGGGCTAGTTAGCGTAAGGAGGGCTATGCGTGAAGTGTTCAGTTAATTCAAAAGTAAAATTCTATGTACCGACTTGACAGAAAATCCTAGGAAGTTCTGGTCTTATGTTAAATCAGTAAGTGGGTCGAAACAGCATATCCAGACACTCTGGGATGATAACGGCATTGAAACAGTGGATGACACATGTCAAGCTGAAATACTACACACCTTTTTCCTAAGCTGTTTCACAGAGGAAGACTGCACTGCAGTTCCTTCTCTAAATCCTCGCATGAATGAAAAAATGGCTGACATCAAAATAAGAGTCCAAGGAATGGAAAAGCAACTGAAATCACTCAACAGAGGAAAGTCCACTGGACGTGACGGGATACCAATTCGATTCTACACAGAGTACGTGAAAGAACTTGCCCCCCTTCTAACAGCTGTGTACCACAAGTCTCTAGAGGAACAGAAGGTTCCAAATGATTGGAAAAGAGCACAGGTACTTTCAGTTTTCAAGAAGGGTCGTCGAGCAGATGCGCAAAACTGTAAGCCTATGTCTCTGACATCGATCGTGTGAGACCCAACTCGCTTTATTTGTTCATGAGACCCAGAAAATATTAGATACAGGCTCCCAGGTAGATGCCATTTTCCTTGACTTCTGGAAGGCGTTCGATACAGTTCTGCACTGTCGCCTGATAAAAAAAGTAAGAGCCTACGGAATATCAGACCAGCTGTGTGGCTGGATTGTAGAGTTTTTATCAAACAGAACACAGCATGTTGTTCTCAATGGAGAGACGTCTACAGACGTTGAAGTAACCTCTGGCATGCCACAGGGGAGTGTTATGGGACCATTGCTTTTCACAATATATATAAATGACCTAGTAGATAGTGTCAGAATTTCCATGTAGCTTTTCACGGATAATGCTGTAGTATACAGAGAAGTTGCAACATTAGAAAATTGCAGCAAAATGCAGGAAGATCTGCAGCGGATAGGCACTTGGTACAGGGAGTGGCAACTGACCCTTAACATTCTGTAAAATATCTGGGAGTACGCATACGGAACAATTTGAAGGGAATGATCATATAAAATTACTTGTTGGTAAGGCGGGTGTCAGGTTGAGATTCATTGGAAGAGTCCTTAGAAAATGTAGTCCATCAACAAAGGAGGTGGCTTACAAAACACTCGTTCGACCTATACTTGAGTATTGCTCATCAATGTGGGATCCGTACCAGATCGGGTTAACAGAGGAGATAGAGAAGATCCAAAGAAGAGCGGAGTGTTTGATCACAGGGTTATTTGGTAAGCGTGATGGCGTTATGAAGATGTTTAGCAAACCCAAGTGGCAGACTCTGCAAGACACGCTCTGCATCGCCGTGTAGCTTGCTGTCCAGGTTTCGAGAGGGTGCAATTCTGGATGATGTGTTGAATATATTGCTTCTGCCTACTTATACCTCCTGAAGAGATCATGAATGTAAAATTAGAGAGATTCGAGCTTCCACGGAGGCTTTCCGGTAGTCGTTCTTCCTGCGAACCATACGCGACTGGAACAGAAAAGGGAGGTAATGACAGTGGCATGTAAAGTGCCCTCTGCCACACACTGTTGGATGGCTTCCAGAGTATAAATGTAGATGTAGATCTGATGTCAGAATATGTTATAAGCTTCTATAAAAAAATCATTGTCAAGGATAATAGACAGTAGTTTTGCGCATCACTTCTTATAGACATGACCTGTGCTTTGTTCCAACTACTAAGAGGTTTTTTGTTCAGAGGTCTGCAACAGATTATAGTTAGAAGAGAAGATAACTCAGCAGAAAATTCCATATAGAATCTGATAGGGACGCCATTGGGTCCTGGAGATCTGTTCAATTTTAACAATTTCAGCTATTTCTCAACACCCCTGACACTAATACTTATTTCACTCATCATTTCAGTGGTACGTACAAGAATTAAACTGGGGCAATTCTGCTGGATTCTTCCTTTAAAGAAACATCTGAAAACAGAGTTAAGCATTTCAACTTTTGCTTTCTACCCTCAATTTCATATTCTGTCTTATTCACTAGGGACTGGACCCTAACTTTGATGCCACTGACAGCCTTTATGTAAGACCAGAATTGCTTTGGGTTTTGTGAAAGATCATTTGGTATTAAGCTATGGTAGTCAGTGAAGACTTCATGTGATACTCTCCTGACAGCCGAACACATTTCAGTCAGCAGTTCTTTGTCTATAGTCGTATACTTTGTTTTGCATCCATTACTTTAGAAGTTTCTTTACAGTGAGTGTATATCATGGAGGATTCCTCCCATTATGAACTGTTCTACTGGGTACATATCGATCTAGTGCTTGGTCAACTATTCTTTTAAACTTGAGCCATAGTTCCTCTACATGCTCCTGCCCTGTGCTGAAAGTTTTAGGTTCCTTGTTTAGACATGACACTACTGAGCTTTTATCTAGTTTACTGAACATATACTGTGTTTCTTGGTGTTTTAGTTGTTCTTTGTACTTTATAAGTAATTGTTGCCACAATTGCGTCACGGTCACTAATACCAATGTCAATGTGGACATCTTTAGAAAGGTGAGGTGTATTTGCTGCATTAGATACAAAATATTTCCATCCTGAGTAGGGTTCTGAATTACAGAACTACAACTTTACAACTGAGAAACAGTGTGTTGCAGTTGTTTTGGCTATTATATCTATTTGGCAAACCATTCACCATTGTGACATATCACCATTGTTTATGCTGGCTGACAAACCTTATTGATCTGTCAGTCAACTGGTAGGGTGAGCTCTGAGGCTTCAGGGGTTTGTCACAATGATATACAGAAATAGACTAAAGCACAAGGATGGTGACGGCTTTCAAGGAATCATGTGGCACAACACAGCAGTATGGATGAAATGTCAGTCATAGCTGCATTAAATGACATTGGTGCTGAACCGAGGGAAGATCCAGCACTGCTGAAAACCTCAGAAGCATTGAAAAATGAGGACTCAAATAAAAGGAGATTCAAATTAATAAATGGAACATTCTATAGGAGGAACTACGATCCAATGAGGTGGATATGTTTGTATGCCATCGCAACTCATCTGTGGCCAGCAGTCCTGAAGTATGCCCATGATGATCCTGAAATGGTAAGGATGTGAGGACGTGGTAGTGGTAAATGACTCGGCTCACACTCAGCAGAAAAATTTCACAAATTTATTTCACACATACAGCTTGAATAAGGCATATGTGAGTAGCCTGAGCACATTTAATTACCAAGTTAAGTGGTTGTAAGGTAATTATTAAATTGTCTGAAAGTGCTAAAAAGTAAATCGGACATCAATGCACTTTAATGTTGCCAATAAGATAACATCAAAAAAATATTTAAAAGTGCCAATGAATTCACAACAAAATACTTTAAGGGAGCTAATGGGCGAATCAAATCACATAGTAAAGCATTCCCTGGATTTAAACTCATAAGTGATATAATTCGAGTACTAAGACTTACAATACAAATCACAATTTACAGAAGGCCATTAACGCACGAAGAATATGAAGGCCTAACTCTGAAAAACTTTGTAAAGAAGCTGATATGAATGTATTGATGTGTGGCGTAGGTCCCAACAAGCTGTACCACTAGATTTAAACAGGACACTTATACAATTAGGTTTTAGAGCTCTAAAGCAAAAAGCACTACCATATTACCACACATACAATAACATCTTAAAACAATTACCGTATATTAAATGGGAGTGCCAGTTTTGCAACTTTCACACAATTTGATAGCATAAATTAATTTCCCAAATCTATGTTCCAGTACTCAGTCAACTATGCAGCCCCGTTGGCTGAGTTGTACTCATTGAAACTGAATGTCATCTCAGGTGGCTCAATGCAAAGGCAGTTTAGGGCAAGATTCCACCATGTAAGGACAATATTCAAAGATAAGTTTATATCACAAGTTACTGCCAGCACTCCATTTGAAATTTTAAATAAAAGGAACACACAGTTTTGACACCTTGTAGCATGGTGGTTGGTACCTAATTTCTCAACAACCAATATAGGAACAGAAACATAAACAGTAGGGCAGCTAAGCTCCTACAAGTACTATCAAGACTGGCTCACACAAGTAGTATGTTCACTCACTTTTGACACAGGTAAGCCCTGTTAAGATGCAGTATAGCATATGGCAGCCCACCATGAAATTCTGTTGGATGATAATAATGACTGCCACAATGGTCTCACAGCAGGCACACCTCAGTGAAGTACCTCCATGGCATAAATAAAACCTGAATTCACTGCATGGAAATGCTGCAAGCCAGCAGTGAAAATGCCACAAAGAGACAGCCAACTTTATATGTGACTCCCCATCACATTGCCACCTCCAAACAGAAAAACCCCCTGCATTTACAAGTTGGCACTCGTCACTGTCCTGGGGAAACTTGAAGTGCTTGCCACTGCCAGCAGACTGCTCAAGCCCCTCATTTCTGGTCCACACTTATGCATCATCTTAACATCGCTGTATGTGGAACTTGGCATTGTCTCATCATGTGCCAAGGAAGCTCCAGACTCCCGAACTCGAGGCACCGCTGCTAGCTTACCAAAATATAAGTATGAACATATCAGTCCTCTTCCCCCCGCCCCACCTCCCCCCCCCTCAATTAAGACAATGGAGGGGAGGAAGCTTGTATTGAACTATCAATAGGATCTGATCTAAATAAGGGAATAATGTCAGTGATTAACAGTCATCCTGAATCAATTTTTTGATGCTTTCAAATCTGGAGCAGAGAAAAGACAGACAAATCAGCCCATGACGGAACATCGTATCCATTTTGGTATCATCCAGCAATTAGCCAGGGCTCATATAGAGTGTTGCCTACTCAATGACATAATCCAGAATGAACTGGAGAAAATGCTGCACGATGACATCATTGAAGCTCCAGAGAGTCCTTGTTCCTCTCCAGTGGTACTTGTGAAGAAGAAGGTGGGCACATAGAATTTCTGCATTGACTACCAACTGAACAAAAAGATTTAAGAAAGATTTACTACTTTAAACTGGAAGACTAATATTTGGACTGCCCATTGTAAAATTCTTCCAGAATTATGGGGCCTAGCTAGAACCGAACTAAGTGCCTGATTATCAGTTTCTAGTCTGAATTTATTATGCTCCAGATAAAATTTTATGACACAAAGAGGATAACCAAATCTTCCAGCTTGTAACCAGAATAATTTATTTCAGCAGCTGGGAAGGCTCTTGAAGCATAAACCAAAGGTCTCTTCTCTCCATCATGTTCTTGCAATAAAATGGTAGCTACGTCAGAATTGTCTGCACAGCAAACATCAAATTGAAATCTGTAATATCCATTACTGGAGGATTGTATGGTGCATGTTTTCAGGGATCAAAGGCTACCTGTCAAGAATCTCTCCATTGGAATTTCTCACTTTACTGACACAGCTGATTAATTGGGCTGCAAGTTGTGTGACATTGGGGATACATTTTCGAAAATAATTCACCCTGCCGATGAATCAGGTAAAACCCTTCTTGTCTCTGGGCAATGTGGACTTGTAAATACCTTGTGTATGTGCCTAATCTATACTAATCTGCTGGGCTGATACAATATGCCCCAAAACAAGATTTCATTACAGGCCAAATTCAATTTAGACGGATTAACAGTCAAGACCGCTCTCTCAGATGTCCCAACACTTACCTAAGTTGCTCTATACGATCAGCAAACATTGCCTTATAAATGACCACATCATCTAAGTAATTACAGACATACTTCAACTCACGGAAGTAACTGCCAAGGTGGGGAGGGGGGAAGGTGACCCTGAATATTTTTTTTAAAAGCAGTATCAATTTTTTGAGTCTTAGTCGACAGCAAATGACACTGTTGAATGAATATATTACGGTTTACAAATACCAAAAGCTCTTGTTTGGTAAGAATTAATGATTTGCAGTATTTACTAAAGTGTCAGGAAATCAAACCCACTTATACACTCCTGGAAATTGAAATAAGAACACCGTGAATTCATTGTCCCAGGAAGGGGAAACTTTATTGACACATTCCTGGGGTCAGATACATCACATGATCACACTGACAGAACCACAGGCACATAGACACAGGCAAAAGAGCATGCACAATGTCGGCACTAGTACAGTGTATATCCACCTTTCGCAGCAATGCAGGCTGCTATTCTCCCATGGAGACGATCGTAGAGATGCTGGATGTAGTCCTGTGGAACGGCTTGCCATGCCATTTCCACCTGGCGCCTCAGTTGGACCAGCGTTCGTGCTGGATGTGCAGACCGCGTGAGACGACGCTTCATCCAGTCCCAAACATACTCAATGGGGGACAGATCCGGAGATCTTGCTGGCCAGGGTAGTTGACTTACACCTTCTAGAGCACGTTGGGTGGCACGGGATACATGCGGACGTGCATTGTCCTGTTGGAACAGCAAGTTCCCTTGCCGGTCTAGGAATGGTAGAACGATGGGTTCGATGACAGTTTGGATGTACCGTGCACTATTCAGTGTCCCCTCGACGATCACCAGTGGTGTACGGCCAGTGTAGGAGATCGCTCCCCACACCATGATGCCGGGTGTTGGCCCTGTGTGCCTCGGTCGTATGCAGTCCTGATTGTGGCACTCACCTGCACGGCGCCAAACACGCATACGACCATCATTGGTGCCAAGGCAGAAGCGACTCTCATCGCTGAAGACGACACGTCTCCATTCGTCCCTCCATTCACGCCTGTCGCGACACCACTGGAGGCGGGCTGCACGATGTTGGGGCGTGAGCGGAAGACAGCCTAACGGTGTGCGGGACCGTAGCCCAGCTTCATGGAGACGGTTGCGAATGGTCCTCGCCGGTACCCCAGGAGCAACAGTGTCCCTAATTTGCTGGGAAGTGGCGGTGCGGTCCCCTACGGCACTTCGTAGGATCCTACGGTCTTGGCGTGCATCCGTGCGTCGCTGCGGTCCGGTCCCAGGTCGACGGGCACGTGCACCTTCCGCCGACCACTGGCGACAACATCGATGTACTGTGGAGACCTCACGCCCCACGTGTTGAGCAATTCGGCGATACGTCCACCCGGTCTCTCGCATGCCCACTATACGCCCTCGCTCAAAGTCCGTCAACTGCACATACTGTTCACGTCCACGCTGTCGCGACATGCTACCAGTGTTAAAGACTGCGATGGAGCTCCGTATGCCACGGCAAACTGGCTGACACTGACGGCGGCGGTGCACAAATGCTGCGCAGCTAGCGCCATTCGACGGCCAACACCGCGGTTCCTGGTGTGTCCGCTGTGCCGTGCGTGTGATCATTGCTTGTACAGCCCTCTCGCAGTGTCCGGAGCAAGTATGGTGGGTCTGACACACCGGTGTCAATGTGTTCTTTTTTCCATTTCCAGGAGTGTATTATTCACTAAAAGGATGAATGTTCCAAGTTGTAATTAATTGTGTTGGTACAACTATTAGTGAGGAAGGCGTGGGTAGATAAGCAAGAATTTGCTTGGTTTTGCTGTAAGTTTATAGGAGGGATAGCCAGGGGGCAGACTACTAGTGTCATTATAGCAATAAAGTTACAGTCAGTCCAGGCGTCAAGAGGAACTGCTATGAACAGTGTTCAAGGCAATTCATCAATATTGTCTTTTTTTTGAAAGGTGAAAGAATGATGGAAAGTGCGAGGTGTGATCAAAAAGTAAGATGACTATATTTTTATGAAAAATATTTATTTATTCATAAATATTCATGCTGTCCCCTTCAAAGTAATCCCCCTCAGATATAGCACATCTTCCAATCCTTGAAGCATATATCATAAGCATTTTTTGGTACAGCCTTGAGTACTTCCAGCGATGCAGTTATTATTTCCTCAGTTGTTGAAAATCTTCATCCTTTAATAAGTTTCTTCAGTTTTGGGAACAGGAAGAAATCACATGGGCCAAATCCAGTGAATATGGTGGCTGAGGCATGATTGTCATGTTGGTTTTTGCCAAAAGATCTCTCACAGGCAATGATGAATGAACAGGTGTATTGTCATGATGCAAAAGCCAAGAATTGTTTTTCCACAATTCTGGATTTTTTTTTGCATATTGCTTCTCGCACATGGCACATAACATCAAGGTAATACTCTTTACTGACCATTTGACCTTGAGGGAAAAATTCATGATGCACTATGGTACAGTAATTGAGATAAACAATGAGTAAAACTTTGACATTTGATCAAACTTGGCATGCTTTTATCGGTATTGGAAGAGCTTGTACCACTTATAAACATTTTTTTTTACTTAGAGCAGACTCACTGTATGCCATTTTCAACATTTCAAGTGTTGGTTTAGAGCACTTGATTCCATTTTTCACACAACATTTGATGCAAATCCTTTGCTCCATTTTTATAATAATCGAAACTCGCCAAGCACACTAAAACACGTCTAACCCTTCTTCCTGTCAAAATCAAACAAAGTATGCTGTACACTTGAAACTGTGAACATATGTCAAGGACATGTGTACCATCATAACAAAAACAAGATCAATAATTGAATGTACGTTGCCCATGCAGTTTGAAAAGTCCCTTACTTTTTGAACAGCCCTCATAAATATTTTTTATAAAATGTATTACAATTTATTCAGTTTTATTCCTATGATGTAGTAAAACTTCTAGTTTATAGGAATTTATCAACTGTTTTTTAAACTGATCTAAATTAGCACATAGTCTGTTATGTTCTATACATACTATTTTTTCTTGATTCTTTCCTTCACTCATGTTACTATATGAAACAAAAATTCACATTGTGAATTTTGGAGGGTATTCTTGTAAAGTAATAGGTTTACAGGGTTCTCCATATTTTAGAATCATATGTCTATATTTTAAACTTCAAAATACATTGTTTTTACTGGCAGATTATTTTCACTTTCTTAAACTGGTTTTAATAATCAAACTGATACAGTATTTAAAAATGTAAAGGTCTTGTCTGTTACTGTTTCACTCAATCAAGGGAGTGAAAATGTTGCTTGGAACCCTGCTGTTATAATATATGGAAAGATCTCATGACTACTACCATTTCATTTAAGACATAATCAATAGGTATATTATAAAAGTAAGTGTGCAATGGGTGTGCCACTAAAACTCAGAAATGAGTCCTGAGACAATCAAGGGAGTTATATGGTGTGGTAGCACCCTATCCCTCATGCATGAAGAAGGTTCCTGTTTTTACCTGAAGGACATGCTTTTGAAGATATAATGGTTGGGAAGTTACACCTTCTAGAACATTCCAGATCATTTGGGAGCATTCAAGAACATTCCAGAATATCTGAGAGCACTCCAGAATGTTCCACAATGATCCAGGATGTTCTGGAATGTCAGAAGATTCCAGAATGTTCAGGAACATCCCAGATCATTGTGGACCATTTCAGAACACCCATGAATGTTGTGGAATCTTCTGGAACATTGTGGACCATTCAAAGCCTTCTTGGTCTGCTCTGAAATTTGCCACTGATGGGGCTACCCATTGGTCAGGGTATATAAAACACGTCCTGTCATGGGTTCGAATGTCAGATGACGATCAGTGACGAAGGGAGGAACTAAAAAAGTAGTGCAGAGATTGGAAAGAAAAGCCAATGAAGTGTGAGTAGCCAAAGTGACTCAATGACTGAACATAAATCAAAAATAAAGTTTGTGAAATGTACTTAGTGTATTTGTTAGTAAAAAGTTCATTTGATTTATATTTTAGACAATGCCCAAATGTAAAGAGGAGGAGATCTTGCCAGTTCTGAAGCAAAATGGTGAGAACAAAAGCAATAGCAAAAAAATGAAACAGAAGCTCGTTTAAGTTCCCAACAAATGGCAATGAGCACCACAAGAAGCAGAGAAACCAAAGAACAATAAAATGAATTGATTAAAGAATCAAAAATTGCAACACAGTCTTATAATAAACGACGGTGAAGTCAAGCCAACCACGAAACTATCACCCTATGAGAAGAGCAGACAAGGACAAGTAAACTGCACAGCCTAACAAATGAAGCATTCCCCTATGACCTGACAAAAGAATTAACAAATACAAACAAGTCATAATCAGAAAAATGTATAACATTGCAACGTAAAAAAATTCAATAGAGAAACACCAGGATTCTGTTGAATGAATGGAAAAATTCAGTTACCATCACTTGAAGCATCTCAACAGAAATTTTTACATTACATGACTGACGAAATTCCAGAAACAAAACAATTTCTTCAAAATATAAAAGTGTACAATGTCTGCTTCCAAATGACTTCTTGTGGTGTCACTTTGATCAACAGTAACAGAGGTGAAATTGATTTTTTTTTCCATCAACAACAAATCTATCACAACGTGGGGTCATTACTACCATTACCCAATGAAGACCATAATTTTCTGCAAGTATATTTCATCAGAAGTGAAGATACAGAAATTGATTAAAAATGCTCAAATATCAGATGAGAAGTAGTCCAATATCTACAGAGGATCTTACACAAATACAATCAACTAATCTGCATATTCAAAACAGCACTAGACTGAATGATTTCTGACTATAAAGTTATAATTTGAGCCAACAAAAGACTACCTGGAGAACACGAACATTGATTTAATGCACCTCAGATAGACAAAGTTGCCATCGTAATTATGGATAATGAAAACACAAGTCGTGACATAATGGTAGAATGAAGAAGAGAAGGGCTACCCTGCATTGCAGAGACACACCATTCATATGATACAGAGAAATAAACAAAAAAGTCACTTCCAAAGAGTACTATGCTTACCGTTTAATGATCAGAGACAATGAAACATACAATCACATTCTCAACACTCACCATTTGTTCTAACATTTTTTCGATAATTTTTTTTTTTATTTCTTATACTTTAAAAGTTTATCCCTTTATTCCACTCATGGGGTCACTCATGGAAAAATTCCTGAAGTAGTTGGTGTTAGAGCTGCACCTTTTTTAGATTGAAGTCGGCTGATAGGTA